>NC_034590.1:116838875-116840226 GCF_900095145.1 Mus pahari | reverse complement strand
TTTTTTTTGAGACAGGGTTTCTTTGTGTAGCCCTGGCTGTCCTGGAGCTCACTCTGTAGACCAGGCTGTCCTTGAACTCAGAAATCTGCCTGCCTCCACCTCCCAAGTGCTGGGATTAAAGACGTGTGCCACCACTGCCAGGCCAGTGTTTTGATATGTAGCCCAGGCTAGCCTTTGACTCATAATCCCTTTCCTTCCACCTCTATAGTGATCATAGTACAGGCTTACCTCATGATATCTGGCTCTTAGCTGTCTTCCCTTTTTTTTTTTTTTTATTATTACATTTGATTTATTTTGTGGGCACCACTGTTATGTGGAAACAACCTGAGAGAGGAGCTTCTCACCTCTCACCTTCCACCGTATGGGTCCAAGGGACTAACTGAGCAAAGGTCTTCAGGCACAGGAACAGGCTCCTTTGTCTGCTGAGACATCTCACCACCCTTCCTCTAAACACAGGCACACACCCGAGTGCTTGAACTAATGCATGATTGCATGAATGAACACACACGCGTGTGCGTGCACACACACACACACACACACACACATGCACATTGGATGTGGTGGTAAATACCTTTAATCCCAGTACTCAGGAAGCAGAAGCAGGAAGATCTCTGAGTTTGAGGGACCAGCCTGGTCTATATAGTGAGTTCCAGGCCAGTCAGGGCTACATAGTAAGACCTTGTTTGGAATAAAAGTTTGTGTGTGTGTGTGTGTGTGTGTGTGTGTGTGTGTGTGTATGTGTGTAGAGGATGGTTTTCAGCCCTGGGTGTATTTTTGGATAGATCTGTTTATAATGTACAGATTTTCTGGAACTCATATTCTCCTGGAGCCTCAGGCTCTGGAGTGCTAGGACTGCATGCTTGTATAACTATGCGTGTATAACTATATGTGTATATGCGTGTATAGCTAAGTATGTCTAACTGTGCTTGGGGATAACGTGCTTCTGCTGTTGTCTGTTTCACTTGGAGACTGGGTCTCCTGCAGCTCAGACTAGCCTCAAACATGCTGCACAGCAAAGGCTGGCCTTCAACTTCTGCTGCTCCTGCCCGGGTCTCCCAATGTCGAGATTACAGCCCTGCGTTTGACACCCAGCTTGCTGTTGTCCTTCTGTTTGCTTTTGTTTTCACTACAGGGTCTTACCTTGTCACTTAGCTGGCCGCGAGCCCCCATGCCCAGCAATAATGTCCTTTTGATTCACAAAAATCTTAAAATTTTGTTTAATCTAATTAATGTATTTTTTTCATTTGTTGATGGTGATTCTGATGATAAACCTAAGAGTCAGCTGGGCAGTGGTGGCACACGCCTTTGATCCCAGCACTTGGGAGGCAGAGGCAGGCGAATTTCTGAGTTC
>NC_034590.1:116836430-116838815 GCF_900095145.1 Mus pahari | reverse complement strand
ACCAAAAGAAGAAGAAGAAGAAGAAGAAGAAGAAGAAGAAGAAGAAGAAGAAGAAGAAGAAGAAGAAGAAGAAGAAGAAGAAGAAGAAGAAGAAGAAAAATTAAAAAATAAAAAGTAAAAAACAGTAATTCAAAAGAAGCTTAAGGCAGAGAAAAGCCACATCCTGTGTGTTCGGCTCACTGCTTTTGTTGTTGTTGTTGTTTATTTGGTTGGTTGTCTTGTTTTTTGGGGTTTTTGTTTGTTTGTTTGTTTATTTTTTGTTTTGTTTTGTTTTTCAAGACAGAATTTCTCTGTATAACCCTGGCTGTCCTGGAAATCACTTTGTAGACCAGGCTGGCCTCGAACTCAGAAATCCACCTGCTTCTGCCTCCCAAATGCTGGGATTAAAGGCATGCACCACCAGGCCCAGCATGGTTGGCTGTTTTTTTTTGAGACAGGGACTCACTGTGTAGCCCCAGCTGTCCTGGAACTTGCTCCGTAGACCTCGAACTTGCAGAGAGTTACCTGCCTCTGCCTCCCAAATGCTGTAACTAAAGGTGTGAGCCATCATGCCTGGCCAGCCTGCTGACTTTTATTTTTCCCTGTATTCATAAACCCTCGTAGCTGTCACCCATACCAAATGGAGTGCTGTTCCATGAGGAGCCCAGAGAATCCTCCTGTTTTCCTGCTGGTGGCTCAGGGACTTTCCCACTTTAGAGGAAGAGGGCTGCCATAAACATACCTGATACATCCTTTGGTGGACAGTTACCATCATTGCTCTTGGAGGGAATGTCAGGGCCACAGAGTAAGCACTTATTTGGCTTCCATGGATTTTCAGCAATTGCACTCCAAAGTTCATCTGCTGATTACTTTTGTTGGTTTTGGTTCATTTATTTTAAAACATGTCTTTGTTTTATGTGTTTATATGTATGTTTGGTCTGCATGTATGTCTGTAGACCACATGCATGCTACTCAGGGAAGCCAGTAGAGGGTGTCAAATCCCCTGGAACTGGGGATCATAGATGGTTGTTAGCCATTGTGTGGGTGCTGAGAACCCAACTCCAGTCCTTTAAGAGTAGCCACTGCGGGTAAGAGCACCCGACTGCTCTTCCAAAGGTCCGAAGGTCCGGAGTTCAAATCCCAGCAACCACATGGTGGCTCACAACCATCTGTAACAAGATCTGATGCCCT
Source organism: Mus pahari (assembly GCF_900095145.1). NCBI lineage: Eukaryota > Metazoa > Chordata > Mammalia > Rodentia > Muridae > Mus > Mus pahari. The sequence goes on along the minus strand of NC_034590.1, from coordinate 116,837,645 downwards.
CTTCTGGAGTGTCTGAAGATAGCTACAGTGTACTTATATATAATAAATAAATAAATCTTTAAAAAAAAAAAAAAAAAGAGTAGCCACTGCTCTTAACTGCTGATCTGTCTCTCTAGTCCCTGTTTTGAAATAGTGTCATATACCCCAGGCTAGCCTCAAGTTTGTTGTGTAGCTGATGTTAGCCTTAAATTCCTGACCCTCCTCCTACCACCTCTCAAATGCAGAGATGTCCTTGACATGTGTCCTTGACGTGTGTCACTCCGGGGGACCAAACCTGGGCCTTCCCGCACACTAGGCTCCCTTTGACCTGGTTACCCTGCTTACTGAACCTCTTCAGTCTCTCAGGCTGGCCTCTGCTGGGCGCTCTCCCCTCTCCTCTCATTGCCATTCCATCTTGTACCACTCAGTTTCCCCATCATTTCCCCAGCCCCATCTGTAGTGACAATTCTGGAATTCTGGTTTCTTTAAAAAATAACAGAACTATTATAAGAATATGTTTTTTGTTTTAATCTCGGGTGTGGGACATGGAGCTGCTTCAGACTGTCCACAGCGGCGGACTATGATCTGCCTCATGCTCTAGCAGGGGTGTGATTTTGCCAGCTGCAGATAATTTCTGTGATTGTGTGATGTTTGGAATTCTGGGGACTTTTCAGAGGGTGTATAAATGCTAGGGCCTTTAAAGATGGGGTGTTGGTGGTTGTTGTTGGTCTCAGTTTGTTAAGTACTGTACACAAAGAAAAAAAAACAACAGGAAGAAATTAGATACCCTGATGGTGAAGATCAAACTTGTTCCAAGGAGCTTAATGCCCCAATCAGCAGGAAGTAGTCTAGCAATTCCATCACCTGCTTTCTGACCCCTGCCTTTATTCAGGGATCTCTTTCCTTTCCTCTCTGTCCTTCTTAATTCTATCTAGGGTTAGAAGGTTGAAATGGTGGAAGAAAACGGGTGGAGAAGGGTGGAAGAAGGAAGAACCCACCAAGTAACAAAAGACTGGTTATACCATTCTGGGTCAAATTCCTCGTGAAATACAGCTTGGTTCTCTGATTCTACGAACAATTTTACTTAAAAAAAAAAAAAAAAAAAAAAAAAAAAAAAAATAAAAACCGTCAGCCACAGCCGGTCAGTCGAATTCGGGAAGGGGGTGTCTTCCGGTTCAGCCATGCTAGTTGCTGGGTGTCTTCCGGTTCAGCCATGCTAGTTGCTGGGTTTGTTGA
>NC_034590.1:116833081-116836070 GCF_900095145.1 Mus pahari | reverse complement strand
CAACTCTTATACCCTCACAGGTATTCTGGCCACATTGCTTTGTTGGTCTTATACTTCAAGTTAAGGCCTAAAAAAATCTCCAGCGGTGAAAGCAACAGAAATGGATTTAGAGATGTCTGACCTCACCTGTTAAGCCCTGTGCCTGAAGAAGCTGGTGTGAACTCATCATGTAATACTCAACTTCTACAATAAATTATGAACCTGGAAAAAGTCTCCTTCCCAGAATACTTTCTGAAATGTGGGAATTGGAAGGAATTTCTGTATGTGTCTGCATCTGTATTTGTGACTACCTATATATCCCAAGTAAGGGGACATAAAAAGGGTTGTGGGGAAAGGACTATTTTAATGATTCTATTTTTTTCTTTTGTTTTTGTTTTAATTGATTGTTAGTTTGCTTTGTTGAGATAGGGTCTCACCTTGTAGGCCAGGGTCAAGCTGTTCTCAAATTCATGCAGTTTTCCGGTCTCAGCCTCCCAAGTGCTAGGATTACAGGTGTAAGCTACCAGGCCCAATTCTTTTGTGCAGTTTATATTTTTAAAACTTTATTGATTTTGGCCAGGCAGTGGTGGAACATGCCTTTAATCACAACATTCAGGAGACAAAGGTAGTGGTTCAAGGCCATCCTGGTCTACAGAATGAGTTCCAGGACAGCCAAGAGAGACCCTGTCTCAAAAAGCAAACAAAACATCTATAATGATTTTATTAATTTTTATTTTATCTATATGAGTGTTTTGCCTGCATTTATGTATGTGCACCTTGTGTGTGCTGTGGGCACGAAGGTCAGAAGGACGCGTCAGAGCCAAGGTACTAGAGTCTGGGTGATGGGGTCTGACCCATGCCCTCTGCAAGAGCAGCCAGTGCTCTTATCCCATCGTCCATCTCTCCAACCCCATTTTGTTGTTTGTTTGTTTTTCTTTTTTTCAAAGATTTATTTTTTTCTATATGAGTACACTGTAGCTGTCTTTAGCCACACCAAAAGAGGGCGTCCGATCTCTTTATAGATGGTTGTAAGCCACCATTTGGTTGCTGGGAATAGAACTCAAGACTTTTGGAAGAGCAGTCAGTGCTCTGAGCCATCTCTCCAACCCTTGATATGTGTTTTACACTTATCACAGCTTGCACTTTTTTAGTGTGTTGACTTATGTAGTCATCTTCCAATCACGACATTACCATCTGCACACTCCCTGAGGGCCCTCCTGCCCCTCTGCAGTTGGGAGTCACTTCCATGGCCATAGATTAAGTTTTGCTCTTTTAGAATTCTGTACCACAAGAGTCACAACGCATAGGTTTTCAGTTCTGGCTCTGACTCTCTTTATCTTATCTATACAGTTCCTTCACAGTGGGTGTGGCTATGTTTGACTCTTTTATGACTGTGTAGTATCCCATGGATGCAACCCCAGTTTCATTGACCCAAATGAACTGCACCAAAGGTTGAATGGACTGGGGTATAGTGCTACAACCCTGCAGTTCCAAACTCAGGGAGGGGGATTCCTGGAAGTTCAACACCACCACTGTGTGTTCTACACAGTGAGTTCTGGTCTAGTCTGCTACAGACCCTGGGACAACAAACATCAGCTACAGTGTTTATAGCTGTTATTCAAGCACTTGGGAGGCAAAGAGGATCCAGGTTATCTTCTACTACAAGTTCAAGGCCAGCCTGGACTACATTAGAGGAAGTGGAATGGAGTCAGTTGTCAGGGAAGCAGGGCTGACTAAAAACAAGACACTCAAGACATTGACAAACTAGAGAGGTGAGCAGATTACAAAGAAAACAGTCCCGAGGTTCACCAGCTTGGGGGCAGTAGCCCAAGAGCATCTGGGGCATTCCCGGAGTCCCCAGGACAGAAGCAAGCATTCTTTGCGGCTGGGGTGGGGGTCAGTGGGAAAAGGCTTCCTGGCAGAAAAGGGCTGAAAGTCAAGGGAGACATTCCTAGGGCTGGAGGCAGTGAGTACAAAGGCCTGTGGGTGGGCAGCCGGGAAGGCCCTGGTGGCCATGATTCAGGATACACAGCAGAATGTGTGTTAAAGGGATGAGCTGGAAGGTGGGCTGGCAAGGCCTCAGCCAAGGCCCTGCGACAGCAGGCTGAACAGCCTGATCCAGGCTTGGGAACAAAATGTCTGGGGTAGATACTTGAACAGGGACGTGGCTGGGATCTGGGAAAGGGATCGAGCCGCTTGCTGACTCCCAAGGTTTGGGCCAAGCCATCTGATGGGCGGACGGTGGAAGAGAGAGAGGCATCAGTGGAGAGTAAAGCCCCAGCCAGGGTGGGGGCTAGTGCTGTGTGTGTGGCAGCCTTCCTCCGGAACACCCCGATTCACCTGTGTTACATCATCTACTGTCACCCACACTACACCGATGGGAGGCAGAGGAGGACCTAGTCCCCAAAGAGGTGACCGGACCAAGATAAATGCCACAAGGTGTCAGGGGCAGCTCTGGAGTCCTCAGTCTGAGTCCCTGTCACCACGCCAGTCACTTTCCAGAATCCAAGAAGTGACTTGTCCCTACTGGGCCTTACAAGTCACGCGACCATGTCACTCTGTTTTCCTCTGGAATCCTCAGTATTCCCTTTCAATTTTTTTCAATCTATTTGATTTTAAAATAGGTATCTGTACCTGTGCCTGTGGGTGTGAGCACATGAGTACAGGTACCCAAGGAAGCAGTAGAGGCTGCCAGACACGGGCTGGGGACTGGACCTTTGTTCTCCGGGAGAACAGCCGGGGTTCTTCACTTGATCTTAGCCAAAAGGCTGGGAAGCGATAGCGAGCGTCCTTAGTCTCCAAGCTACCTGACAAGCTCATTTTGTTTATCTGCTTTTAGCTTTTTGACACAGGGTTTTACAACATAGCCTTGGCTGGTTTGGAGCTCTTTATGTAGACCAGGCTAACCTTGGACTTTTAGAAATCAGCCTGCATTTGCCTCCTAAGGGCTGGGATCAAAGGTGTGTACTGACCCCCCTCCTGTCTTTCTTCTCTCTCTCTCTCTCTCTCT
>NC_034590.1:116825121-116832996 GCF_900095145.1 Mus pahari | reverse complement strand
TAGTATCTCTGTCTCTCTGTGTGTCTTTCTTCTCTCTCTCTCTCTCTCTCTCCTCTCTCTCTCTCTCTCTCTCTCTCTCTCTCTCTCTCTCTCTCTCTCTCTTTCTTTTACAGTAAAAATCCAACACCAATAAGCCCATGCAAAAACCACACAACTAAGTTGGTTTTATTTATTTATTTATTTATTTATTTTGTTTTTTCAAGACAGGGTTTCTCTGTGTAGCCCTGGCTGTCCTGGAACTCACTCTGTAGACCAGGCTGGTCTTGAACTCAGAAATCTGCCTGCCTCTGCCTCCCAAGTGCTGGGATTAAAGGCGTGCGCCACCACGCCCAGCTACAACTAAGTTGTTATATTTATAAGCTATATGCCTACATTGGGCAGATCTACCCCTACACGACTGTATTCCCCAGCTATGAGACCCTTGCTTCTTTCAGCTTCTCCAGGCCATGTGGTTCTGCTCCATCCTCCTTCCACCTCTTCTTCCTCTGCCCTTCTTCCCTGATCATTCCTCCCCTCTCTAAAACCTCCAGCCCCACCTTTTCCTTCCATTGCCCAATCACAGTCTTTAGCCTTTATTGACCAGTTAAAATGGGGGAGAAGTTTCACATGAAATCACCTGAGTAAGTGGCCCGTTCCTCTTTGGGGCACCTCATGAGGAAGCAAAATTAACATCAAAACACAACCCACAATTTTATTTTATTTATTTATTTATTTTGAGATAGGGTTTCTCTATGTATCTCTGGCTATTCTGGAACTTGAAGACTAGGGTGACCTCTGCCTTTGGAATGCTGGGATTAAAGACATGATCTATCCATCTATCATTCCTGGCTCTTATTTCATTTTTAGAAGATCTCTCTGTCTCTGTCTCTGTCTCTGTCTCTGCTCCCTTTCCCTGCCCCTGTCTTCTGTGTGTGTGTGTGTGTGTGTCTGTGCGTGTCTGTGTGTGTGTGTTTCTGCAGAGGCCAAAAGAGAGTACTGAGCCCCCCTGGAGCTGGTGGCTGTGAGCTGTCTGACATGTGTACCAGGCACTGAACTCAGGTCCCTGGGCAGAGCAACCGGCTCTCTTAAGCACTGAGCCATCATCCTTTCAGCCCTTCTGACCCAGGCAGCTCCCAGCATCAGGCCGTGGGAGCAGCTCCTGAGAGAGGGAAAACAGACTGTAGCTGGCTACATGTGTCAGCGAGGCTGGCCAGGATGTGCCAGATAGCCTTTCTCATCCAGTGTGTAACTAAGAGGCTCACTGGAAGGACAAACGCATATACAAAACCACGTGGCAACCGTCCTTAAGGCAGTGTATATGCCTTAGCTAAGTCCCTCTTTGCGAAACCTTTTATCACGGTGCAAACTTCCTTCAATGTCTATGGCTCAGTCCCTTCATTTGTATCTGCTTTTTGGGTTGCTTGGGGGGAGTAGACGGGTAAATCGTGGATAATGCTCGGAGGGAGACTCCCAGAAATGCAAGAAACATGTTAGAGCGCCCTCTTGCTGATAAAATTGGTGCCGTGTGGCCCATTTCCTCTTCTGTGTGTCCACAAGGGCTCTGCCCAATTAGCCTGACCCACAGAGTGGCTCCTGTTCCATTTAAACCCAAGCCCAGGAGGGTTGGCGCTTGTCTCACTTGTCTCGCAGTTTTTCAGCTCTTTCTAAAGCCCAGACCAAGGACTCCCCTCCCCCATACACACTTCCTGTCCCCAGGCTCCCAGGAGCCTGCCCTACTGATCGCAGGGGTGCCAGCTCCTGCTCTGGCCAGGAGTGGGATGAAACGCTCATCCTGGGATGAAAGGCTGGCGGGCCTGGGCTGCACCCACAAAGCGCCCCACCCGAGCTGTGAGGACCTCCAGGCACTGGTGTAAACTGAGTCATGGGGGGCAAGGGAGTGAGTCATGGAGTCTGAAAGAGAGCCAAGTGGGGCAAAGCTCGCCTGCGCCTGCGCAGGGGTTGCTTGCTACACCTCAAGAAGCCACAGCTGTCAGGCCCCCTGGGGACCTACAGGCCAAGGTGACCAGGGCCATCTGGGGCAATTAAGCCGGACTTTCCCTGTGTATCTGTGTGTACATTTCTGTGCGTGTCTGTGTGTGTGTGTGTGTGTGTGTGTGTGTGTGTGTGTGTGTGTGAGGCTGTGTCTATGTGCATGTATGCACACGATGCAGGAGGTGATCGTCAACACAGGAAAGGGAAGCTGGTTTGGTCAAAAGTCAAAACTCTGGAGAGATTCTGGTGGGAACTTCACTGCCCTCTCCTGGCCTCTGAACGTTTGGCTGATTTATTTTATTTTATTTTATTGTGGCAGCCAGTTTTTTCCTCCCTTCAGGAACCACAGAGGAAGGCCTGGTATGGAACTTGGCTATCCTCCAGGGTGCTCAACAGGCAGAGCTGGGCCCAATGGTAGAAGACCCGCAGAAACCAATCAGACTTCATCCTAAAGAGGCTTCTGCCTCTTGGAGCTAGAATTGCTCTGGGAGCAGAGGCAGAATGCCCTGATGCCCTAATGTAGGAGGCATACTTAGGAGCTGTGTAGGCCACCAGAGCATCTGTAGCCTTGGCTTTGTCCAGTTTTTACTTTCTTATTTGTTTTGAGACAGGATCTCATGTAGCCTAGAGTAGCCTCACACTTGCTGTGTAACTGAAGTTGAATTTGAACTCCTAAACTTTCTGCCTCGGCCTCTCAGGTGCCTGGCTCCACTTTGACCATCTTAGCATCTTTTAATCTCATTTGTTTTCATCAATAAAAGGAGTGCTGTGTGGGGTGGAGAGAGCCTAAGAATATAAGGTACCCAGTGTATGCCTGTGCAGAGCAGGCCTGTGTACGTGTTTGCTCTTACGATGAACCTTGCTTGTTTCATTCATAAAATAGACAAGAAAGGATACCTGAGGTGTCCTGTCCAGCCTTCATTCCAGTTGCAATCTCCAGTTTCCTTTCTTGAAGAGCTGTCCCCACGAACCTGCTCCCTGCCCTCTCATCCTCCCACCTAGCTTCAGGTTTACTATCCCCTCCTAGGAGGCTGGTGGCCAAAGAAAAACCAGGTGAAGTGTTTCTCAGACTAGTGCCCTTAGCTTTACCCTTCAGGGCCTAGGGCATGTACGTCACAGAAGTGGGGAGTTTCCCTCCTCAGTGAATCAGCCCTGTGACCCAATCTTCATCCCTGCCAAGGCCCCTCCCAGTCGGCAGGAGCGGGGTGCAGCTGGCCTACTAGGAAAATCCCCCAAATCCTGTCAGAGCTTTGGTTGAAGCATCTCCCAATTCAGCTGTTTCCTGTACTCCCAGATTCTGCCCCAGGTCCTAGCTGGGGTTGGGGGTCAAATAGAGTTTCCCCTCCCAGAGTATCCCCTTGTTCCAGGGGCTGGAGGTTTGCAGTGTATTAGGAAGGCATGGCAGGGTATGTCTGTCTCTCAGGCCTCTGTCATACCTCCCTCAGCTTTACTAACGGAGCAGATACAGGTGTTTGTCTAAGTTTGGCCAGCCCCTACACAACCCAGTGTTTCCATATTTCCATGTAGGCAGGAACTGGCTAAGCAAGAAAAGCCCTGTTAGCCCAGGTTTCGGGGAGACCCTTAGCTTGTCAGAGGAGCAGTCCTCCCTGTAGGCTGGAGAGACTCCTCCTTTCCAGACAGGGTGCACTCAGCTTTATGATCAGTGTTGAAGGAATCTGTGTTTGGGCTCAGCCTGTCTCCCATGTGATTCCGAAAACCTACCTTGTGTACTTCACAAGTTAATCCTATGTCCCTGCAGGGCACTATTTCTTTTTGCAGCACCTCTGCCCTCAAGAGCACTTTCAGTTGCAAGACTTAACCATGTTGCAGATGCTCTGGAGTTGAATGAGCTGAGTTCAAATCTTGGCTCTGCCATATGCTTGCTCTGCAACCTTGAGACAATGAACTGGAATTCTCTGGGACTCTGTTTCCCTTTCTGCAAAAAATGGTAAGAATGCCAGAGCTCGAGGCTGGAGAGAAGGCACACACAAGACAAGCACTGGCTGTGGCAGAGGACACAAGTTTCATTCCAAGCATCCACACGGCAGATCAAAAACATCTGTAACTCTAGTGTCAGGGAATACAACATCCTCTTCTGGCTTCCCCGACGACAAAGAACACATGTGGCACACAGACATACTCACGGGAACAACGTCCATCACATAAAGTCATTTAAAAATAAAAGAACTAAATGGAGCTTGGAGCTTTCATACAATCCCCCTGGATCCAAGAATGTTGTTTGGTGCTTGCACCAGGCTTGACTCTGACCTGGGTGCTGAAGGTGCCCTGAAGATAAATCAGTCATTGTCCTTGAGAGTCCCTAGACATATAGATGAAAGCCACTCGTGGGATAGCCACACAGTTAGAGAGAGCTAGTGGGTCTGAGATGTGCCATTAGCTAGCAGTGATGGTGTCAGGCATGCCAACGGAGGCTACCCATCAACAGAGGCATCAAAGTGGGAAAGGGCAGAACCTGGGCAGGAAAGTCATGTTCTTGAGCAAAGATAAAGATAAATTGGAGAGATCAAACAGGTGGAGCTCACAATACCCAGATCTGACGTAATTCTTTTACTTAATGATCTCTGGAGAAGTTATTCTGGACTGTGAGATGAAATGTACACATCACTCCTGCCTTAGTAGAGGACAGTCTGGGTCTGTGGTTTGGGGACCAGCAGGAGACAGCTATCAACCAAGTGATTGCCAAGTAACCGCTGAGTTTATGATGGGTACCACACAGCAGGTGTTTAAGAACAAAGAAGGCCTGAGGCCCCAGGCTCCATGCCCAGGTGGTAAAGGATGTGCCAGTTGGCTTCAGCTGAGTGTAGAGATAAGGAAGATATGCCTAAGGACAGCTGAGACAGCTGTTGGGGGCCTGGTCAATGCCAGCCCAGGGCAGATGACCTTGTTTCTAGTTGCTGTAGAGAATCAGGAGTGTGGGCATCTCTATAGAGATCTGTAGACCTGGCTTGTGGGATAGGACAGAGATGTGGGGTGGAGGAGCCAAGTTAGTGGCTGTTGTCTTAGTTTGGGAGACAATGAGGAAGTACAAGGGGCCATGGAAGGCCATAGAGATACAGAAGAGAAATGTGCCAGGTTTTGCAAGGAAAGAAAACCTGGGCTCTCCAAACCACATAGACATCTTTGTGGGAACACAAGGCTTTGCCAGGATGCCACTCCTCTGCCTAGGGAGAGTTGGCCCACTTTAGCCAAGTACAAAGCATTGACAATCAGGCAGGCAGGGCACCTGGCTCCAACTCTGAGCTCTGGGGATTTCCCAAGTTTGGGCTGAGGTAGACTTGGTCCTGGGGAAGCTCAGAATATGGAGGCAGCTGGGGAGGGGGTTAAACTAGCATCTCATGACTCAGCCACTTCCACCCAGTCATCCCAGCGGCATCTCCGCTCCTCTGCTCCAAATTCCAACTTGGTGAGGCTGCTGGAGGCTGATTCAGCGCTGGCACGGCACGGGAGCAACATCCCAGGGAGCTCTCTGCCAACACCTCTCTGGCCTCCAACCAAGACCAGGGCGGGCACTGATCTGGGAAGACAGAATAGTGCACAAGCCAGGCCCTGGAGACTTCAGCAGCCATGCAGAAGAGGATGGCCCAAAGACAAAAGATCATGTGAGCGTCCCTGCTCTGTGGGTTGTGTATGTCTGTCAAGACAAGAACAGGGTCAAGGGCCACACTCTGCCTGAGAAGGGAAGGATCAGAGGCCAGTCCCAGCTCTGCTGTCACACTGAATCACCCCGGGTCATCCTTTCTCCTCTTGGCCTCAGTTTCTCTTTCTTGAGATGGTTTTGTAGCTCTGACTGTTGTTGAATTTTCTGTGTATACCAGATTTTCCTCGACTTCCCAGAGACTCCCTTGCTTCTGTCTGCAGGTATAGACTTAAAGGCTTACACCATCACACATTGTAGTAGCAGCTCCTTGATAGCAGGATGTGGTCAGCATCTCTTTAAAAAAGAGGTCATAATTGACTGATGCCTGTGAAAAGTGCTTTATAAACTGTTATGTGGCTCCTGGATAGGGTGGCAGAAGTGCATGCCAACGCCAGGACTTCTGGAAAAACTGTCCATGGATAGGCAAGCTGTTTATTGGTTAGGCTGTTCCAGCCTGGGTGCTGCAATCCAGCCTCTCTCTTCTTAGAAATCTACATGCCCCGCCTGGAACTGCAAGGACAGAGGGAGTACCTTTATCTAAATCCTTCAGAACACACTTGGTGGTTCAGACCTGTAATCCCAGCACTCAAGAAGCTGTGGCAGAAAGATCAGAATTCAAATTGTGCTACATAACAAAACCTTGTTTCAAAAAGGCCAAAATTGTGGGGGCAGAAGGCCTGCGGATATAGCTACACCAGCAGAATGTGTAGCAGACACTATACCCTGGGTCTAATCTTGGTCACTGTATAAACCTGGACAACACTACATACATTTGGGTGTGATGGTGCACACATGTAATACTGACACTCGGGGGATGTAAGCAGAGGATCATAAAGTCAAGATGAACACGGGGTTGGTGAAATGGCCTAGCAGGTACCGACTGCTCTTCCGAAGGTCCTGAGTTCAAATACCAGCAACCATATGGTGGCTCACAGTCATTTGTAATGAGATCTGACACCCTCTTCTGGAGTGTCTGAAGACAGCTACAGTATACTTACATATAATAAATAAATCTTTATTATTATGGTTTTTCGAGACAGGGTTTCTCTGTGTAGCCCTGGCTGTCTTGGAACTCACTCTGTAGACCAATCCGCCTGCCTCTGCTGCCCAAGTGCTGGGATTAAAGGTGTGCACCACCACACCTGGCTTATAATAATAATAAATAAATCTTAAAAAAAAAAAAGATGAACACATGAGGCAGATGGTCTACATAGCAAGTTCCAGGTCAGCGAGAGCCATATAATGAAAACATGAAAAGACAAGCAGGCAAATCTCTTGAGTTCCACACCAGCCTGGTCTACAGAGTTCCAAGACAGCAGGGCTACAGAGAGAAACCTTGTCTCAAAAGACAAGACAAAAAAGCCTGAGCAAGTGAGATGGCTTAGACAAGAGGCCTTTGCCTGACCCCAGCCGGATCCTTGGGAGCCATAGGAGGGAAACTGGCGTCTCCAAGTGCTTCTCTGACCTCCAAACGTGTGTGAGGCAAAGCAGCCTCTCTACCTGCCCCCTAAAAAGTCATTTTATATTTTATTGTTTTCAATACTTTGTAAAGATTCTTTTTTCCATGTATGGGAGTTTTGCCTGTATGCATGTCAGAGCAGCATGTGTGCAGTTCTTACAGAGGCCAGAAGAGGTCATTTCATCCCCTGGAACTGGAGTCACAGGCTGTTACTAATCATCACCATGTGAATTCTGGGAACCAAACTAAAGACCCTCTGGAAGAAGAATTAATGCTCTTAACTGCTGAGCCAGATCACCAGCCTCCTTGCCCCACCCCATCCCTCTTTTGGGACAGGATCTCATTGTATAGTCCAGACTAGCCTAGAACTCACAGAGATCCAACTGTCTCTGCCTCACAAGTACTGGGATCACAGGCTATGAATGTTTTTGACACAGGGTCTCGCTTTTATGTAGGTAGTTCTGACTGCCCTGGAACTCACCTTGTTAAACAGGCTAACCTTGAACTTACAAAGATCCAACAGCCTCTGCATCCCAAGTGCTGGGATGGAAGGCATGTACCACTATGAACAGAATTTTTTAAAAACCGAAAAGCTGGAGATGGTGGTGCAGGATTTTAAACCCAGAACTTTGGTAGGCAAACACAAATGCATTTCTCTGAATTACTGCCAACCTAGGGTACATAGTAAGTTCCAGGCCAGACAAGACTACATAGTGAGACTCTTTTTTTTTTCGAGACAGGGTTTCTCTGTATAGCCCTGGCTGTCCTGGAACTCACTTTGTAAACC
>NC_034590.1:116800689-116824933 GCF_900095145.1 Mus pahari | reverse complement strand
AGAGGGCGTCAGATCTTGTTACGGATGGTTGTGAGCCACCATGTGGTTGCTGGGATTTGAACTCCGGACCTTCGGAAGAGCAGTCGGGTGCTCTTACCTCCTGAGCCATCTCACCAGCCCGAGACTCTTTCTTAATAAAATAAAATGTAAAACAAATATACCTTGGGACCAAAAGAATATACCAAAAAAGGCCTTGGGCCTTCCTGGAAAGACCTAAGAAACTGATTTTGATCCATGGGGTACAGAGGGGGAACAGCTCTAAAGAGGTTCTCAGCAATGGGCCTGACCTCTGCAAAGCAGCACACATTCTCGCCATTGAAGGAGGAGAAGGCCTGCTCAGGCTGGAGCAGCCTCTTCTGGCCCAGGCAGGCAGTTCCCAAGTCTTTCGAGAGCCAACGCAGGTAACCACCAGGACAATATTTGTAAAAAACACTCAAGACACAGACCCGAGCTGGGTTTTATTGAAATGTCAGGAGCAGGCACATGTCAAGGTAGCCAGGGAAAGGGTGTTGGTGATACAGGCTATGAGTTCGCAGGGAAGAGCAGACCCCATGTCCACGACCCTGCATCCTCTTGGCCAGAACATGTACAGGTCCCAGTAGCATGCCCAGTCCTGGAAGAGCCCTGCCACCTGGGCTGTGACAAGGGCAGGGACGGGAAGCACTAAGTTTTCTCCCTTCTGAGGGAGGAAAGAAAAGGAAGAATGCAGGCTAAGTATAGTGGGGACGGAGGTGGCCAGGGCAGACTTTCTCGAGTCTCTGCACCCAAGCTGTGGTCCTGGGCAGTGGTGGGGAGCAGCATCAAAGAGGGCAGCCGAGGGCCCCGCCCTCAGAGAGCCAGAGCCCCCAACTTGTGAGGGTTGGAGTTGGCCCTGCACAGAGAGCAGAAGTTCAAAGGAACTGAGTGCAGGCAGTTCCCAAGTCAATGAGTCCTCAGAGCTAGGGAGCTCAGCCTTCTTGGGACAAGGAAGAGAAGAAAGAAGGATCCATCCCAGCTGGGAAGCAAAAGGTGGTCACTCCTACTCAGCCCCATTAGGTCAGTTCTACATTGTTGGCACGATCCAGAACTCGAGAGCCACGGGTATTGCCTCCAAGCTGGAAACGGCTCTCATACAGAGTGGGGCAGAGGTGCCAGCGATTGGCTCGATAGATGCCCAGGTAGGTGTAGACATCAGGTTTGTAAGTGAGCAAGCACTTAATGCCTGCAGCACGGATGGCAGAATCTGCCTCCAGCACACCCAAGCGGTCCGTGAAGTCGTCCGTGTAAACACAGATGACCTGGCGCCCACCCTCCTTGGCCCGTGGGCTCACCTTGGCCACCTGGAGACGGCCCTCAACTACAGCCCGGGCAATGCCAGCCCAGGCATGGTCCAGCTTGAAGCCAGGTGCCAGGTGAATCAGCCACTTGCCGGAGAGCACATGGTGGGTGATGGCCAGCTGGCGCAGGGTACCTGGTGTGATGGATCGCCCGCTGGTCTGCAGAGCCTCCCAGGCCGCCTGCAGCCCTTGTACATCCCCTGAGTTGGGGGTATAACCCTCCCCATAGGCCGCAATCCAGCCCACAGGTTCAGAGTTGGGTGAACCCGGGTCCCCATAACGAGTAACTTGAGATGGTGGGTACTTGGCCAACCAGGCATCCAGCTCTGTGGCAGGTGTGGTACGGGCATCAAATACCAGCCAGGGGTCCATATCGGCTGCCATGGCCTCTGCAGCCAGGTGCTCAGCAGTGAAGCCGTCCTCCCGGCCACCTGGAGAGTCCTCCTCTTCCAGCTCCTCGTTTGGTTCCATCCTGTTGTGAGGGAACTGAGTCAGAGGTTTGAGACAGTAAATAAAAAGTGCTGGGTCCTGGAGGGTGCCAGGCACTGCATTAAACTGTGGCCCTGGGCAAGACTTAATGTCTGTGCCTCAGTTGCTTCATCTTCACAATGGGATAACAACTGATCCTGTCGAGATTTGTCTCTAGAATAAGATGCCTGAGGTGGAGTCGCTATTGTATTACTTTCACTGTTTACAAACAAGGAAATTGAAACTCTTAAGAAAAGGGGCTTGCCCAAGGTCATGCCTGTAAGAGCGCCAGAGCTTAAGTGTGAACTGGCACGGGGCTCTGCTACACCACCGGACTAGAGTCCCGCAGGTCGCGCGGCGCTGCAATTTAATGGACGTAGGCAAAACGCAGGGTTGCCAACCTCAGAGGCTGAGGCTGGAGAGGGCCAGGCCTCCCCCGGTGAGCGATTGGGGGCACAGTGAAAACACCGAGGCTTTGAGTGCCAGAGAGGGCAGCGGCCCATCGGGGGTCAATGGGTACCATCCGGACTCGAACCAGATAGGACCGAGGCTGCGCGAGGACCAGGCTCCAGCCCTACCACACCCGCCGCCATTAGTGCCCACAGCTTAAGGGTTGCCTCCACCCCGGGGGCCGTCCCTCTCGCCACCCCGCAGTCACCTCCGGCCTTCGCTTCGTTCCGCGCCAACCCAACTTCGGGCCCGGCTCCGTTCCTGCCCGGGGTCTGCGCCGCCGCCGCCGCCGCCGCCGCCGCCGCCGCCGCCACCCCCGCCGCGCCCCGCCCCTGCCACGGCCGCCGCCGCCATCTTAGGGTCCCGCCACCTCAACAACAACTTTATAGACAAACACAGTCACGGGGCGGGGCCAGAGGCGGAACCAGAAGGCTAGGGGCGGGGGCTCCAGGGGAAGGGGCGGGCTGCGTCCAGGGGCGGAGCCGGCGCGAGAATCCCGGGAGGTGCGGGTCTTCTGGAGGCGGAGCTAACGTTCGTACTTTAGCTTGGGGGGCGGGTGGGCGTGGCGGGCGAGCCCCGAGAAGGACGCGCACCGCCCCGGCGGATCCGAAGCCCGGCGCTCGGGTTTGGGAGCTGCTTTTCTACGGGCGGCACTAGGACCCTGCGGGAAGTGGTGTGGGCGGAGTAAGCGGCACCAAGACCCGGGGGGGGGGAACCGCGGCGGGCCGGCGGCGAACAGGCCCGGGGCCCGGAGGCTGCGGGCGGCGGCGCTGGGCCCGGCGCAACGAGAGGCCCCGAGATGCCAAGCAAGAAGAAGAAGTACAACGCGCGGTTTCCGCCGGTGAGCACGTGGCCGGGATGGGCCTCGGCAGGCAGGGCTCCGGGGAGGCTTGGGCCCAGGTCCTGCTGGTGGGGGGGCGGGTGCCTTTCGGTGTTCACGGCCTGACGCCCCGCCCCTTCCATGCCCTCCTGGCTTAGTGCCCCCCGCCCCCCTCTCCTTCTCCCGGGATACCCCCGGTTCCCTCAGCACCCTTGTTAGGGACGCAGGAGCCGAGCTCTCTCCCCTTCTTTTCGGCAGGCGCGGATCAAGAAGATCATGCAGACGGACGAAGAGATTGGGAAGGTGGCGGCAGCTGTGCCTGTCATCATCTGTATCCAACTAGGGGCCGGCTGGGCTGAGGGGCGTGGGGCGGGACTGCGGCACTCCCCTTTTTGGATTCTCCTTGACATCTCTAGCCCGGGCACTTGAGCTCTTCCTGGAGTCCCTGTTGAAGAAGGCTTGCCAGGTGACCCAGTCTCGAAATGCCAAAACCATGACCACGTCCCACCTGTGAGTGGCCGCTGAGCTGGGAGGGGCTCTTGAGGAGGCAGAGTTCTGACAGGGGGAGTGGTGCGAGGCCGAGGCCGAGGAAGGCCAGCTTTGTGGGTTTGGACTGATGCAGGAGAGATGAGGTGTTTCAGGCGGAGGGAATACAACCAGAACCGAGCCACCGGCCCGCCCGGGAGGCCTGGTGGGAGTAAAGAGGGGTATTTTTCATGTTCCACTGTACTGACAGGAAGAGGCTGTTTGCATCCTTCCCTAAGTGTTTTGGGGGGCCCCATTTGAATCCCTTCCTCTCCCACTTCTTCAGGAAGCAGTGCATTGAGCTTGAGCAGCAGTTTGACTTCTTGAAAGACTTGGTGGCATCAGTGCCTGACATGCAGGGGGATGGGGAAGACAACCACGTGGATGGGGACAAGGGTCCTCGAAGGTGGGTAGCCAAGACCAGGTATACAGGTGGGGAAGGCCAAGGCCACAAGGGTTGGGGGTGGCTGGGGGGTGAACCAGGAGGAGAGAGTCCTCTGGGCAGATGGACTGTACCTTCCCGAAGGGGCCGGAAACCGGGCAGCAGTGGCAGGAAGAATGGAGGCACCGGAAGCAAAGGCAAAGACAAGAAGCTGTCCGGGACAGACTCGGAGCAGGAGGTGAGTGAGGCCGATGGGTGATGGCCTCAGCCTTGTCTGCCACCTCTTGCTCCTCCATCTCCGTTCCTCTCCCAGGGGGTCTGGGCTCCCCAGAGATGGGTCCAGGCCTTCTCATTAACCCTGACCCCTCCCACGCTCTCAGGATGAGTCTGAGGGCACAGATACTGATGGGGAAGACGAGACACCACAGCCTCCACCCCAAGCCAGTCACCCTCCTGCCCACTTTCAGAGGTGAGCACCCCAGAAGCACCAGAAAGGGGCAAGCCAAACTCCCCAGAGCCAGTTAGGTTTCCTTCCCTGGCCACTTGGTGGTGGCAGCTGACTGAGGGAATGGGAGGGGACATTAGACACAAGAGCTTGCTCTGAGAAGGTCTTGTCTCCACTGTAGTCAGGGGGAGAGTCTGGAGAGTGGTCCTTGCTGGGACCTTCCCTCCTGGGGGCCGCCTTGACCACCTCTGCCTCCGGAGGAGGGGGCGAGGCCTGTGGGCTGGGCACAGCACAGTGGCAAGCCAGATTTCCTTTATCCTGCAGCCCTCCAACTCCCTTCATGCCCTTTGCGTCTCCCCTGCCTTTGCCGCCAGCGCCCCCCGGCCCCTCAGCGGCCGATGCAGAGGGTGAAGAGGATTATGACTCCTAGCACCCTGCGCCCCTCTACCCTGGCCAAGCTCTCTTCTAGTTAGTATTAATTGCTTTGGGGAGAGGAGAAAGGTGGAATTGTTCTTAAATTTATTAAAAAAAAAAAAAAAAAAAAAAAAGGATTTGGTTTCTTTTCATCCTGTGTTCAGGGCTTTGTGGCTGTACTTTTATTGCCCACCCACCTTCTTCCCCCACATGAGGGGCAGCAGGGATGGTGTGGGGGCAGCCAGTTATTGAGTGTTGAGTAAAAACGGGGAGTCTGACAGAAGTCTGGGGTACTAAGAAAGGGATGTGGTCGAGGGACTGAGTTGCCACCTGCTGGAAGCACTAAGAAATGAGCTCTCATCTTGTGCGGGACCTTGGGCAGCCTTCTTCCCCTCCCTGGACTGCTGAGGAGGGACAGATGGAGGCAGTACTGAGACTGGGCCTAGAAAACTACAGTGCTCTGCAGCCAAGCAGTCTGCCTACTGTGTACCTGAGCAGCCTGGGCAGCTTGTGTGCCAGAGGCAAGCGGTACATCTTCAGGGAGCAGCAGAATCTGTTGACAAGCTCGCTGGCGTTTTCCTAATGGAGGCATTGGAGACCCTTGGGGATGTGCTAGGGGTGAGGGTGAGGACTGGGGTGGCTACAGTCTGGGGAGTCCCAGAGCTGTTGGCCTTTGGCTTGAAGACAGGCTACACAGGGCCAAAGGAGGATATGAGGAAGCACCTTTTCTCATTTTCTGCCACTCTTTGGCAGGGGTGGGACCCTTTTCCAGTTGAGGGACACTGGAGGAAAAGACAAGATTTAGCTTGAAGATCTCAAGTTCGGCTGTGATGAATTTGGGGTGCTCGAGGACACTGAAGAAAGTGTGGATTGATCTTGTTGACAATTGAGACCTAGAGACAGGTGTATGGACTTGAAGGGCAAGTCACCAGACACAAGAGCTGCCAGACCCTGAGCTATCCAGATGGTCAGGGGAAAGGGAGAGGACAGTTGTCAAAGTACCCCCGAAGGACGTCTCCACAAAGAGCCTCTAAACCCCTGCTTCAGCAGTTATTGAGGGAGTGGGGAGCTGCAGCCCTGCTGGGGCTAAGACGGGACTAAAAGAATGCACGGCATGTTTGGTTTTTTCTTTTAAAATGTTTTCTTACGTGTGTGGGTGTTTTGCCTGCATTGTGCACTGCACGTGTGCCTGGTGTGAACCAGAGGAGGGCACTGAATCCCCTGGAACCAGAGTTCTGTAGAGATGGTTGCCAGTCACCTTGTGGGTCCTGAGAGTCTGAACCTTGGTCTTTTGGAAGAGTAGCAAGTACTCTTAACTGCTGAGCCATCTCTAACCCCCTGCTTTTTAGGATGGCAAAAAGTTTGGAGTAGGATTACAGATAGAACACTTACCTAGTGCTTACAAAATCCTGGGTTAGAGCCCTGGCACTGAAAAAAAAAGACTTAAATGACAGAAACTTAAGTTTCCAGAGAAGAAGGAGTAAAGGGACAGGAAGGAGACAGCAGAGCAGGTAGGTGAAGGTTGGGTCTGTGGCCAACCTCAGCTCGAGGAGGGAGAGGGTGGAGGAGAGGGTTTTGGAGGGAGCATTGAAGAGCTAGTTAATGCAGACTGCACTGTGAAGCAGGAGGTAAAGTCCCTGTGCTATGGGAGGGAAGGGGGTAGACTAGGGCAGTGGTTAGAACACTGGGAAGACGAGATGCGATTTAAGAATGGGTGCTGGAGACAGACCTCCTTCAAGGATGCCTTCCTTCTACTTCCTAACACTACAGTGCTCCTGTGACTCCCAACATGAGTCACATGTGGGGAGCTGGCCCCACTTCTAGGACTGAGGAGCAGACATGATGCGGCTTGGCCAGTCAGTGCCACACGCTGGTCATGCTGACTGCCATGAGGTTGGGGTAGATCCTCAGCACACCTGAGCTGGGCTACTGGAAACCTGTTACCTGCTCTAAAGGTTGAGAAGGAAACTGGTGCCAGGGCTGGAGCCTGAGGACACTGGAACCCATCAGGGGCCCTGTGTGCCAGTGTTTCCTGGTCACCTGAGCCGGGAGGCTTCCTCCCTCTCCGTGCCATGTGTACTGAAAAGAACTCTGGGTGGCACGGGGACTGAGTAGGGTGTGGCTCCTAGGAGCAGGAGGTTTTAGCAACAGATGGGGACAAACCAAGGGAAGGCAGACACATGGGACGCCATAGCAAAGGCCATGCTAAACAGGCTGAGGATTGCAGTTAGAAGGGGAAGAGATGCTTAAGAGCCCATCAGTGATGTCCATCCAAGTAGTGGATTCTGGGCCTGGAGGGATGGTTCAACAGTTAAGAGCACTGGATGCTCTTGTAGAGGACCCTGGTTTGGTTCTCAGCACCCACACGGCGGCTCAACCATCTGTAGTTTCAGTTCCAGGAGACCTAATGTCCTCTGGCAGTGCACATACATGGTCATACACACGTGCAGGTAAACATACACATTAAAATGTTAAAAAATAAGTGGGTTTTGGAGCCAAGTGTGTAGTGGCACCTGTAATCTCAATAGAGGCAGGAAGATCTGAAGTGTAAGGTTGACCGAGACAGCATAGTATAGCATAGTATAGTATAGCACAGTATAGCATAGCATACCACAGCACAGCACAGCACAGCACAGCACAGCACAGCACAGCACAGCACAGCACAGCACAGCACAGCACAGCACAGCACAGCATAGTATAGCTGTGTCTCCCAAGAACAGAAGATCAGTTCTGAACTCAGAGCTCATGGGAAGATAGCAAGGCAAGGAAGCCTGAGGCACTGGGAAAACCCTTGCTGCTTCTAGGCAGAAGACCTGAGGAAGCTCAGGTGGCGGCTGTCAGTGGTTCCTGCCAGCAGCTGGCGTGGCCCTCTGTCCTGGGATGGCAGCTCACTTAAGGTCACATCACCTGCACTCATTAGCCTTGGACAAGTTCTGTATCTTCTCTGCCTTATTTCTCACCTGTAACGTGGGGCTCGTTATTATCTGTGTTAGCTGTGTGTGCACTGGTTACACCTGTATGTGGACAAACACAATCTAATAAGACCCCAGCACACGTCTTTACCCTCAGCACCCAGAGAGGCAGACACAGGCAGATTCCTCTGAGTTCCAGGCCAGCCTGGTCTACCCAGCGAGTTACCGAGACCGAGACACAGAGCGACACAGAGAGAAACCCTGTGTAAAACAAACAGAACAAAAAACCCAAAGCATCCAAATGCTCATGTACAGAGCTCATCTCTTGCTCACCTAAGGTTCATAATCATAATGGGCTTTATCTGATCTTTAGCATCTTTAGGGCCCCACCATCCTCAGGATTGACTTTGCCGGGCTCTAGAGCAGGGAAAGTTGAGAGGCCCTGGAGACCTTTGTTTTTGTGACAGTCTCATAATGTAACTCTGATTGGCCTGCAACTAGATTTGTAGACCAGGCTGGCCTCCCTCTGTTGGAATTAAACCTTCCTCTTTCGAGACAAGGTCTTGTTATATAACCCACCTGGTCTGGTACAAGCTTTGTAGCCCAGGCTTCCAGACATGGCGACGGTCCTCCTGCGCCAGCAGCTCTCAAGAGCTGGAAACACAGAAGCTCTTCCAGGCCCAGCTAAAATGGTTCACACTCTATCCAAACCCACCTAGGTGACCTCCAGCTATTTTTTTAAAGATATATTTTTTTTTTCAAAGAACTAATGAAAGAATTTTTTTGTTGTTTTTTTGAGACAAGGTCTCTCTATGTGGCTCCTGTTTTCCTGGGACTCACTCTGTAGACCAGGCTGGCCTTGAACACAGAGAGCCATGTGCCTCTTCCTCCAGAGTGCTGGGGTTAAAGGTGTGCAGCTCTATACCTGGTGAGGAAAAATGATTTTTGTTTTGTTTTTTTTTTTTGTTTTTCGAGACAGGGTTTCTCTGTGTAGCCCTGGCTGTCCTGGAACTCAGTCTGTAGACCAGGCTGGCCTCGAACTCAGAAATTCACCTGCCTCTGCCTCCCGAGTGCTGGGATTAAAAGCGTGTGCCACCACGCCCGGCGAAAAATGATTTTAAAAAAGTAGGTTTTACTTTTAATTTTGTATGTGTGAGAAAGTATGTGTGTGCGTTCCTGCGTACACACAGCTAAAATAGATAATAATGAGCCCCACATTACAGGTGAGAAAATAAGGCAGAGAAGCTACAGAACTTGTCCAAGGCTAGTAAGTGCAGGTGTGAGTGCATGTGTATGCATGTGTGTGTGTGTGTGTGAGAGAGAGAGAGAGAGAGAGAGAGAGAGAGAGAGAGAGAGAGAGGTACCACAGGTGCCATCATAGATGGGAGGCGATGAATCTCCCAGGAGCTGGAGTTACAAGAAGTTGTGATCGTTCATTGTGAGCACTGGGGAACAAAACTCCGGCCCTGTGGAAGAGTGGTATGCATTCCTAACCACTGAGCCATCTCTCTAGGCCCACATCAGCCATTTTCTATCACAGGGCCTCAGAACAGGGAAATGGCTGTAATCGTCACTGGAGGACACAAGCCTTAAAAGGGCAATGCCGCTGGCAGGGCCAGGCCTCTGGAGAGCTCCTAGAGTAGAAACAGATACTGTGGTTCTCTAGGTACCATTGTATATCAAGGAGAGGCAGTCTATTTTGCTGGCCTGTTGAGCTTCACCAGGAACCATAAGAAAGCCTTGAGACAAGGTCTACTTCAAGCCCTGGACTACTTCAGCCCTGGGTGTGGCACAGTGTCAGCTAAAGACCATGACTCTCCCTGCCAATGGGATAGGACCCTGCAGCTCACTGCAGAATTTATTAAGCAACCACACAAAGGAGAGATGGGCTTCCAGGTACACACCGGAAAGGAGCCTGAGGAAGGTCTGACTTCACCTCGTGCTAGGGACAATGTGTGAACACAGAAGTTATACCCTGCTGGTGGCCATGTTGCTGGGGACCCTCTTTAGAAAATCATTTGGTAGTTGCTCATCTATTTTATTGCCATACTTATTTCACCCATGATCTCATTTGTTTCCTCTTAGGCCACTTTCCAGGAAAAGTCTAGGCATGTGTCCTCCAAAAGACAGAGTACTCACATTTGGGCATGGCAGAGGGAGGAGGGAAACCAAGATGGGAGCACCAGGACTAGGAATCCAAGGACACTTTCAGCTACACAGCAAGTTTCAACAAAACACCTTTAAAAGGGAGTTGGGAAATGGTTCAGCAGTTAAGAGCATTGACTGCTTTTGCAGAGTCGGGTTTGATTCCCAGCACCTACAATGTGGCTTACAAATGTAACTCAAGTTCCAGGAGACGTGATGTCCTCTTCTGTCATCCTCAAGTACCAGGCATGCATGTGGCACCTAGACAATAAAAATAAAACATAAATAAACAAATAAAAATAAAAATTAATTAATTAATTAAATCAAATTAATTAAATTAAATTAAATTAATTTAAAAAGAGGGCTGGAGAGATGGCTCAGTGGTTAAGAGCACTGACTGGTCTTCTAGCAGTTCTGAGTTCCATTCCCAGCACCCATATGGTGGCTCACAACCATCTGTAATGGGATCTGATGCCCTCTTCTGGTGTGTCTGAAGAGAGCAATGGTGTACTTATATACATAAAAAAGATAAATAAATCTTTTTTTGTTTTGTTTTTTTGGTTTTTGGTTTTTCGAGACCTGGCTGTCCTGGAACTCACTTTGTAGACCAGGCTGGCCTCGAACTCAGAAAACTGCCTGCCTCTGCCTCCCAAGTGCTGGGATTAAAGGTGTGCGCCACCACGCCCAGCTAAATAAATCTTTTTTAAAAAATTCAAAAAGAAAAAGAAGGGTTGGGCAGTGGTGGCACATGCCTTTAATTCTAGCACTTGGGAGGCAGAGGCAAGTGGATTTATAAGTTTGAGACTAGCCTGGTCTACAGAGTGAGTTCCAGGACAGCCCCGGCTATAAAGAAAAACCCTGTCTCAAACCGCCCCCCCCTCAAAAAAGAAAAAGATTCTTATAGTCTCTGCTGCCCATACACAGGGCACACAGGAACACATGGATAAACATAAGCATGTGTATGACAGGCAGAAAATAGTGAAAAAGAGCAAGAGAGCTGGTGTGGTGTGTGTCTTTAATTCCAGCCCCCAGGAGGCAGAGGCAGGAGGATCTCTGGGAGTGAAGGCCAGCTTGATGTACAGCACACGTTTGAGACCACCTAGATTCACATAGTGAGACCCTACTTTTTTTTTTTTTTTAAAGCAAGCCCTTGTTACACACAATAGGGAAATCTTATAGATCATGCTAAGCATCAGAAGCCAGAAAAGTCCACTGGGTGATGTAATGCATTTAAATGAAAATTAAAAAAATAATTCAGGAGCCAGCAATAGCAGCATACACCTGTAACTCTAGTACTTAAGCAGACAGGAGAATCCCAGGTTCAAGGGTACTGGGCTACAAAATGAGAGGCTGTTCAAAAACAAGATCAGGGACAAGCAGAACTGGTCTATGGTGGTGGAAGTTAGCAAGGCCATTAGGGGTGGGGATCAGCTGAAGGACACAGCTGTAAACTCCATGTTGGTCACGTACTTTGAGCTATACATTTAAGATCTGTACATTTTATGAGGATGTAGGCTGGGATGATTCAGTTAAAGTGCTTGTTGTTCTTCCAGAGGTCTTGAGTTTGATTCCCAGCACCCACATTAGGTAACTCTCCATCGCCTACAACTCCCGATTCAGGAGAACTGATGCCCTTAACTGGGCTCTGTGGGCTCTGTGTGCACACAAGCATGTATACAGACTGGCACATAAAGAAATACATCTGGGGTGGGAGAGATAGCTTAGTGGCTAAAAGCACTGACTGCTCTTCCAGAGGTCCTGAGCTCAATTCCCAGGAACCATATGGTGGCTCACAACCATCTGTAATGGGATCTAATGCTGTCTTTTGGTGTGTCTGAAGACAACTATGGTGTACTCATATACATAAAGTAAATAAAAAGAAACAAAGAAAGAAGGAAAGAAAGAAAGAAAGGAAGGAAGGAAGGAAGAAAGAAAGAAAGAAAGAAAGAAAGAAAGAAAGAAAGAAAGAAAGAAAGAAAGAAAGAAAGAANAAAGAAAGGAAGGAAGGAAGGAAGAAAGAAAGAAAGAAAGAAAGAAAGAAAGAAAGAAAGAAAGAAAGAAAGAAAGAAAGAAAGAAAGAGCCAGGCATGATGGCACACGCCTTTAATCCCAGCACTCGGGAGGCAGAGGCAGGCGGATTTCTGAGTTTGAGGCCAGCCTGGTCTACAGACTGAGTTCCAGGACAGCCAAGGCTACACAGAGAAACCCTGTCTCAAAAAACCAAAAAAAGAAAAAAAAAGAAAGAAAGAAAAGAAAGAAAGAAAGAAAAAGAAAGGAAGGAAGGAAGGAAGGAAGGAAGGAAGGAAGGAAGGAAGGAAGGAAGGAAGGAAGAAAGCTCTGTCTAGTGTGGACACACCTTTAATCCTTGCCCTCTGGAGGCACATGCAGGCGGATCTCTGATTCTTGAGGCCAGTCTGATCTATGTAGTGAGTTCCAGGCCAGTCAGAAACACACAGTTCCTGTCTCAAAATTACAAAACAACAAATAAATTTGTAAAAAAAAAATAAAAAATAAATAAAAATAAAAAAATAAAAGGGACCTAAGAACTTGTCTACCCTCAGCACTGAGTGTTCTGGGTGGTATAATTCTGCAAACAAAATGTTCTTGGAGTTTGTATCTGAAGAGGACACAGATGACAACATCCAGAAATAGCATGTCAGATGGTGATTCGTATTGTGGAGAACAGAGGGAGGAGAGGGGGTGCCCAGGGCAAGAAGAGGGTGACCTAGAATTCTGCACCAGGCCTGGAAACAACTTGAATAAGGTAAGGAGATTTGAGTAAAACTCCTAGTGAGTAGGAAGTGAGGGGACAGAGCTCTGTGGGAAAGGCTCAGCAGGGGGGACAGGAGCACCTACTGGGGATTTCTCAGTTCCCTTTCTTTCCAGCCTCCACCTCCTCAGACATTGCCTGGAGCCTGACTCAGTCCCTTTTTAGCAGATGGGTATCCTCATGGCAACCGGCAGTCCTCCTGGCCCAGACGTTTAGGAAGGGGATCTTAGTGTCGTGGGACACTTTTTACAGCACATTTGCCTAGGGTACTGCTTGGCCTGGAGCCTCAGAGGCAGGGGGAGGAGCGCCGTGAGTCTGAGTGATCGCATCCACCTCCCTTGAATATGGCTTCCAAGCCTGGGTGATGGTTCCCTCCTCCTCTCTTGGGATCACCTTCCACCTCTAGTGGGAAGGTATCACAGCCTCTCAAGTACCAGGGATTGTTAGATCCAAGTCCCCTGTTGGATACCTGACCTGCAGAGCCATCTTCTAGAGGAAGTGTCCCCACCACGCCCAGTTTACAGATGAGGAAGTGAGGTGAGCAAGTTTTCCCATTGGCAGAGTTGCCAATGGGGGCTTAATACATCTCCTGCAGTGGACTAGCACGTGGAGGAACAGGGTTGCCATTGTCCCCAGACCCGTGTCTTTACTGGAGCAGGAAACAGAGCTGTGGGACCCAGATGTGACCGATGTGCCCACTCTTGTAGGGATGGGGGTGTACCCAGGCTGGGACAGAGCATTTGGTCCTGGTACTCTCTGCCTTTGGTAACAATAGGTCTACACTTCTCCTTATAGCTGTTGAGTGTGCAGAGCCCTGCGTGGGGAGCTCTCTCTGTATTCTCAAATCACAGCTCTTCTTACTGTGCAAATGGTCTTATTTAAAAACAAACAAAGTCATACCTAGCTCCTAGCACCTTCCCCAACCCCTGCCCACAACTAACTCCACTGGCTAACCTGGAACTTTCTCTGTAGCCTAGTCCAGGACAGCCTTGAACACACAGAGATCCGTCTGCTTCTGCCTTCCAAATACTGGGGCTAAAGGGATATGCCACCAGGCCCTACTCCAGTGTCATCTAATTTTTTTTAAAAAATTAGTTGGAGACCAGGCGTGGTGGCACACGCCTTTAATCCCAGCACTCGGGAGGCAGAGGCAGACAGATTTCTGAGTTCGAGGCCAGCCTGGTCTACAAAGTGAGTTCCAGGACAGACAGGGCAATACAGAGAAACCCTGTCTCGAAAAACCAAANAGGCCAGCCTGGTCTACAAAGTGAGTTCCAGGACAGACAGGGCAATACAGAGAAACCCTGTCTCGAAAAACCAAAACCAACCAAACAAACAAAAAATATTAGTTGGTGGGGGCTGGTAAGATGGCTCAGTGAGTAAGAGCACCTGACTGCTCTTCTGAAGGTTCGGAGTTCAATTCCCAGCAACCACATGGTGGCTCATAACCATCCCTAACAAGATCTGACGCCCTCTTCTGGAGTGTCTGAAGACAGCTACAGTGTACTTAAATATAATAAATAAATAAATCTTTAAAAAAAAATTAGTTGGTATGGGTGGCTTTTTGCCTGCATGCATGTCATGTGTGTGCAGTACATGCGGAGGCTGGAAGAGAGCTTTGGGCCCCTAGGAAGTGGAGTCGTAGGGGGTTGGGAATTCTCATGGGGGTTTTAGGAATTTAATCTGGATTCTTTGGAAGAGCAGTCAGTGCTGTTAACTGCTGAGCAATCTCTCCAGTCCCTCAAACGTCATTTTAAAAAACTGAATAATCACTGGACATAGTAACATACACCTAATTTCTATGAGTTCTAGGCCAGTCTGGTCTACAGAGTTCCAAGATAGCCAGGGCTACACAGAGAAACCCTGTCTCGGAATGCCACACAAAGAAACAAGCAGACAGAAATGAGCACTAGTCCTAAGCTATGTCAGCAGTCAGAACTGCGGAGAAAAACACCCGCCCTGCTGACAAAGGCGGAAAGTGGGGAGCACTGGCTCCTCTAGAGGACGTGTCAGTCCATCCATCACTCCACTGCTGGGGGCCCAGTGCCCTCTCTGACTTCTTCATGCACCAGGCATGCACGTGGTACACAGACATATGTAGTGGTTTGAATATGCTTGGCCTAGGAAGTGGCACTATTAGGAAGTTACAGCCTTGTTAGAGTGGGTGTGTCACTGTGGGCGTGGGCTTAAGACCCTCACCCTAGCTGCCTGAAAGTCAGTCTTCTGCTAGCAGACTTCAGAAGATGTAGAACTCTCAGCTCCTCCAGCACCATGCCTGCCTGGATGATAATGGACTGAACCTCTGTACCTGCAAGTCAGCCCCAATTAAATGTCCTTATAAGAGTTGCATTGGTCATGGTATCTGTTCACAGCAGTAAAATCCTAACTAAGACAACATATATGCAGGCAACACCTATTCATATAAAAAGTTAAAGAGGCCAGGACAGATGGGCTGCTATGAGAAATGGAATGAAAGAAAGTATGGGGCCTGCAGTGGGAGTATGTATTTCTTTCTGTAAAATGGGGATGGTAAGGGGCTGGAGAGCTGGCTTAGCAGTTAAGAGAACCAACTGCTCTTCCAGAGGTCCTGAGTTCAATTCCCAACAACCATATGGTGGCTCACAACCATCTGTAATGGCATCCAATGCCTTCTTCTGGTGTGTCTGAAGACAGCTACAGTGTACTCACATACATGAAAGAAATAATAAATCATTCTTTTTAAAGCTTTAAGAAACTGGGGATGGTAAGGTATGTGTAATTTGACACTTGAAGTTTCCAGCATGGAACCTGGCACACAGGAAACACCACATATTCCATGAGGTGATGGCTAATCTTGACTATCAACTTGGTGGGATTTAAGTCACCACGGAAACAAACAGAAGCACATGTGAGGGGCTGGCCCACTGAGTGAGGGACTGGACTGGATAAAATGGGGACAGCCAGCTGAGCGATAGCAGCCATCTCTGCTTCCTGACCGTGGAAGCCATGTGACCAGCGGCCTCACACGGGCCACTGTGACTCCCAAACGTGTCACACTATACCCTGCAGCTGTGAGCCAGAATAAACCATTAATAATAAACAGAGACCCTGCCTGACAGGGATTGTGCTAACAGGTAAGGTAATTAGTGTGCATGTGTGTAGGAACCAGGGCCTGAGGAGCAGATTGGAAACTCGTGTGTGTGTGTGTGTGTGTGTGTGTGTGTGTGTGTGTGTGTTGCTCTGGGAAGTAGGGAATAAGGGGTGCAGGGCACTGGAAAGTGTATTTAAAGGAAAGGCTGTTCAGGATTCTGTTAACTCATCGAGTGCCCTAAATCAACGAGCTTGAACTAGTCAAACATATGCACCCTGGATGCCACATAAGACTGAGTGCCAAGCTGGGCGTGGTGGCCTTTGATCCCAGCACTCGGGAGGCAGAGGCAGGCGAATTTCTGAGTTTGAGGCCAGCCTGGTCTACAGAGTGAGTTCTAGGACAGCCAGGGCTACCCAGAGAAACCCTGTCTTGAAAAACCAAAAAAAAAGAAAGAAAGAAAGAAAGAAAGAAAGAAAGAAAGAAAGAAAAAAGACTGAGTGCCACCAAGCTGAACATTTTGCCTGCACATGTGTCTGTCTGTGAACCACTTGCTAGCTTGGTGAAGTGCCCTGCCGCGTGGATGTTGGGAGTCAAACCCAAGTCCTTTGTCCTTTGATAGAGCAGGCCAGTGTTCTTAACAGCTGATCTGTCTCTCCAGCCCCTTGTTGTCTTCTAGAATGACTTAAAATGATTTATGGGGTTTTTTGGTCGTTTTGGTTGTTGTTGTTGTTGTTGTTGTTGTTTTGGGTTTTCTTTTGTTTTTTGTTTTTTGTTTTTTTGAGACAGGGTGTCTCTACATAGCCCTGGCTGTCCTGAAACTCACTATATAGACCAGACTGGCCTTTAACTTAGAGGTCCTCCTGCATTCTGGGATTAAGGGCATGGGCCACCGTGCCCAACCTTGTCCTGTGGTCTTTAAGAATGATTTACACCGACTGTCTGGCCTTGCTCAGTTAATCGAGCCTCCTGTACAGGCTTGGGGTCTCTCTTCTTTCAATCACTCAGCCTGTTTACTGAGCACCTACTTGGTGTACCTGCCCAGCTCCTGTTCCTGGAGGTGAGTCAGACACAGCTGCTGTCCTGCCCGTATGACACATGGGTGGGACAGGGCTAATGAGCAGAGCTCAACAAATAGGCAACACTTAGTGCTTGGTGCCCAGTGCTGGAGAAAAAGCGACACCAGGACTGGAGTGAGAGAAACCTCCCAGCCCCGCCTTTCATGCTGGGAACCAAGGGATGCTGTTGGTGGCAGATCCATCAGTTCCTGGGGTGAGGCAGTGGTTCCTGCTTCCAGCCGCAGGTTATCCTTTACCCACCATCTAACTTGGTGTGCAGTGCTTGATTTCTTAGATTTGTTTTCTCTACACACCACACTTTTTTCTTTGAAGCAAGGTCTCACTGTGTAGCACTGTAGAGTTAACCAGCTGGCCTCTGTCTGCCTCCACCTTTTGGAGACTGTGAAAAAAAAAAAAAAAAAAAAAAAGCTACTCTGAACATTTCGCTGTTGGAGTCTCTGCTTTGATCCTTGGTGTATAGATAATGAAGTGGAACTGCTAGATAACATGGGGTGGTGGTTTGAATGAGAATGGCCCCCGCAGGCTCATAGATTTAAATGACTTAGTTACCAGGTGAACTGTCTAGGCATGATTAGGAGGGGTGGCCTTGTTGGAATAGGGGTGTCAGTAGGGGTCCCTTGTCAGCCCTAGTCGTGCATGTTCTCTCTGTGTGAGGATCAGGATACCAGCTCTCAGACAGCACTCCAACACCATTTCTGCCTGCCTCCTGCCATGGCCCCTGCCCTGGCGGCCATGGACTCTGAGTTCGTCCCTGAAACCGTAAGCAGCCCCCAGTTAAATGCTTTCTTTGAAAGACTGCCTGGGTCATGATGTCTCTTCACAGAACTAGAACAGCAACTAACTCACATTAACTATTTAATTAATTGTATTTATCTTTATGTGTCTGGGTGTTGTCCTGTACGTTTGTCTATAAAACAGATGTGTGCTGTGGAAATAGGGCTCTGGATCCACTGGAACTTGGGTTACAGAAGGCTGTGAACTGTCACAGGCTGGGAAAACCCCAGGTCCTTTGCAAGGGCAGACAGTGCTCACTGTACCATCTCCCCAGTTTCCCCCTCTACTCCTATTTTTTAAAACAGGGTCTCTCGTAGGTTGGGTTAGCTTCAAACTCACTATGTAGCCAAGGTTGACCTTGAACTCCTGAAGTTCCTGCCACCTACTGTTTGAATGCTGGCATTACAGGCGTGCACCTCCCCACCAGGGTGAGGGATCTTACTGCTGAGCCCTTAACTTCATCCTGTGGATCTCCGTGTTTTTCTCTAAGGTTTGTCATTATATTAGTTTCATGCTGTTTGATGGCTGAAGCTTTTACCAAGACTTTTTTCCTTTCTTTTCTCTTTTATAAAGATTTATTTATTTATTTATTCTATGTATATGAGCACACTGCAGCTGTCTTCTGACACACCAGAAGAGGGCGTCAGATCCCATTACAGATGGTTGTGAGCCATCATGTGGTTGCTGGGAATTGAACTCAGGATCTCTGGAAGAGCAGTTGGTGCTCTTAACCGCTGAGCCCTTACCAAGACTTTCAAATGGGAAACTGTAAAATATGTTATCCAACCTTGTTTTGTTTCAAGATTGCCTATCCTGGGACCTTTGGACTTCCATATGAATTTTAAGGTCAGCTTATCAAGACTCGGAAAGACAGCTGAGGTACTGTTTATTTTCCCTTATTTATGGTGTGTGTGGAGGGAGGTGCGCACGGGTGTAGGGATCAGAACACCCTGAGAGTCAGCGTTCTCTATCTGTTGGCTCCTGGGATGGAGTTTGAATCATCAGCCTTGTCTGCAAGTGCTTTATCCACTCAGCCATCCCACCAGTCTGCCAGCCGAGGTTTTGATAGGGATTTCTGGGTTTGCTTTAGGGACAGATGTTTTTCATTACAGTTAAGAATTACATTCTTGCCGGGTGTGGTGGTGCATGCCTTTAATCCCAGCACTTGGGAGGCAGAGGCAGGTGGATTTCCGAGTTCGAGGTCAGCCTGGTCTATAGAATGAGTTCCAGGACTGCTAGGGTTACACAGAGAAACCCTGTCTCGAAAAAAAAACAACAAAAAATTACATTTTTTTTTTTTTTTTGCCTGATATGGTGGCACACACCTTTAACCATCGCTCCAGGAGTAGTTCACTCCAGACCTGAGTTCGAGGTTAGCCTGGTCTATATAACAAGTTCCAGGCCAGGCAGGGCTACACAGTGAGACCATGTCTGGAAGCACAGAAAGGAGCAGTTTCTAAGCCGCTGAGCTGCCTGTAAGCTGTGCAGTGAGCTCCAGGTTTCTGGCTTTGGTGAGCAGCCACGCGTGCTGGGGAATGAGCTGTTAATGCAGCTCTTTTTAATTCGTTTCTGCTCTTTTAAGTAACCCCTCAGCCATACTGGTGTCTTACTGTGGCATGGTGTTGGTTTTCTATCTGGGGTTAGAGGACAATTCTTATCTCCCCAGGAATGATGTCATTTAACAACCTTGTGCCACAAAAAGGAAGGCACGAAGCTGCATGTGTCCTGGTGCACTTGTGAAAGTCCGAGGACTTGGGTCTGTCATCTTTTACCATGTGGGTCCTTCTTCCACGTAAAGGTCACAGTCAGGTCATCAAGCTTAGAAGCTCCCAGCCATATCCTAGCTCTGCCTAGCTGGACTCTGTAATGAGCTCTCTATATGATGCCTTAGAGAATGGGCCTAGGGAGCAAGTAAGGTTGCCCAGTTCATTTGTTAAGTTTTGTCCTTGCCTTGACCTCTCAGTGGCTCTTGTCACCATTAGTCACTTCCCTTTTCTTGAAATACTGTTCCTTTGGCTAGGAGCCCTTCCTTACCCAGCAATCTTTGCTCTTTTGTTGTTGTTTTTGAGACAGGGTCTCTATACATAGTCCTGAGTGTCCTAGAACTCACACTATAGACCAGGCTGGTCCTGAACTCACAACAGAGATCCTCCTGCCTCTGCCCTCAAGTGCTAGGATTAAAGGCCACAATCTTTGTGCTGGCCACTTTAGCCTGGTCTCCATGACCTCTCCTGACCCCAGGGCATTCTGACTTCTGCTCTTCTCTCTCAGCATCCCTCAGCTCAAGTGTGTGACAGTCTCCCTGACAAGTGTCTTCCCTGGACCCTCCCCCCCAATCCAACCTCCCATTAGCTGTCAGTGTTGGGTCTTCTAAACTCACTAAAGAAATCTCTGCTAGCCTGGCATGAAGGCATACCCCTTTAAGGAAATTTGAGGCTAGCCTGAGCTGCAGAGTAAGATAGAGGTGACCTCCTAAAACATAAAATAGGGGATAGTGAGATGGCTCAATGGGGAAAGTGCTCTCTGAGCAAGCCAGATGACATGAGTTTGATTCCCAGAACCCACATAAAAGTGGCAAGACAGAACTGATTCCACAGAGTTGTCTCTTCTGACCCCCACACATGCTTTGGCAGTAGCCACCCCCTCATCATGCACACACAATAACAATAAAAATAAATAGAACAGGGGCTAGTGAAATGGCTCAGCAGGTAAGAGCACCCGACTGCTTTTCCGAAGGTCAACCACATGGTGGCTCACAACCATCCTTAGCAAGATCTGACTCCCTCTTCTGGAGTGTCTGAAGACAGCTACAGTGTACTTACATATAATAAATAAATAAGTCTTTTTAAAAAATAAATAGAACAAATGAATGAGTTATGTATGTATGTATGTATGTATGTATGTATGTATTTATTTCGAGACAGTGTTTCTCCGTGCAGTCCTGGTTGTCCTGGAACTCACTCTGTAGACCAGGTTGGCCTCGAACTCAGAAATCCACCTGCCTCTGCCTCCCAAGTGCTGGGATTAGAGGCATGCGCCACCATGCCCAGCTGAATGAGTTATTTAAAATAAAGTGACTGGTTTTATGTCACCGTCAGATCTCTGAGCTTGACTCGCTCTTACTTGGTTTGCCTCTCTGAACTTGATTTAGAATGACACAGTTGCTGCTCTCCTGCCCGGTGGAGCCCCAACCATCAAGCACAGAGGGAAGCTGGCCTTCCTACCCTCACCCTCTACTCCAAACTCCCGCTCTCCTGTTGTAAAGGGATGGGAGGAGAACGGTGGTAAAGGAGGAGTGGACATGACTGGCTCCTCCAGGTGCTGGATAAAGCTACTCCAGCAGGAAGAGATGCTCAGCGGATGGGAGAGTGTACCACAGAGGAGCTGAGTTCAGTGTCCAGGGACCACATAGCGGCTCATACCGATCTGTAACTTCAGTTTCAGTGACCAGCACCCTCTTCTGGCCTCTTTGGGCATGTGGTGCACGGACATACACTCAAGCAAAACATCCGCACACATTTAAAGGGTTTAAACTACGAAAGCTGTGGGTGCTGTGGACACCTTTCCAGATCAACCCCAACTCCACCAAATGGTAGCACCTTTGTTTCATTTGCTCTGATTTTCTTCCTTCTGGCACACGCAGACCCATTCTATTGGGCTCCCCTCACAGGATCCATTTTTACCTTAGGGTTAGTCAGTCTCCACTGTCAGGCCATACCCTTGCTGGAGGTCACTGTACTACTGACACCCTGACACAGTACCAGAGAGCCTCTTCAGCTTTCTTAGAGCACTTAGTACCAGATTTGGAATTAGAAGACAGTTCACCAGTCAGGCGTGTGGCACACACCTTTAGTCTCAGCACCCAGCAGGGGCAGGTGGATCTCTGAGTTCGAAGCCAGCCTGGTCTACAGAGTGAGTTCCAGGCCAGTCAAGGTTACACAGAGAAATCATGTCTTGAAAAAAAAAACATTAAAAAGGAGAAGGAGGAGGAGGAGGAGGAGAAGGAAACAGGAAGAGGGAAAGGAAGACAGTTCACTAGCTTCAGGTTGAGATCTCAGCAGGATACCAGCTGTTTCCAAACTGATGTCATTACCAACTCACTCTCTCAACATTCACCCTGGAGGCTGGCAAGACGCCCCAACAGGTAAAGGAGCTTGCCACCAAACCTGATAACCTAAGTTTGACTGCCGAGACCCGCACAGTAGAAGGAGAGAACTGACTGATAAGTATCCCCAAGTGGTCACGTGCATCCCAGACCACACACCCCACCCTAGCCACACAAAAGACAAATAAGTGTAGAAGTATAAGACATCTACCCTTGGGCCGGGGGAGCATGTTTCAGTAGGTAGAGCGCTTGCCCAGAATGCACGAAGCCTTGAGTTCAGGGTTCAGCACCAAATAAACCAGGCACAGTGGTGAACGCTGTGATCTCCACGCTAGGGAGGTGGAGGCAGGAGGATCAGAAGTTGAAGTTTATCCTTGTCTGTATAGCAAGCTCAAAGCTAGCCTGGGCTACATTAGACTTTTTATCAGATAGATAGATAGATAGATAGATAGATAGATAGATAGATAGATAGATAGATACATACTTCTGACAAGGATGAGAGTCAAAAGTGGCAGAGTGTGGATCCGGCTGGGGCTGGAGAGACAGCTCAGAGGATAAGGCTGCTCTTCCAGAGGATTGGGGTTGGGTTCCCAGCACCCACATGGCAGCTCACAACTGTAACTCCTTTTCAGGTCCAGTGTTCTCTTCTGACCTCAGCAGGCACTGAATTCATGTGATATACATACAAACATACTTGTGGGTAAAACACCCATACATATCAAGTAAAAATGTCAATATTTTTAAAAATTTTAAAACAATTAAAATGTGGCACACACAGTTCCAGCACTTGGAGCCCAGGCAAGAGGACCAAGAACTCAAAGCCAGCCTGGGCTGCACGGCAAGAACACATCTCAAGAGCTGGGCTTGGTGATGCACACCTTTAAACCCAGCACTTGGGAGACCAAGGCAGGCGGATCTCTGTGAGTTCGAGGCCTACCTGATCTACAGAGTGAGTTCCAGGACAGCCGGGCTACAGAGTAAGGCCCTGTCTCGAAAAAAAAAAAAAAACCTAAACAATAAACCTGTCTCAGGCAAAAGTGCAACGGGATGGAAACTTCTGTCTGTAATTCCAATATATGAGAGGTGGAGACAGGAGGTGAAGAGTTCAAATCCATCCTCTGCTACGTATAGCTTGAGGCCAGTGTTCAAAACATTAAGACCCTGCTTTTAACAAATAGAATAGTTTCTATGATGGTTAATTCTGGGTGTCAATTTCACCAGATTAAGTAGTCAATAGAGCACAGATACTTCCAGAAACTAGACCTTGAGTCTTAGTGAACTAAGTGGGGAGATGGGTCCTCCTGGCAGCTGATGGGCATCATTCACGCAGCTGGAGCAGCTGGGGCGGATGCAGGAAGAAAACTGGGCTCTCCAGGAGCTCTGCTAACTTCTGCTGCCACCAGAGTTCCAGGCTCCTGGGTGGCAAGGTGGTTGGCTCAGCAGGTAAAGACACTTGCTGCCAGGCCTGATGTCTTGAGTTCAATTCTCAGGAAGGACTCGTAGAGTTTTGTTGTCTTCTGACCTCCAGACACATGCTGTGGCATGTTGGTGACCCCCCAGACACACACACAATAAAATTTAAAATTAATTCAAAAAAAATTTAAAAAGCCAGACAGTGGTGGAGCATGTCTTTAATCCCAGCACTTGGGAGGCAGAGGCAGACAGATTTCTGAGTTTGAGGCCAGCCTGGTTTACAGAGTGAGTTCCAGGACAGCCGGGCTACACAGAGAAACCCTGTCTCAAAAAACCAAGAAAAAAAAATTAAAAGAACTCAAGCCTCTCTGGCCTTTACCCCAGGGTGCTCAGGTTCTCAGGCTTTTGACCATGAACTATAAGTTATAAGATGAGTTCCCTGGCTCTAAGTTTTTCAACTTTTTCTGAAGCCCCACTGCTGCTGGTATCTCAGGATCTCCAGCTTGCACAAAGATGATCTATTGTGGGGCATCTGAGCAATCTTAGTTACATAAGTTAATTCCATGAATAAGTCTCCTGTCCTATATATCTCTACGCCCTACTTAGCCTGTCTCACTGAAGAATACTAACAATACAGGCATGCCGCAAAGCTTTATAGTAACTTGGCACAAACTAAAATCATCCGAGAGAAGGAAACCTCCGTTGGGAAAATGCCTGTGTCAGATCAGGCTGTAGGCAAGCCTTTAGTCTTAATGATTGATGTGGGAGCGCCCAGCCCATTGTGGGTGGGGTCATCCCTTGGCAGGTGGGCCTGGGTTCTATAAGAAAGAAGCAGAACAAGCCATGGGGAGCAACACAGTAAACAGCACCTCTATGGACTCTGTGTCAGCTCCTGCCATCAGGATCCTGCCCTGCTTGAGTTCCTATCCCGAATTCCTTGGATGATGAACTGTGATATGGAAGTTAATCCAAGTAACCCCCCCCCACTCCAACTTGCTTTTTGGTCATGGTGTTTTACTGTAGCAATAGAAACAGTAAAATGACAATGACAGGCTTATTCTTTTTTCTTTTCTTTCTCTCTTCCTTCCTTTCTTTCTTTTATATATATATTAATATATATTAAAGCGCTCTCTCTCTCTCTCTCTCTCTCTCTCTCTCT
>NC_034590.1:116774524-116800399 GCF_900095145.1 Mus pahari | reverse complement strand
CTCTGTAGATCAGGCTGGCCTCGAACTCAGAAATCCGCCTGCCTCTGCCTCCTGAGTGCTGGGATTAAAGGCGTGCGCCACCACGCCCGGCTAGGCTTATTCTTTTAATTGAAAATTAGATCGTCTTTTGAACTTTATTTTATTTGAAAATTTTATTTTAATTGAAAATTAAAATTGTATTTTGCCCAGCGGCTACTTGGTAATTCTATGTTCTTCCTCCCTTTAAGCCTCAGCAGCTCAGTGGCAACTTCCAACCACTCTTCATGTGCTCTCCCAATCATGAAGTGGACCAGGAGTTCTCAGATCCAATGGGCCCTTACATGGCTAGACCCCTGAGTCTAGAGAGCTTTAAAATATGTACATGCCAAAGAATAGCACAAATAAACAAAATTTTAAGTGAGGTGGAAACATTTCTAGAAAAATATGGAATGCCCAAATTGGCACAAGACAGCATAAATCTCAACAGATCCAAAACTAGTAAAGAAAAAGTATAGTTTAAGATTTATGAGTTCCAGGACATCCAGAGCTATACAGAGAAACCCTGTCTCGAAATAAAAAAAAAAAAAAGATTCATTGTTGGGGGCTGGCGAGATGGCTCAGAAGTTAAGAGCACTGACTGCTCTTTCGAAGGTCCTGAGTTCAAATCCCAAAAACCACGTGGTGGCTCACAACCATCTATAATGAGATCTGTCGCCCTCTTCTGGTCTGTCTGAAGTCAGCTATCATGTTCTTATGTATAATAATAAATAAATCTTTAGGCCAGAGCAAGCAGAGGTCCTAAAAAAAAATTCAATTCCCAACAACCACATGAAGGCTCACAACCATCTATACAGCTACAGCGTACCCATATACATAAAATAAATTTAAAAAAAAGATTAGGTGTTGGACACAGTGGTGCAGGCACTTGGCACTTGGGAGGGAAGGCTGGAAGATCGAGTTCAAAGTTATCCTCAGCTAATGTAGAGCTTGAGGAGCTTGGTTACCCTGGGCTATAGGAGAAACTGCTTAAAGAAACAAAAACCTTCCTACAAAGCAGGAGGCAGAAGACAAAATTTCAGTGAATCTCAGTGAAAGGGTTTGGGGCTGGGGGAAGAGCTGGGGACAGAGATGGGCTCAGGGGTAGGTGTACACTCAGTAGTCCTGAGTCTCTGTGTTCCAGTCCCAGAACCCCTAAAAAACAAAACAAACCAACCATCTAACCAACCAACCAGACAAACAAACGGGATGAGGCTGTGGAGACGCTCAATTGCTGTACAAGCTTAAGGACCTGAGTTCAATTCCCTGCGTCCACACAGAAAGAAAATTAGCACATACCTCTTAGCACATCCATGCCTTTAATTCCAGTGCTCTTGAAGCAGAGGAAAGCAGAGGACAAGGACAGCCTGGCCTGTACAGTGACTTTCAGGCCAGCTAGCTGGGCTACATGTGAGACGCTGTCTAAAATAAGCAAAACAAAACGCTCAAAACAAAGCCAGTCAGAGTACAAATATACACACCATTAGGCTCAGGAAACAAGTATGGCGGAAGCTCTGTCATTCTCAGGCTGAGTGGCTTGCTGCTTCTCTGAGGGACACAGTATCCTGCGACCAGAAGGCCACGGTCTGCCTTGTGCACCAATGGGGCATTGCATTTTCACAGGACCTGAGGGCCCTTTGAGATGACAGGTTCTGATATCCCTTTAAAAGCAGATGGACAAAACATAGGCCTCGAGAAGTAGCGAGCTTATACCAGGTCAGGGAGCAGGGGAAGAGGCAAGGCACGAGACATCCCTGGGTGCTGCTGAACACAGTCTCTGAAAGGAGACCAGCATCACCCTGGCTGATCCCTACTGAGTACTTTTTGCTGGAATCATTCAGACTGGTCACAGCCTGGTTGTCATGGAGATGGCAGAGCGGGCAGTTCCAGAGCTGGCAGGTAGGGGTGGGAGAGGGCAACATGCCAATATGCTAAACACTGACCAACTGTTGGTTAGGGCCATATCGGAGAGACCAAGGCAGAGCACAGAGCCCTTGGTTCCAGGGACAACTACAGGGCTGTTCAGACTTCTATCAAGCATCTCTCCAGAGGACCAGGTGAGGGAGGCAGGCCCGGTTGGGGAGCTTCAACTGCCCAGTGGCATCTTAGGCCAGAAGAGGTCAGCCCTGGCTAAGGCTCTTGAGGAAGCATAAAACTGGAGCTCACTCAGGTCCTGGTAACAGTTGGGAAGGCCTGGGACAGGGACCACAGAGGACAGACGGAACAGTTCGGGAACACTGCAGAGAGGAAAGGAGTTTGGCGAAAGAAAAACCCTTCCTTCCTTCCTTCCTTCCTTCCTTCCTTCCTTCCTTCCTTCCTTCCTTCCTTCCTTCCACTTCTGTTGCACTAAGTCCAGAGCTCTGGGTGACAACCAGAAGAATATGAGCTTTTGTTGTGGGTGGTTTGGCTTGGCGTTTTGGGGTGCCAGTGGTGGATGGTTTGTTTGTTGGGCAGTCTCCTACAAATTTATCTGATCTGGGCTGTCCTGGAGCTCACAGTCCTCCTCTCTCCGTTTCCTGCATATCTGGGGTTACAGCTGTGTGTCATCACACCCAGACATTTTTCTAAATTTAAAGAAGTCCAAACTAGGCATGCTGGCACAGCCCGTCATCCCAACACTTGGGATGCGGAGGCAGGAGGATCAGTAGTTCAAAGCTATCATCCGCCAAGCCATGGACTTTAATCCCAGCAGTTGGGAGACAGAGGCAGGTTGGCCTCTGAGTTGGAGGCCATCCGGGTCTACAAAGTGAGTTCCAGGACAGTTAGGGCTACACAGAAAAACACCATCTCAAAAAAAAAAAAAAAAAGCTATCTTCAGCCATACAGTGAGTTTGAGACCATCCCCAGCTACACGAGACACTATCTCAACAAAACAACAAAAACTAACTAACTAACTAACTAACTAACTAACTAACTAACTAACTATATATATATATATATATATATATATATATATATATATGCCAACAGTACAGTAATCTCGTATACATAATGATCAAATCAGAGCAACTGTCATCTGTGTGTTGGGGACATTTGAACACTTCCCTTGGCAGAGTTCAGTGGTGACAAATTTGGGATTTTCAAACAGTGACATGTGTGGGTCACCACTCACCAGCCATGTGACCTCTGCTCTTTGGAATTGCATGAGGCTAACTCTCTGCATGATGTGTAATAGCAAGCTCAACCCCCTTGAGTGTTTCTTTGGGAAGATCAAATATGTAAGTGCCTAAAGGTCTGGGGCCCAAGTGTTTACAGCTCTTTAATCATGTGTGTGTGTGTGTGTGTGTGTGTGTTGTGCAGTGCATGTGGAGATCAGAGAACAACAGGTAGGAGTGGCTTCCCAGGGACTGACTGAACTCAGGTTGTCATGCTTAGTGGCAATTGCCTTTACCTAGTGAGTCACCTCCCCAACCCAGGTCTGCAACTTGTGCTGTCTTAACAGAAGGGGTAGTGAGTGATCAGTGAGCGTTAGAGGCAGCCACAGCACAGCCTAGACAGAGAGGAAGACCCTGGGAGGTGGAGTGTGGTAGTCAGAGCTCCCCTCTTCCTCTGTCCCTGCCCAGAGGCGCCTTGGGAGTGGTGACAGTCTCCAGAGTCAGAACTGCCAGCTACAAAGATCTTACAGCGCGGGGCAGACAACAAAGAAACAGCGAAAGCCCCGGAGGCGGAACAAGAAAGGCCGTGGCTCAGCTGAGGCTGAGGAGTAAGCTGCCAGGGAGGGACTGGAAGGTGCACTGGGGACTAGGAGGACCCTCATTCTGACTTCTCTCTCCTCCTCCTGCAGTCTCTTCAGTCCACCTTCTCGGAAGCCTTCCTTCCCTTTCCAGTGGGCCTGGGAAAGCTTCAGCATAGATGGCCAGGCTCTGTTTCAGTCAAGTTCCTCTATGGCCATGGGTCATCGACCCCTGCTCCTCCCCCCAGCAGCCCCCCAGTGCAAGTCCAGGCACAAGTCAGTAGCCAACCTCTCAGAAGACCTTCGAGCCTGCCACAAGATGGAAGAGCAAAGCCTGGGGAGGAGACATCAGCTAGGGGGCTGGGCCAACTTTCCCCTGCCTCTGGGCAAAGTGGAGAGTCAAGGGCTAGATCAGCCTAGCTTCTGGTTATCAGGAAAAGGGTCAGGATCAGAGTCTGAGGATGTCTTAGAGATAGAAGGCCAGAATTCTGAAGAGGCAGAGAAAAGCCTCAGCTCCGGGGAACTGCCCCAGCTCCCAGGGCCGGGCTTGATCTTGGAGGAGGAATTGATACCAGAGGTGATGGAGGACGACCACGGCGACCCCCACAGGAGAAAGGGCAGTTCTGTCAATAAGGGGGGGAATTCTGGAGAGAAGGGCTCAGAAGAAGGGGAGCTGCAGAGCCACAACCAGGGAGGCAGCTCTAGCTCCAACAGTCTCCGAAAGCCACAGAAGGGGACCTCAAGGGCCAAGGACCTGAAGGGGCCCTGGGACCTGGAACGGCTACACAGGCAGTTACAGGAGGAACTGGAATGTGGTTAGTCCTGCAGGGAGGCCTGAGGTGCCACAAGCCTGAGAAATCTGTGCTCAGATGGAGGGATGGGGTCGGTGGTAGAGGTTGGGGTGGGCCAGGACTTGTCCGGATGCTGGGTGGAACTGCCCAGGGAGCCAGGAGAGTGATCCAGATTTGATTTTCCCGTGGAAAGGCCCCCAGAAGCAGACCTGGAAGGCGCTGCGGGCAGCTGTCCAGGCCTCTGCCAGGAACAGGAAGGCCCCCATCTTGGGAGATGATGAAAGTTTCTTGTCTGCCAACTTCCCTAATCGTACCTTCCATAAACGACAGGAGGCCACCAGGTGAGGACAAAAGAGGAAGGGGAGGAAGAAGTGAGGGGAGGGTCGAGGGGGGCCCGGTTTACAAGACACTCTTCCCGGCTTGTCATTCTCTTACCCACTCACCAGGCTGGCTGATCACTCACCCATCTATCTCTTGATAACACTGTTCAACTCTCTTGGCACATGCCACCTTTCTTTCTTCCTTCCTTCCTTCTTTCCTTCCTTTCTTCCTTCCTTCCTTCCTCTTTTCTTTTTTTCTTCCTTCCTTCCTTCCTTCCTTCCTTCCTTCCTTCCTTCCTTCCTTCCTTCCTTTCTTTCCTTCCTTTCCTTCCTTTCCTCCTCCTCCTCCTCCTCCTCCTTCTTCTTCTTCTTCTTCTTCTTCTTTCTCTCTCTCTCTCTTTCTCTCTCTCTCTCTCTCTCTCTCTCTCTCAGACAGGGTTTCTCTTTGTAGCCTGCTGTCCTGGAACTCACTCTGTAGACCTGGCAGTCCTCAAATTCACAGAGATCTGCCTATGTCTGTCTTTCTAGTGCTGGGATCAAAATCATAAGCCACCACACCCCGCTTGCTTTTATATATTATTTTAAATTAGTTTTTGAGATTGTTTTTATTTTATGTGTACGGTTGTTTTGGCTACATTTATGTCTGTGCACCACCACGTGCATGTGTATGCATCATGAGTACGCCTCATCCACAGGGAGGTCAGAAGAAGGCATCTGCTCCCCTGGAGTTGCAGATGGCTGTGACACCCTATGTGGGCACTGGGAATTGAACCTGGGTCTCCAGAAGAGCAACAAGTGCTCTAAAGCCCCAAGCCATCTCTCCAGCCCCTTTGTACTGTTTTTATATTCCCACAAGGTATAAGGGTCCGGTTTCTCCATACCCTTATTGACAGTGGCTATCTTTTGTCAGTTGTTTTGTTTAGGAAAATTCTTGCTTTTTTTGTTTGTTTGTTTTGTTTTGTTTTTCCAGATAGGGTTTCTCTGTGTAGCCCTGGCTGTCCTGGAACTCACTCTGTAGACCAGGCTGGCCTCAAACTCAGAAATCTGCCTGCCTCTGCTTCCCAAGTGCTGGTACTAAAGGTGTGTGCCACCATTGCCTGGCAATTCTTGCTATTTAGCCAGAACTACCATGTCTAGTACTAGCTATGTACTGTAACTGGCATTGAACTTTCTGCAATCCTCCTGCCTCAGCCTTCCAGGTTCCAGGATTACAGGTTTATATCACCATGCCCAATCTTTTGACCGTTTTCTGTTTGTTTGTTTTTGTTTTTGTTTTTGGAGACAGGGTTTCTCTGTATAGCTCTGGCTGTCCTGGAACTCACTTTGTAGACCAGGCTGGCCTGGAACTCAGAAATCTGCCTGCCTCTGCCTCCCAAATGCTGGGATTAAAGGCATGCGCCACCATGCCTGGCTCCACTTTCTGTTTTGTTTATTTTTTGTGAGTATGGGCATTGCATGTATAGTGGCAGAAGTTGGTTTTCTCCCACCACTTTGAGGTAGGGTCTCTCGTTTCTATCAGAATGCTGTGCACTTGGCTCCCTGGCCTGTAAGTCAAATCTCTGTCCCACTTCTCATCATAGGAATGCTGGGATTACAGATGTGCACACCCATAGCTGCTTTTATACATGGGTCCTAAGGCTTGAACTCAGGCATGTGTGGCAAGGCTTTTAACAGCAGAGCCTCCTACCTCCCAGCCACCATTTTCAAACTGCGTTATCTAACTAGCGTTGAGTTCACCTGTTAGCTTTTATTAGCGTTGTTTGCAGGTGCTCTTTGTTTCCTTTGCTATGTAGAGACTTTTAATTTCCTACACATATACCAAAAATACTTAAAGAAGTCACTGCCCAGGCTAACATCATGGAGCGCTCCCATTTCGTTCCGAGCACTTTTCTGTTGTTGTTTTGAGACAAGGTTTCTCTGTGCAGTCCTGGCTGTCTAGAAACTCATTCTGTAGACCATGCTGGTCTTGAATACACAGAGATCCACCTGCCTCTGCCTTGTGAGAGCTGGGACTAAATGTGCATCACCACGTGAACAACCTGAACACGTTTACAGTTTCAGGTTTTATGTTTAAATGCTTCACCCACTTGAGTTGGTGTTTGCATATTGTATGGGCTAATAGTCTACTGTAATTCTTCTAATAGAGGTAGCCAGTTTTCTTACACTCATGAGGACACTTTCCGTCCCTCCAGTCCTTTGCATCTCTGGAAATTCAATGCACTATCTATGAGCTTTGTACTCTGGCCTATTGGTCCGTCTGTCTGCCATCACTGTCATGTTCTGATTACTGATTGATGGTTTATGAAATCAGGGCATATGATACTCTAGTTGTTTTTTCTTTAAGGAGATTTAGTGCCCAATGTACTGGTACAGTTTGGAATCCCAGCACTCTGCAGGCCCAGGCCTGAGTCACTCTCAGTCCCATGGAGAGCTGAGGCCGGCCAGGGATGCAGAAGTGAAGTGAACAAAGGACGTAGCTGGAGATAGGGGTTCCTAAGAAGGAGGTGTCTTGCTGGGAGAAATGACATTTCAACAACCACATGACTGATGAAAAGCAACAGTCTCTGGGGAAGACTATTCCCGGTTGTTCTAGTTGCTGTTCTGTTATTCACCTTTTGCCCTATTCTTCCATAGGTGAATCCCTTCGACATTTTAACTCTTTCCTACACATTTATCCATCCAACTGACAGTCGGTCATTACGAACATGCCCCGGGCTGTTAGGCATTAACCTAGCTGCTGTCAAGTAAAGTGGTAGAGATCTGGCCTTTTCCCAAAGACAGCTTGCCGGAAGGGAATGTGAGCAATGCAAAGGGTCCCAGGCTGTGCGCTGAGTCCTCAGGGCTCGGGAGTCCCAGGCTGAGCTCTGCAGTACTCAGGAGGCCTGGGGCAAGTGTTAAGAACTGGCTGTCAACTGGGAGGCGGTGGCACGTGCTTTTAATCCCAGCGCTTGGGAGGCAGAGGCAGGCAGATTTCTGAGTTCCAG
The DNA here is from genome assembly GCF_900095145.1 of Mus pahari. Classification (NCBI taxonomy): domain Eukaryota; kingdom Metazoa; phylum Chordata; class Mammalia; order Rodentia; family Muridae; genus Mus; species Mus pahari. Next base: position 116,792,616 of record NC_034590.1, on the reverse strand, counting down.
GCCAGCCTGGTCTACAGAGTGAGTTCCAGGACAGCCAGGGCTACACAGAGAAACCCCGTCTTGAAAAACAAAACAAAACAAAACAAAAAAACAACCAACCAACCAAAGAAGTGGCTCTCACTGCTGAATAGTAGGGAGAGGCCTCAGGTAGCCGCCTCATGAAGTCTGGCTTCTGTGACAAATGCCATTTGTTTCCCAGGACTTGGGCTCTCAGAGACACAGGCTTCTTCCCACAGTCCCTCACCTCTGGATTACAAGCCCCTCTATGCTACCTTGGCCTTCCTTGAAGTTCCTGATCCCCCAAGGACATCCTCCTTTTTCACCAGGAACCTGCTCCGGGCCTGGGAACAGCAGCAGGTGAAGGAGAGGCAGCAGGCAGAGGTGCGCAGAGCCCGGGAGCAGCAGGTGCAGCAGCAGGTGGCTCGCTGCCTGGCCGCCTACACGCCTGGAGGGAACAGAGGGACCCTGGCGCCTCAGCGCAAACTAGAGGAGCTGAGGTAGGAAGCCTGGCTTTGCCAGGCAAGGTAGGGAGACTGCTGGGGGTCCAAGCTGCAGGACAGCACAGCTGGCAGACAGGGCCACTCAGCTACATCTTACAGATGAAGATGCTGAGGCCCGGGGAGAACGGGCTGGCTCAAGACCATTCAGCTATTAATAGTAACCCCTTCAGATATTATATCCTTAGGCCCAAAGTATTCTGCACACAGTCATGATTTAAAATCTTATTTTTTTGGTTTCCTGGTGCTAGATGTGTTTTAAAAAAAAATGAGATATTTAGACGTGGTGGTAATCACCTTTAATCCCAGCACTCTGGAGGCAAAGGCAGGTAGATTGCTCTGAGTTTGAAGCCAGCCAAGGAGACCCTGCCCAAAAAAAAAAAAAAAAAAAAAAAATTGTTGAGGTGTTGGAGAGATGGCTCAGTAGCTAAGAACACCTGTTCTTACAAAGGACCTGGGTTCAGTTCCACATGGTGACTCAGAACCATGTATAACTCCAGTTCCAGGGAATCCGACACCGTCTTCTAGCCTCTGTGAACATACATGCACTTACACACATGCAGACTCAACGCTCATACATAAAAAATAAATATAGATTTAAAATGTTGAAGATTCTAGAAACAGTGGTGCTCTAGGGGCTCCGTCCCTGGAGACGTCTAGCAAGCAGGGTCTGCTGGACCACGGGTTTCACTAGCTTTCCATTTCACCACCCCTCTCCCCCGTTTTGAGATGAGGTCTCTTTATGTACCCCTTGCTGGCCTGGACAACCATATGTTGACCAGGCTTTCACAGAGACCCAAGGCAGCACCATGCCCAGCTCTTTTTCTCTTGAGCTCTGGACTCATCTTGACGGTCTAGGCTGTCTTGGAATTCACTATATAGATCAAGCTGGCCTCAGATGTACAGTGATGCTCCCAGCCCCAAGTGCTGGCTACAGGTTTGTACCGCTACTCTCAAGACTATTCTTTCCTGGAAGCAAATTCATGAATCAAACAACTCTTGCTAATGGGCCATGACTTAGGTAGTACCAATACCCACCTAGAACTACAGAGGAAGAACTAAGCCCAGAGAACAGAGAGCTTTAAAGGATTTGCCAACATCTGAAGTCAGCCCTGGCAGTTGTAGATTACTTGCCACACTGGCTGAATGTATTAGTGCTTGCTCTTCAGTGAAAGGACACATGGCAGTTCCTGAAATGGCTCAACTTTATGACATAGATAGAATGATTAAGTACAGTCATTTAAGCCATTAACTTGAGGCTAGGCATGGTGACAAACACCTTTTATCCCTGCACTTGGGAGACAGAGGCCCTTGGATCTTTGTTTGATGCCAGTCTGGTCTACAGAGTGAGTTTCAGGACAGCCAGGGACACTGGGGACACTGTGGCAAGGAGGAATGTTATTCCATACTTTGGAATGATGGGGCTGATATTTATTGGCACCAGGCTTTTTGTTTTTGTTTTGGCAGGAAGTTCAAGACACAGACTTCCTTTTTAACAGAAAGGACAGATATCCAGCATAACAATGCACAGATAATCCCCGCTACTTGCAGGAGGAGGGCTTGAAGCCTGGAATTTGAGTCCAGCCTGTTCAATACAGCCAGACTGTCTCAAAAACAAGCTTGGCATGGTACCTATAATCCTAGCATTTAGGAGACTGAGACAGGAGGATTGTGCATTTGGGGCCAGCCTGAACTACAAAGCACAACCCAGTCTCCAAAATCTAAATAAATAGGGGCATGGGAGGTGGCTTAGCCAGCGGAGCGCTTGGCGTGTGAGGACCAGAGCTGGTTCCTTAGCATCCATTATTATTATTATTATTATTATTATTATTATTATTATTATTAAAAGCAACAACAGTGTGAATCCAGGTACAACTGTGTGCATGCACAATTCCAGTTAGTCGAATTGGCTGGCACAGTGGCAAGCACCCTTTCCTTGGGAGGGAATTCCAGGCTAGCCTGGTCTACATAGTGAGACCCTAATCTCAAAAACAAAACAAAAACCACACAGTAAGTAAAATACTCCCAACACTTGGGAGGCAGAGACAGGCGGATTTCTGAGTTCGAGGCCAGCCTGGTCTACAGAGTGAGTTCCAGGACAGCCAGGACTACACAGAGAAACCCTGTCTCGAAAAACAAAAAAAAAAAAAAAAAAAAAAAAAAAGAAGAAGAAAGAAAAGAAAAATACTGTCTTACATGGGCTGGAGAGACTGACTGCTCTTCCAGAGGTCCTGAGTTCAATTCTCAGCAACCACATGGTGGCTCACAACCACCTGTAATGGGATTTAATGCCCTCTACTGGTGTGTCTGAAGACAGCAACAGTGTACTCATATACATAAAATAAACCTTAGCCAGGTGTGGTGGCACATGCTTTTAATCCTAGCACTAAGGAGGCAGAGACAGGTAGATCTCTGTGAATTCAAGGCCAGCCCGGTCTACACTGCAAATTTCAGGCCAGGTCAGGCCTGGCCGAGCTGTACAGTGACAGCAGCACAGCTATCTGAAAACAAAACAAAACAAAATGGAAAAAAAAGAAAGAAAAACACACAGGATATTATGCAAAAGACAGCATCCTAACACCAGCTCACGACTGCCTTACACTTGTAACCTCAGAAAGTCTCTCAGGATTGGTGAGAATTGGCCTTCCCTGGGGATTTTTTTTTTTTCCTCTCTCCTCCAGGGAGGTAGGTTCCTTCCCTGGTACCTGGCCAAGCAGAGGGCTATCCCACAGGGACCCCACAAACGTGCCTGAGAGCCTAGCACGAGCTGCAGGTCTGTCTGGTTATCCCTTTCATTTTGTCTGCGGGTCCTGCCGCTCTATCCTGGACATAGCTTATGTGCTGTAACTGACATGCCTGTCCACCCTGAGCTAGTTGAGCAGCCATGTTGTCTCAGGTAGCCCAGGGTGTCCCAGAAGTGCGTAGCTGAGGATAATTTCTGATCTTCCTACTTCTGCCCGAGAAGTGTTGGGACTGCAGGCATGTACATCACACGGAGGGAAAAGGAGCTCATGCCATAGCACTAATACAGAGGCTAATGGATAACTCTAGGAGCCGGAGCTTAGACCCAGCTTGCTAGCCTAAGTGTGGCAAGCACCTTTACCTGCTAAGCCATCTACACATCCTCCAACTGATTTTTATAAACAGGAAACTTTCCAGAGCAGTCCAGATCTTTGTTTCTTATAGTCTCATTCTGCAATCCAGACTGGCCTATCATTTACTTTGTAGCCCAGATGGGCTTTGAGTTCAGGTAATCCTCTTGCCTCAGCTTCTCAAATGTTAACCACCAGTTCCAGCTTTGGGAGATGTTCTTGTATTTGCAATTCCTTGGCTCCTCTGTCGACTTCTAAGCTGTCTACAGAGAGAAGGCACAGGGTACCTGGGGGCGCTGCCTAACCCCTGCTGTAGTGAAGAAAAATGGACTCAGAGCTAAGGCTCCCCAGTTCACACACCACGCAGCATCCTCAAAGGGGCTATGGGGGAGAATTAGGGGAGGAGGTTTCCAAAGGAGGCTGTGGACGCAGGAGGTCAAAAGCCAGGACAGGTTCCTTCCTTTGGGTGTGGCCAGAAGTGTGGGCAAGCCCTGGATGTACATAGCCTAAACCTGGGATGGGCGCTTAATCCTACTATCTAGGCTAAGTCCCCACCACCTTTCAGAGCCAGCAGTAAAATGGTAATCCCACCCAAGCAATCCAGGGCTGGAATGGGAGTATAATGGCATTGTGAGTGTCAGGGGAAACTTTTATGTTAATAAGTTTCAGGAAAGACCAGCAAGCTCCATCCTGGGGAGTGTCCATGTTCAGCTGTCCAGAGACCTGTCTTGTCTCCCTTACAGGCGCAAGGAGCGACAGCGTTTTGCTGAGTACCAAGCAGAGCTCCAAGGTATCCAGCATAGGGTGCAGGCCCGGCCCTTCCTGTTCCAGCAGGCCATGCAGGTGAGGGCTAACAGCTGTGCAGGCCCACCATCACCACCAATGGAGCTGCTTCGACAAGTGTGTAGTGAAACAAAGTTGGAGTGGGGTCCGATCTGTCCCCCCAGAAGGCCAGGGATCCCTTCTTAATAATCGGAGCCCCACGGTGACCCCAGCAGCCTTGGTGAAGGGTAGGAACCTTTCTTTTCTCCCATCAGACCAACGCTAGGCTCACAGCAAATCGGCGCTTCTCCCAGGTGCTGTCAGCACTGGGGGTAGACGAGGACCAGCTGCTAGCCGAGGCAGGCAATGCCGAGAGCACCCCCCGGAAACACAGGTGAGGGGGGACAAGGTACCCTCCCAGTGTTCTCCGTGTCACCAAGGAAGGGCGGCCAGGGCTATTGTCCCCACCTTTCACTGAGACCAGAGTAGGACCTTACTTGAGGACAAAGGAACAAATACACAGTAAAGCTAGTCTAGGACTCTAAGCAAGAGAAGTCAAGCAGCTGGTGCCACTGTCACCCTTCAGGCTGTCCCTTACACCTTAGAGTGAGGAATCTGGTACAGAGCAGGGATTATAAGATTCACTTCACAGGAAAGCCAACAAACCAACCCCCAAACAACTGAGACTGCGGGAGCGGGGGCATTTTTCAGGGTTACACAGCGACTAAGTCTAGGACTTAGATTTAGACCCACAGGGTAAACGGCTGCACTGGGCATGGAATAGGGTGCTGTGGAGCCCACTGGTCTCCATCTGTGTCTTTAAGGAGCTACCGATCACTTAGGGCAGAAATGGAGCCCTCTTCTCAGAGCCCCCCAAAGACAGAGCCAACCAGCAGCCAGCCCGGAAGACACCCCTCCCTAACTCTGGACCCAGAGTACAGTCCCCGAGAGAAAAATTAAATGCTTTATGGCCAAGTACAGTGTGAGATTTCTGAGGGGAGTTGGCTGTGGGTCGGAGATAAGTAGCGGACGTGGGTGACCAGGTTGAGCTGTTTCTCCCACGCCCTGGGAACCCAGGCTACACCTTATCCTCAACGAGCTGTCTCCGCTACTGAGGCGTGGGACACGTGGAAAGGAATCCCCTGAGACCTTTCCATGCTTTCTCCAACATGCCGGGGGACCTAGAAATCTTAGTGAACACGGTCCTGCCTCTGAGTGGACCTTCAAAGGTGCCCATCCCCCACACCAAAACACACCAGAGATGTGCCACACCGGAAGCCCAGAGAGGAGCAACGTCTATCAGAAGGGAGTGTGTGAACCTTTAACTTAAAATCCCCTCTACTCAAGCCCGAAACAAAGAAACCAAACCAAACAAACAGAACCCAGGAAAAGTCTGGAAAAGCACGTACTCTCAGCCTGGGCTACACAGTTAACAGGCTAGACAGAAAGGAAAAAAAAAAAAAAAAAAAAAAGGAGGGAAAGCATCGTACATGCACAAACGTGCCGAATTTGCACTCAAGCCTGGAGTGACCACACAAGCCTAAAATCCCAGCACACGAAAGGCTGACAAAGGGACTGTGGTGGGTTTGAGGACAGCCAGGGCTAATTAACAGGTGCTAGGCTAACCAGGGATATAAAGACCTACCTTTAAAAAAAGAAGAAAGAAGACTAGAAAGAAATAATAAACCAGCACTCAGTATCACCAGGTTTATAGGCACAAATTCAAAGAGCACTCCAAAGCCCAGTTAAAAAAGGTCCAACCCAGCTGTGCGGTGGTAGTGCACGCCTTTAATCCCAGCGCTTGGGAGGCAAAGGCAGGCGGATTTCTGAGTTCGAGGCCAGCCTGGTCTACAGACAGGACAGCCAGGGCTACACAGAGAAACCCTGTTTCGAAAAACAATCCATCAGTCCAGGGGCCGTGGGATGGCAGTAGCGTTCGCTGGCAATACTGGCTTAAAGGGGTTGCAAGGCTCGACCTTTGGAGTTGGCCTCTCGCTCACGAAGAAAAGTATTTTCCAACACCCGATGGAGCCCAGGCACCAGGGAGCCTGCTAGGGCAGTCACTGGAGAGGGGGCTGCCCACTGAGAGACTTGAGGCACAGAGCACCACGAGGCGATCAGAGTGGAAGGGGAAGGAGGCAGGGAAAACTCGCTCCGGAGATGATGACCCAGTACCATTTTAAAGTTCCTACGGCTCTGGGACTACCATCTTATCCGGAGCGAGAAGGTGGACTGCGCAGTCTCTACAGGTGCGCGTGCGCAGAGACCAGACCCTGGCAGGCGGGACCGCGCACCCTCAATCAGTCCCTCCCATGAGCCTTTGGAGGTTCCCAGGCAGGCCCCGGAAACAGCCCCTCTTAGTTTCCGGCACCAGGAACGGGGCGGTCGCGCGACCCGGAAGCGTTCCCATTTTGCGTCGTCTGGGCTCGGGTAGCGGCCCGGCTCCGGGCGGACGCACTGATCATGGGGTCGTCCAAGAAGCACCGTGGCGAGAAGGAGGCGACCGGGACGACGGCTGCGGCCGGAACCGGGGGCACGGCCGAGCAGCCGCCACGGCATCGCGAGCATAAGAAACACAAGCACCGGAGCAGCGGCGGCGGCGGCAGCGGCGGCGAACGACGGAAGCGGAGCCGCGAGCGTGGGAGTGAGCGCGGGAGCGGGCGGCGCGGGGCCGAAGCCGAGGCCCGCAGCGGCGCGCACGGTCGCGAACGAAGCCAAGCGGAGCCCTCGGAGCGGCGCGTGAAGCGGGAGAAACGCGATGACGGCTACGAGGCCGGTGAGGGCGGGGCGCGGCGGGGTCTCGGGATGTGCAGGACAGAGGGTGCGGGAGGACCATCTGCCTCTCGCGTTAAAGACTTCCTCCCGGTGTTTGGGATTAAACGTTGACGTCTCCACGTTTAGCGTTAAGAAGACAGGAGTCTTCCTTTCTGGCACTTCACAGCAATGCACTGGGTGGGTGAATGAGGTGGGACGAGCATGCACAGGTAGACGAATGGCGTTGGGCTCATTGCGGAGACATGAAGCAGTTAACATAGGCTTGGGTCTGAACACCGAGGGGCCTTCACTGTAAGCCCTGTTGAGAAGTTTGGGCTTTGTTATGAGGATGGTAGGGAGCCAAGGATTTGAGTAAGCAAGTGACTTGAATTGCATGATATTTTATGAAGATCAGTGGGTTGAGAGCTTGTCAAACGTAGGACCAGAGATCAAGAGACCAGGAGGAGGTCCAGGCAACCAGGTGAGGGCTAGTAGTATGCATGTTTCTCCATGCAGTGGGATGGAGAAAAGTGGACAGATTGAGTAGGTATTTAGGAAGTGGAATTAACAGGATTTTAGTGCCTGGGCTGAGGATGAGAGGGACGAAGAATAGGGAAAGTACTCCTTGAGTTTTGGTCTGATTGGCCTGGTGAATGGTGGGGTCATCTGTTGGAACGGAGTTTAGAAGAGAGCCAGATTTGAGGGAGGGGAGAATGACAGTTTTGGGAGAACTGTGTGGTTGGTGTGTATGGGAAACCCTACAGTTTAAGTGGGATAGAGTGACTTCGGGCTGGTGTGTATTCAGGAAGCCAAAGAAATGCCTTAGAACGTGTGGAATGAGAACAAGAGTCAGGCATAGGACCTGGTAAATTCCAGTAGTTCAATTGTGGGCAGAGGAACATGTTGAGGAGTGTAAATAGTAGCCAGTGGCGGGAGCCCACAGTCTGCCCATAGGTCTGTGCAAAGAGAATTGCTGAACAGTGAGACACACCGTAGGACATTAATCTTTCAACAAAGGGTTACTCTTATGTTACGCATGAGAGTAGTTTACCTTCGTGTGCCTGTGCCGGCAGAGGTCAGAAGAAGGCATTGGATCCCCTGGAACTGAATTAGATGGCTGTGAGTTGCCATATGGATTCTGAGAACCAAACCTGGGTCCTCTGTAAGAACAGCAAGTGCTCTTATCCACTGAGACATCTCTCCAGCCTCCAGATCAGACGTTTTTCTTGAAAGTAATCTGCTAGTTGGAAAAGGGGAGGAGACTTGGGACTTGACAGTTCCAACAGAAAGTGGAATGGCACCACGGTGGAGAGAGGGACTGTTGGGTTTAAAGAAGAGATCGACCGCAGTGGTTGAGTATGGCAGAGATTTCCAAGAAGATGCCCTTCTGGTAGGGCCTGGTTGGGGGAGCTAAATTTGATGCATCTTCCTGTGTATGGTGTTTGTTGAAGTTCTCTTCTGTTTGTGGGATGGCTAGAGCAGGTCCAGGGTGCGTGTTTGCTTATCTATTTATGTTCTTGTTTATGTACATGTAGCTGTTCCGTAGCCATGGATGAACTGGGTTACCTGAAAGGGGGCTGGAAATGAAAAGTACTGGGTGCGAGAGAAGGATGAAGCCAAGACAAACGTTTCTGTTCAAGGCTCAAAGTTTAGTAGTCAGCGCTGCATTTAAATAGGGAGAGCCCACACATTTGTTTCTGCTGGATTGAGTTGCAAAGCGAGCTCAGTGAGCAGTCTGCTCCTGAAGGACATTGACTCCTCCTGGGTCATTAAGGTCCAACTGTGGCAAACGATTAAGGTCTATGTAGCCTACTCAAGGCTGGGGGAAGGGCACATGTACACATCTGGCGTGGAACACTGCTGTGGGCAGAAAGGGCCATAAATGGTGAGGCAGTGCCTTAACTCTGGTGAGTAATTGAACAGGCTTCATAGTGGAGGTCGTCCGTAATTCTTGATAGAACTTTATCATAACCAGAGTAGAAAGGCCAGTGGAGGCTGAAGATAGAGTATGGAGATTTGGAGTGCCACAGTGAGGGATGCGGAAGTTGGACTGTTGGGTCAGAAAGGAAGGTATTGGAAGAGGCAGTCCTGCCAGCCCAGGGCCTGGGTAGGAGCTGTCAGGGAGCTCGGGAAAGCTCTTGTCCTCTAGCCAGGTGCTGGTGAGGGGCCCTTGTCTTTGATCTTGTGGCTGGACCAGCAGTGTTGCTTCTTGGTCCCAGGTTCATGGGTCCCTTAAGCCGTTCTCCTTATTGTTGTAGCTACCAGCTCCAAAGCCAGCTCTGGCGATGCCTCCTCACTCAGCATCGAGGAGACCAAGTAAGTGCTAGCTCCTTATGTCTGCACCTAGGGTACAGCCTGCAGAAACCTTTTCATCATGGGTGGAGTCAGGTATAGTTGGAAGGGCCAGGTGAGTCAGGTATCCAAATAGGGGAGCACTAAGACCCAAGAGGAGGGAGGATCTCCCCAGTTAGGCGTCCCCTGATGTCGGTGAGGGCCTGTGCCTGGTGTCCTCAGGACCGCCCAGTAGCGCCTTATTCTCCCCTCCTGCCTATCTACTAATGCACATGAAGCCCCTCTTCTCAGGTAGACCCTAATACTTCTATGTCTTGTCTTCAGTAAACTCCGAGCAAAGTTGGGGCTGAAGCCCTTGGAGGTCAATGCTGTTAAGAAAGGTGAGTGCATGGTGGAGGAGAGGGTTGAGTGGGCTTCTGATGGGGAGACAGTGGGTCTTAGCACGCAGAGGCAGCATCACTTATGTACATTTATATATATTTTGTCAGAGGACCAAGACTCTCACTTGTATTTCAGTGGGACTCTGAGAGGTGCTTTCTCTGGGTCCTGCATCCCGGCTGTAGATAGGCTAAGGGATATACACAGTTGTTGTAGTCTGTCTGAGTGGTGTTAATTTGTGTTTTTAAAAACAAACATACATGCCAGAAAATGGGGAAAAAACCCCACATGATCTGAGAAGCTCTGCATGGCATAGAGGGAGGGTTCCTGTCATACCGTGTGGAGTGATAAAAGTGGGGGGATGAGGTAGGAGCAGGGAGGGGAAAGGGTTCTTTCCCTCTCCTGGCCCCTTCTGGCCCTCTCAGCTGGAAGGAGCAGGGTGAGTGGCTCCTTCCTCTCCCCACCAGCCATGGGCAAGCATAGCCTCACGTCTGGGCCCCCCTTCCAGAGGCGGGCACCAAGGAGGAGCCCGTGGCAGCGGATGTTATCAACCCCATGGCCTTGCGACAGCGTGAAGAACTGCGGGAGAAGCTGGCAGCTGCCAAGGAAAAGCGCTTGCTGAACCAAAAACTGGGGTGAGGGTTTCCTGGCCAAGGACAGAGGCTTGCTTCCTAATTCCTGGGTTAGGCTGGGAGAACACATCTGGGTTCCCTCCTAAGTGCCTTCCTCCTCAGGAAAATAAAGACACTGGGGGAGGATGACCCCTGGCTGGATGATACTGCGGCCTGGATAGAGAGGAGCCGGCAGCTACAGAAAGAGAAGGACTTGGCAGAGAAGCGGGTGAGAGCACCTGGCAGTGTAGGGCAGTTGCAGGGGATGGTCTGGGCTCTCCATGGTTCACTGCCCTCTTGTCCTTTTGTATAGCCACGTGGTAGCACTGATGATGAGGCCATGCTTTCTTTGCCACAGGCCAAGCTACTAGAGGAGATGGACCAAGAGTTTGGTGTGAGCACTTTAGTGGAGGAGGAGTTTGAGCAGAGGCGACAGGTGAAGTTCCAGCTTCCAGAGAATATCTGGTAGACACTAGCTTAATTGTGGGCATTCCAGAGTTGAGTGGCTTCTGGCTTCTGACTTGGGTAGTTCTCTCTCTGTAGGACCTGTACAGTGCCCGGGACCTGCAAGGCCTCACTGTGGAACATGCCATCGATTCTTTTCGAGAAGGGGAGACTGTGGTCCTCACCCTCAAGGACAAAGGTGAGCTGGGCTGGTTACTCTGTGTGGGTTTAGACACTGTTGATCTGGGACAGGTGGTGACCGCTGGCTCTGCTCTGCTGTCTCAGGGGTCCTGCAGGAGGGGGAGGATGTGCTGGTGAATGTGAACATGGTGGACAAGGAGCGGGCAGACAAGAACGTGGAGCTTCGGAAAAAGAAGCCCGACTACCTGCCCTATGCGGAAGATGAGAGTGTGGACGATTTGGCACAGGTTTGCCTACAGGGCAGCAGCTGGGGCAGATGGTGTTTGCTAAGAAATCTGGAGTTCCATGGCTTCTAAAGAGTTGGCCTAGGTCCCAGCCATCGTCTTGTCTTACAGCAAAAACCTCGCTCTATCCTGGCCAAATATGATGAGGAACTGGAGGGTGAGCGACCACATTCCTTCCGTCTGGAGCAGGGTGGGATGGCCGATGGCCTGCGGGAGCGAGAGCTAGAAGAAATCCGCACCAAGCTACGGCTACAGGCTCAGTCTCTGAGCTCCGTAGGGCCCCGGCTTGCCTCTGAGTATCTCAGTCCCGAGGAGATGGTGAGTCTCTTTGCTTTGTGATGGGACAGTTCTGCCACTTCAGGTCACAAGCTGCCACATGCGCTTGCGGGTGGTGGTGGGAAGCTGAGTGTTAACTCTGAGTGAGCAGTAAATGGCAGTCCGAGGCAGTGTGCTCGTGTTGATGAGCAGGGCGCCCTGGGCCACATGGACCTAGGTTTTTGTTCCAGTTCTGTTCCCAAGCCAGCTTGAGCCTTGGGGGAGTCACTTAGCTGAGCTGGGCACCCATGCGGATCGATGGTGCCAGCAGCCATCTTCAGAGGCGTGTTGTGAGGAAAAATGGGAACATGGAGCTAGTTACTTTTAGGACTTAGGGACCTGTGTGCTCCATGCCTGTGCTTTGCTCTTCTCTGAAGGTGACCTTCAAAAAGACCAAACGGAGAGTGAAGAAAATCCGAAAGAAGGAGAAGGAGGTGATAATGCGGGCAGATGACTTGTTGCCCCTTGGTGACCAGACTCAGGATGGGGACTTTGGATCCAGGTTGGCTTGGACACAGTAGTGGGTATGAGGGCTGGGCCAGCTTAGGAGACACCATTTACTGAAAGCATGTCATTATCCTAGGCTTCGGGGCCGGGGTCGGCGCCGAGTTCCTGAGGTGGAGGAGGAGGCCCTTGAGGATGAGGAGAAGGACCCTGTGGCCCAGCCGCCACCGTCAGATGACACTAGAGTAGAGAACATGGATATCAGTGATGAAGGTTCGGGGTTGGCTGACAGGGAGGGGGTGAGTCTGTGGGCCAAGGTGGTAGTGTGAGCAGGTGCCCTCTATGTTTTCACCAGAGGATGGGGGAGCTCTTCAACCAGGGTCCCCAGAGGTGCTGGAGGAAGACGAGGCAGAGCTGGAGCTGCAGAAGCAGCTGGAGAAGGGGCGCCGGCTACGGCAGCTGCAGCAACTGCAGCAGCTTCGAGACAGCGGTGAGAAGGTGAGGCTGAGCAGGGAGGTGATGGGGGACCTGTCTCTGAGCGTGTGACACTGTCACCACAGGCAGGGCCCACACTCCCTCAGAAGTCTCCTTTGCTTAACATCAGGTTAGGACCAGGTCTCTAGATTTCATTGGTGTCTCCAGTTTAGTACTGATTCCATAGGCAGTAGGGAGCCATTTGGGTTTGGACAGAGTGAACATACAGAGGCCCGAGAGGAAATGGAGCCCATTTGGGAGATCCATTGTGGGCTGTGGGAGTTGCTTATTTATTGCCGTGAGGGAGGCTCTGTGGGTTCTTGAGTCTCTGTGGTATCACCCCAGAAACTTCGGTCTGCCCACAGCCACTGCCTCCCCCAGGTGCTGGAGATTGTGAAGAGACTGGAGTCTCGCCAGCGAGGCTGGGAGGAGGAAGAGGATCCTGAGAGGAAGGGGACCATCGTGTTCAATGCCACTTCTGAGTTCTGCCGCACACTGGGGGAGATCCCCACCTACGGGTTAGCTGGCAACCGAGAGGAGCAGGAGGAGCTGATGGTGCGTCAGCTGTTCGCGTAGCCTGCCGTCTTCAGGCTGCTGACTTCTGGTTCTAGTGCTTAAGTAGCAGGTAGGGTTGAGGCTGCCCACCCTGACACTTTGACTTCTGCTCCCAGGACTTTGAAAGGGATGAAGAGCGCTCGGCCAATGGTGGCTCTGAATCAGATGGGGAAGAGAACATTGGCTGGAGCACTGTCAACCTGGATGAGGAGAAGCAGCATCAGGATGTGAGCACTGATGGGGCGTGGGTGTGGGGACCCAGTTGTCCAGTGCCCGAGAGCCTCCACCATCCGTAGAAGGGACACTAACCCTTCCAGAGCCAGCTGGGGGTCAGTTAAAACTGGTCCCACAGCCTGGTGTGGGATGACCACTGGATAGAAGAGATGGGCAGCCTGCTCACACTTCTCTTTTCTCACCTCTAGTTCTCTGCTTCCTCTACCACCATCCTGGACGAGGAGCCCATCGTGAACAGAGGGCTGGCTGCTGCCCTGCTCCTGTGTCAGAACAAAGGTGTGGGCTCAGGGTGGGGGCCTTGGCAGTGTAGGTACTATAGCAGGGAAGGGCTGGATGGGTGCCTGTGGGTACTGCATGGTGTCCTGGGTTTCCACTGCTGCCCTTCTCCTCAGTCTCGGCTTCGAGCAGCTGACTAGACCCAGAGCCTTTCACTGCCTTCCCTGCTGAAGGGTGAGAGGTCTGCTTCTCTTCTGTGCCTTAGAAGTGGGCTAAACTGAAAACACTGGGGTCCAGATCCCAGCTGTGCAGCCTCCTTTGGGAAGCGCTGATCTTTGATGTCTGTAAAGATGTGGCATGTTGCCAGACGTGGTTGCGCACGCCTTTAATCTCAGCACTTGGGAGGCAGAGGCAGGCGGATTTCTGAGTTCAAGGCCAGACTAGTCTACAGAGTGAGTTCCAGGACAGCCAGGGCTACACAGAGAAACCCTGTCTTGAAAAAACAAAACAAACAAACAAAAAGATGTGGCATGTTTAACTACTGAGGAGGGCTCTGAGGAACCCATATAGAGCTGGGTATCACAACTTCTCTGTCCCTAGGACTGCTGGAGACCACAGTACAAAAGGTGGCCCGGGTAAAAGCTCCCAATAAGTCACTGCCTTCAGCAGTGTACTGCATCGAGGATAAGATGTAAGTGTGGCCGTGGGGACACGAAGCAGGAGCAGCTGTGAACATGGGGTAGGCAGCAGGCAGCTCACCCCGAACCCCCCTGCCTTGGTCTAGGGCCATTGATGACAAGTACAGCCGACGGGAGGAGTACAGGGGCTTCACCCAGGACTTCAAGGAGAAAGATGGCTACAAGCCTGATGTTAAGATTGAATATGTGGATGAGACGGGCCGGAAACTGACTCCCAAGGAGGTGAGCTGGGTCTTGTGGAGATGGTGAGACCACAGGTGACTAGGTGAACTCTGCCTCTGTTGCTGACTTTGGGCGTAGTATAGAAGTTCCCACAGGCTGTCAGGAAGGTTACACCTGTGCTGACTGCCACAGCTGAAGCCCTGTGCCCTGAGTGTGTCCATCCTTGGGGACACCAGTGTCCTTTGCTGCCTCCCATCTCTATATGCTGGTTCCACGTTTGCTGGCTTTAGCTCTTGCTTGCAGACTCACCCTAGATTCTTAGCACATAGGTTACACACATGACCCATGCATCCCAGGGCCATCCTGAAGGTGTATGGGTCTGGATCCTTGTCCCATCCTCTTCTCTGTCTACCGTTTGTGTAGTCTAATCCTGGATTGGGTGACTCAGCACTCCTAGTGACTGTTGGGAAGCTCCCAGTGGACATGACACGTGGCTCTGTCGTGGCGTGGTGTTTCTGATGCTTCTGCTCCTGCTCTGTGTCCCAGGCATTCCGGCAGCTGTCCCACCGCTTCCATGGAAAGGGCTCAGGCAAAATGAAGACGGAGCGGCGGATGAAGAAGCTGGATGAGGAGGCGGTGGGTCTCGGGAGGGAGGTGGGGGCTCTGCATGTTCCGGTGCTGTGTGATATGCTAGGCCTGCTCCCCCTGTTCTGACCTACTGTGGCCCCACAGCTCCTGAAGAAAATGAGCTCCAGTGACACGCCCCTGGGCACCGTGGCACTGCTCCAGGAGAAGCAGAAGGCCCAGAAGACACCGTACATCGTGCTCAGTGGCAGTGGCAAGAGCATGAATGCGTGAGTAGGAGCCTGCCTGGGGGCAGGGGGCGGGGCACTGCACCCCCTCTCCAGTCTCACACCCTCATTGCCCACCCTCTTCTCCTTGCAGGAACACCATCACCAAATGAAGCCACCCTCCTCCCTGTCCCAGATGTAATGTTAAATAAAGTTCCCTCCTTATTTTTCCTCTTGGTTGTGCTGCAGTCTAAGGTTAGACCTAGGCAAGGCTTCTGTTCATGATGAGTTCTGCGATCTGGCAAGTCACTGAGCCTCCTCTCCCCTCAGTATCCGAGCGGTCAGAACACCTGCTTCATACGTGAGGCACCAGTGAGCTCTTTCACTCACATTCAGTGGTTATACAGGAGCAAGATGGGGCCGATCCTTGAACCTGTGTGACGTAAAGTCTGATCTCTCTGTAAGACTGGCCATTTAATGAGCAGAGGAGGTGAGAAACTAGCCTGGTCCCTCAGAGGACATTCCTCTGTGAGTTGACTCCATTGTATCAGAAGCCCCTCCACCCAGTGGTGTGTACCTGTCATACTGTGGTCAAATTGGCTTCTTTTTTTTTTTTTTTTTTTTTTCGAGACAGGGTTTCTCTGTGTAGCCCTGGCTGTCCTGGAACTCACTCTGTAGACCAGGCTGGCCTCGAACTCAGAAATCCNAACTCACTCTGTAGACCAGGCTGGCCTCGAACTCAGAAATCCGCCTGCCTCTGCCTCCCGAGTGCTGGGATTAAAGGCATGCGCCACCACGCCCGGCCAAATTGGCTTCTTGATCCCTAATCATTGCTGTTTTCAGACTGGTCACATGGGTGTTGCTAGGCCTGGGAGAGCCACTAACTACCCTGTGTTGTCCTGGTTCCAGTTTTCAGGGTACTAAGAATTGCAGGGCCTCTCTGGAAGGGTAGAGATGCTACGTCCTGTCCCCTGTGCTGCTGTGGCCTTTGCGGAGGCATGAGGGTCATCCCAGGACTGGGGTAAGAGGCTCCCTTGAGTGCACTACATACGAGGGCTGAGCCACCCTGCGAGGTGCCCGGAAAGATGGGCTTTCTGGGAGGACGCTGTGGAGGGACCCCTGCTAAGCCACAGGCTGTGTGAGGACCCTGCCCAACAGGTCCACTTTGAATCAGAAGATGAGTGCCCTGTGTCTGTTACTGAAGATAATCCCATGTGGGTCTCGGGTGAGTGTATCAAATAACTAGAGAAAAATGACTTTTCACATGTAAGCAAGAGACAGGAACCCAGTTGCTTATGAGTGATACTAGGTAGCAGTTCCTGAGGCATAGACCATAAAAGGTCAGGTTAGTTGGTGTTCTCTACTGTTCTCTTGGGAAAGTGCCTGTGGATCTGGATGGTGGTGGTTGTGCAGGAGTGTCCATTTCTCTAAGCCTGGGGTGCTTGGCTTTGGTGTCTACTGGCTATGGCCATTGGTCAGAGGTCACTTTTTTTGTTTCCTTTTTTGAGACAGGGTTTCTCTGTGTAGCCCTGGCTGTCCTGGAACACTGTAGAACAGTCTAGCCTTGAACCCAAAGATCCACCTGCTTCTGCCTCTTGAGTGCTGATATTAAAGGTGTGTGCCACCATCACCCACCTAAAAGCTCACACTTATTTTCAGGAAATTGGGTTGATGCTGTTGTTGTCACACCTTAGGGAGAGGCAGGCCTAGGGGCTACCAAGTAGCAGGAGACTTGAAGCCAAGGGCAGACAGGAACCCAGGTTTGCTGTCAGCGGGTGGAGATCGTTAACAACTTAGCTTTGTATTTGGGACATTGGTCTAACATTGCAGGGGCATGGATTTGGTTTCTGAGTTTCACTTACTGCTGTATGGTTAGCACAAGCAAGTTACTGACTTGGGTTCTGAGCTGCAGAGGAGTGGGATCTCTGACTCCCACTCGGGCTTTGCTGAGAATCGTCTCATTACCTCTAGCCCTCTCCTAACATGGAGAAGGGAGGGAGGGCATGAGAACCCCAGAAGTCTGATGCCAGCTGTGCCTTAGCCCTTGCTCTGGGGTCCTCATCCCTTCAGGCCATACCTGTATCTTGCTGAGGTCCCCAGAGGTGATCTTCCAGCTTGGGGCTCTCCCTTCAGGTTTGGCCCACGTGCCCAGTAGGTGGATGTGGCACTACCTGGGCTCTCTAGGGCTACCCCACCATAAGTCAGAACCAGGAGGAAGAGAGGAGACAGTGCACTGGGCTCAGTGGCAAGTGTGAGGGAGTTCTTTCGTCTGTTTCTGAACGTTTTGAACTGTTCGATTGTAGAACTAAGAACACATTGGCTTAGCAATGAAAGTGCCCTTTTGTTCAACTCAGTAGGTGAAGAAGGATGTATTTAACAGCACTAATGCCACACCCATTGACAGAATGGGCAAATGGTCAATACTTTTGTGACCAAATGAAGAATGTGGTTGCATCTTATGGATGAGGAGGTAGCCAGACACAAAATTGTTCCTGCTTCCAATCTGCAACGTAATAGACAAGTTTAATTACTGTCAGAGGTCAGAACCATACCATAGTTGGGGATGGATTCAAAAAGGTAGCAGATTAGTTCTCTAACCCCAAAAAAGCCTCTGGGACCAAAAGTGGCCCACAAAATAGGTTTTCTGTTGGAATAGGTTTCTGTTGGAATATCAGGTAATAATTTCTTTTGTCCTGTGTTTTGTTAACAGTTTTTCTTCCGTTTTGAGTTGAAGTTTTAAATTTTTTAATGTGTATGGGTGCTTTATCTGCCTGTTTCTAGTCACATTCATATGGCAGCAGAGCCAGAAGAGGGTGGCAGATGCCCCAAACTAGAGTGACAGACGGTTATGAGCTGCCATGTTCATCATGCTGGGTATTGAAATCTGGTTCATAGCCGGGCATGGTGGCGCACGCCTTTAATCCCAGCACTCGGGAGGCAGAGGCAGG
>NC_034590.1:116769855-116774215 GCF_900095145.1 Mus pahari | reverse complement strand
TTTGGTTGTTTGGTTTTATTGAGACAGGGTTTCACTGTATCTCTGGCTGACTTTGAATTCACTCTATAGACCAGGCTGGTCTTGAACTCAGATTCACCCACCTGCCTCTGCCTTCTGAGTGCTAGGATTAAAAGGCATGCACCACCACTGCCTGGCTAAAAGGTATTTTAAGCATAGATCATAGTACAAGGGTTAAGAGGCACTCGGAGCAAGATGTATGCAACTCAGAGTTGCCTGAATTAGGTTTTTTAAAATTTATTTAATGTAAGCGAATATACTGTTGCTCTCTTCAGATATACCAGAAGAGGGCATAGGATCCCATTACAGATGGTTGTGAGCCACCATGTGTTTGCTGGAATTGAACTTAAGACCTTTGAAAGAGCAATCAATACTCCATCTCTCCAGCCCATAGGGTTTTTAAATTTTAAATTACATATCTGTGTCTCCCAGCACTTGGGAGGCAGATTTTTAAGTCTGAGACTAGCTTATTCTACAAAGTGAGTTCCAGGTCCACAGCTCTTCCACAGAGAAACTCTTGAAAATTTCCCCCAACCCTGCTATTAACACACACACACACACACACACACCCCTATACCCCTATATAAATGAGTTTTCTGCCTGCATGTATGTGTGGACACCAGAAGGGGGCGCCAGATCCCATTATAGATGGTCGTTAGAAATTGAAATTGGGACATCTGGAAGATCAGTCTATGTACTAAAGCTCTCCAGATGCCTTAGTTGAGTTTTTAATACTTTTTATGCTGGCCGTGAAGTTACCTTTGGGGTGGTTTTTTATATTGTTGTTTTAAGTTCACATCTTTTTTTGTACTTGTGGGAGCCTGTACAGGCTGTCAGTCACTGGAGCTGAAGTGAAGGTGCCTCTGAACATACCTAATATGTTGGGAAGTGAACTCGAGCACTATGAAAGATTAAGTGCTTTTTAACCATTGAGCCATCTCTCCAGCCTTGATTCTGGCTGGCTTCTTTACCTCCATATTGTGACAGAATGAAGCCACACATTGGGATGGGTGTGTAGTGCACTCATGATCCCAGTACTCAAGAGGCAGAAGCAGAGGCAGGAGGTCAGCCTGGGCTATAATAGCGAGACCCTGTTACAAGAGACAGGGCGCCGGGTGTGGTGGTGCACACCTTTAATCCTAGCACTTGGGAGGCAGAGACAGGCGGATTTCTGAGTTTGAGGCCAGCCTGGTCTACAAAGTGAGTTCCAGGACAGCCAGGACTACACAAAAACCCTGTCTCAAAAAAAAAAAAAAAAGTTACCTCTGAGCTTTTCCTGTGCGTAGTGATTGTCTGTATTTAGTTGCTCAGGCTCCCTTATTCTGTTAAGCTGTGCAGAGCCTTCACAATTTTGTCCCTGCTGTAATCATCATTTTGTTTTAAATTATTTTATTTTTTTGAGATTATAATTCCATTTCCCGTGCCCAGCCTGCCCAGTGTGTGCAGTGTCACTTGAATGTATGTTTTTAGAGCTGACCACTGGTGGTTTTTGTGCTTCAGTGCTTTAGCTAGGGCTGTGAACCTACTGCCACCATTGATGCGGTTATCAGGGAGCCTCTCAGACAGTGTGGGCGACTTCCATCTGTCGGCGTTGAACCCTGTGTCCTGTTGGCCCAGATCTCTTCCCCTGGTTAAGGATGGAGTGGTCATCCACGCCTCATCAGCATGTCTACTTCAGCCAGGCTGGGCTGTAACCTCTTCCCCACCCCTCAACTCTTGACATACCCTCTGAACTTCAGCCTCACTCAGGCCTCGGAGCTTTGGCAGGCCTTCTCATTTCCTCCCCAGTTCTCCCCTGGGTGAGCACCTGTACACGCTGCCCATGCTCAGACCTGCCTCCTCTGGGGAAGCAGAGAAGCAAGGAAGTCCCTGTGCTGATGTGAGCTCTACCCCTGGAGATGTCAGGCAAAATGGCTGATGTCAGTTCTGGTGACAGTGAAAGAGGAAGCAAGAGATGGAAGGTAGGTGGTCAGGACTGCCTGCTAAGGACCACAGAGCAAGCCAAGTGTGGCCAGAGTTGTGAGTGATTGAGAAGACAGACCCTGGTCTGAGTCGGGGGCAGAATTGGCTGGAACTCACACAGAAGAGGAACTCCGTGAAGGCTTCAGGGTGGAAGCGGAGCTGGCTGAAAGCTGTTGCTTCGAGCTCCCGGCACTTGCCAGGAGACCCTGTGAAGACTGGAAGGAGGCCCTGGGGAGATGGCAGCACTGAGCTCTCCTGTCCTTCACCAGTTTCACAGTGAATCCTCAGAGGGCAAATGAAGGGAGAGTGTTGCCCAGAGCAAGGTTTTAGGGAATGTGCATAGCCACAGTTCTCTGCCTTTCAGTGTGGGCACATTTAAATGAAAGATGACCATGGCAGGTCCCCACCCCACTCCACGCAATGCACTCCACCCCACGCTTCTCTAGCTTGTAAATGAGGGGGTGGTGCTGCTGCTGTTGCATCAGTGGACACATTCCACAGTGTGGAACCTGCTGAAAGCTGTAGGGCCTCCACTCCTTGCTTTCTGTGCCTTGACCTATGACCTGGTAAGCTAAGTTTTTCACAGCATGCACAAGCCCAAGCTATGGCCATCATTACTCCCAGACACTGATAAAAGTGTCTAGACTATTGCTTACACTGAAGGAAGCTGACCTTTTGACCCTGAGCCGAACTCCTTAAAGTCCAAAGTTTGCTCCATTCCAGGACTCCATTTCCAAAGAACCAGGAGAGCCACCTTTCCCTCTCCCTGTCTGACCCAAGAGTGCCTCCATGTTCTATAAGCAGCTCTTCCCCATAGATGCTCCTGTCCATTCCTCAGGACAGGTGGTGCTTCTGTTTCTGCCCTCCTAACGACCCTACCTACGGAAAGTTAGGAGCAAAGGCTTGTGGGAACTGCCACTGTTTGGGGATGACTCCATTTGAAAGTCCAGCAGAATGAAGCAGTGGCCCACCAGAGTTTCAGTTGCCACTGGGACACGCAAACTCTGAGTTGGTGGTGCTTTATGAGTGGGAAGACAGTCCCACAGCCATCGCAAAACTACCTTGCTGTGTGGATATGCTTATTGTGACCACCTGCTGGTGGCTTCCATATGTGCTGGCTGAACAGTCACCAGAAACTGCTTGTACTATATCACGGGGGTGGGGGTGGATCATGCAGTTGGAGCCATCAGCACACAAGGAGAAGAGAGCACAATTCTCATACAGGAATTACTAGAGCAGAGTACACTGATAAGATCCAGTGTTAAGAATCTGTCAGCCAAAACAAAACAAAACAAAAAACCTGTCAGCCAGGTGTGGTTGCACACGCCTTTAATCCCAGCACTTGGGAGGCAGAGGCAGAGGCAGAGGCAGGCGGATTTCTGAGTTCGAGGCCAGCCTGGTCTACAAAGTGAGTTCTAGGACAGCCAGGGCTATACAGAGAAACCCTGTCTCTAAAAACCAAAAAAAAAAAAAGAATCTGTCACCAGCCTGAGTGGGGAACAAAGGTTTCTAGTGTGTGGTAACTCGTGGTTATCCAGTGAATTAAAACGAAGCAGGTATTAGAGAGTCCCAGTAATGGCATCAATGAAGGATTTTCCTACATGCTTTTCTTTATTAGAACTGGTAATCATTATATATTACCTTTCTTGTTAAGGCCAAAAACCTGCAGGATCTCTCTGCCCCTAATGCAGGCATTCACATTCACAGACCTCCACACAGTGTCTGATTGTGTGAATACACACAACTAGATAATAATAAAGGCTTAGTTAGGGTTTCAATGCGGTGAGCAGACACTATGACCAAGACAACTCTTATACAGGAAAACATTGGGGCTGGCTTACAGTTTCAGTCCATTGTCACCTTGGCAGGAAGCATGGCAATGTGTAGGCAGACATGGGGCTGAAGGACCCAAGAGTTCTACATCTTGATTCATAGGCAGCAGGAGGGGACTGCCTTCTACATGCAGCCAGGAGGTGGCTCTGATTTCACACTGGGCAGAGCTTGAGCATAGGAGACATCAAAGCCTCTTTACACAGTGAAGCTTGTCTTCCAACAAGACCAAGCCTGGTAATAGTGTCACTCCCTATGGCCAAGCACTGAAACATGAGTCTATAGGGGCCAAAACTATTGAAACCCCCACAAAAGCCAGTAAGGGAACATGGAAATCATGAAAAAAAAATTAACTACTTAAAAATATATGGCGTTGGGGCTGGTGAGATGGCTCAGTAGGTAAGAGCACCCGATCGCTCTTCCGAAGGTCCGGAGTTCAAATCCCAGCAACCACATGGTGGCTCATAACCATCCATAACAAGATCTGATGCCCTCTTCTGGAGTGTCTGAAGATAGTTACAGTGTACTTACATATAATAAATAAATAAAT
>NC_034590.1:116746110-116768860 GCF_900095145.1 Mus pahari | reverse complement strand
GATGGTTATGAGCCACCATGTGGTTGCTGGGATTTGAACTCCAGACCTTTGGAAGAGCAGTCGGGTGCTCTTACCCACTGAGCCATCTCACCAGCCTGAGACCTTAATTTCAAAACAACAACAAAACAAAAAAATAAAACCACAACAGGGCTGGCAAGAAATGGGTAAGCGTGCACGCCCCATAAACCTGACAACCTGAATTTGATGTCTGGAATTCATGATAGAAGGAGAGTCATCCTCTGACCGCCACATGTTTGCCTCGTGCGCGCGCGCACGCACACACACACACACAAACACACACAGAGTACAACAGAGGATCTACCACAGTGGGGGTACAGTTTACAAAGAGCATAGTGACTTAGGAATCAGGCCAGAAAAGATTCTAAGAGGAAGGGCTGATGAAACAGAAATTGTAAAAGAAAATTTGAGATACATTAAGCCCAGAAGGTAATGCTATCCAAATAATGGGAATTCTACAGAGGAAAACAAAACATTTAAAAAGATAATTAAGAAAAATTTTCTGGGATAAGCACAAACATGAAGTACCTTGGATAAAAAAGGTGGTGTGTCAAAAAAGGAGATAAAGGGGGGCTCAGAACACTGCTCTTGCAGAGGACTTGAGTTTGATCTCTGGCATGTACATAGGGTTGCTCACAACCATCTGTAACTCCAACTTTAGGTCTAAAGCTTCTGGTCTCCTTGGCACTGGGATTTATGTGCACATAGCACCCTCCTATATATATGATTTTAAACAATTGATCTTTAGAAATGAAAAGGAAGTAAAGGGGTTGGAGGGCCGGGCATGGTGGCGCATGCCTTGAATCCCAACACTGGGGAGGCAGAGGCAGGCAGATTTCTGAGTTTGAGGCCAGCCTGGTCTACAAAGTGAGTTCCAGGACAGCCAGGGCAATACAGAGAAACCCTGTCTCAGAAAAAAAAAGGGGGGGGGGTGCTGGAGAGATGGCTTGGTGGTGAAGAGGTGCTGTGCTTGCTGAGGTCCTGAGTTCTGTCCCCAGCACTTGCCTCACACAGCTCACCATTGCTGTAACTGCATCACCAGGGGAACTGACATCCTCTTCTGAACTCTGACAGCACTTGCACTCACACGCACACACACACACAGACACACACACACACACACACGTGCACACACACACACACGCACACACCTAATTAATAAATAGTAAAAATACCAAATACCTTTGGGGCTGGAGAGATGGCTCAGTGGTTAAGAGCACTGATTGCTCTTCCAAAGATTCTGAGTTCAAATCTCAGCAACCTCATGGTGGCTCACAATCATCCATAATGAGATCTAATGCCCTCTTCTGGGCTGTCTGAAGACAGCTACAGTGTACTTTAATATAATAAGTAAATCTTTAAAAAATAAAAAGTCCACACTTTTGATCCCAGCATTCAGGAGGCAGGGGTAGGTGGACCACTGTGAGTTCCAGGCTAGCCTGGTCTACATAGAGAAGAGGGAGAGCAACCTGATGTACATGCTGGGGACCAAACTCGAGTCCTCTACAAGAGCACTGTGCATTCTGATACTGTTTACTCTCCTTTTTGACATGCTACCATTTTGATCCAAGGTACTTCATGTTTGTACTTATTCCAGTGAAGCCAGGGCTGTGCAGAGATCTTGCCTCCAAAATCCCAAAACAGCAAGCAACAAAGGATAAAATAAAACCTATACCAGTTGGCAGAGAGCTTACCCGCCTGCAATGTACAAAGTCTTGAGTTAGACCCCAGCACTCGCAGGACAGGGCGAGGTGGCTGTGGTTTGAATGGGAACGCCTGCCACCCCCAGACTCCTGGTTGAATGCTTGACTATGGGGAGTGGCACTATTAGGAGGTGTGGCCTTGTTGGAGAAAGTGTGTCCCTGTGGGGGCAGTTTCCTATGATCAAGCTATGCCCAGTGTGGCACAATCTCCTGCTGCTGCCTTTGAATTAAGATGTAGAACATGCCGGGCGTGGTGGCGCACACCTTTAATCCCAGCACTCGGGAGGCAGAGGCAGGCGGATTTCTGAGTTCGAGGCCAGCCTGGTCTACAGAGTGAGTTCCAGGACAGCCAGGGCTATACAGAGAAACCCTGTCTCAAAAAAACCAAAAAAAAAAAAAAAAAAAAAGATGTAGAACACTCTGCTCCTTCCCCAGCACCATGCCTGCCTGCACGCCATGCTTCCCACCATGATGGTAAAGTTTTTCCTTTAGAGTTGCCTTGGTCATGGTGCCTCTTCACAACAATAAAACCTTAAGATGGTGGTACATACTTATTATCTCAGAACTGGGGAAGAGGGGTGCGTGTAGGGAGAGGTCTAGGAACTTTTGTGAAGGTCAGAGAACAACTTTCTGGAGTTGGTTCTTTTTCCAACATTTGGAACCTGGAGTTTAAACAAGTTCCTCAGGTTTGGCAGCAAGTGTGTACCTATTGAACCATTTCATTGGCCATGTCAAGAGGACTATTCAATGAAATTAATCAAGTTGATCCTAAAGTTCTTATGTAATGAGGAAATCTGAGATAGCCTCAGGATGATGGAGTCAGGGAACCATGAGGTAGCAAGTGTACTGTAATACATGGTGTAAATACAAAGACCCAGAGGGCAAATTTGGAATACTAAAAAGATACTTATTGTAGAAATATATGGGAATGTCTTGATCCTCTCTCTTTACCTTCCCAAGTAGGATTACAGATAGGTGTCACAACTGGTTAGGATTATTTGGGGGTGTGTGTGTGTGTGTGGGGGGGGGGGGCATGGTCTCTCTATGTAGCATTGGCTGTCCTAAAACTATGTAGAGCAGGCTGGCCTCAAATTCAAGAGGTCATCCTGCCTCTGCCTCCACAGTGCTTCACCTAAAGGTATGTGCCATATTGCCTGCTTTTTGTTTTTGAACAGGAACTCACTCTATAGCACTGGTTGACCTAGAACTCAAGAGATCTGCCTGCCTCTGCCTCCCAAGTGCTGGGGTTGGGATTAAAGGAGTGCACTAACCATACCTGTCTGCATCTGAAAATGTAAGATACTATCAATGAGAAAAGAACGAGCCCTTTAATGAGTTAGGAGCAAGTGGCTCTTTCTCTAGTTAAAAAGTCAGTTCTCTACTTCCCATAAATGACAGCAAAAAGCTGTAGATCTAGCTTGTTAAGAATACCAGTCTAGAGTTCAAAGCCAGCCTGGTCTACAGAGTGAGTTCCAGGACGGCCAGGGCTACACAGAGAAACCCTGTCTCAAAAAACCAAAACCAAACCAAACCAAACCAAAAAACACCAGTCTACCATGCCAAGTGCTCAAGGCTCAGTATTAAACAAAAACAAAAAAAAGAACTCTTCATAAAAAAATTCAGAGAAGTTAAAGATAGGTTCGTCTTTAACCCATCTAGTTTATTTTTCCATGTATATACATCCGTATTTTATACATGTGTATACCCAAGTATACATTTACTATCACAAAAAGCAAACATGACGAACATAAATGAAAGCCAGAGAGGGTGTGATCATAAGATTTCTTGTTCAAAAATAATTCTATATAGCATATGAAGCTAATACATGCCTCCACACTCAACCAACTACCCACAACAGAAAAACAAAATCCCTTAGAAAACAAAAGGAAGGCTCCAAACAAGTGCACGTGGAAAAAATACACACACACACACACACACACACACACACACACACACACACACACACACTAGGAGTGGGCAACAGGGTTGAAGAGGTCCACTGTGGGATGGAGCAAGACTGAGCTGAGAGGTCAATTTCAATGGGATTCAGCAGTGTATAGCCAGAAGCAAAAGCCTCCCAATAAGTGAGGACACAGTTCTCAGACGCTCGTAGTTTACTGAGTACCTGGGCTACTGAAGATCTGTGAATTAAGGCAATGAAAGTAATGGAGGCAGTCATGAGCAGAGGTCTGAGTCACCATGATCAGCCTTTTGATGCTGAGGTACAAAGGGTAAGGGCGTTACACTAGCCTCTAATAAAAGGTTAGGAGCCCCACAGGTTCATGCCTGTGAGGCAGGACAGCCACTGAGCTGGTTAGCCTAGGCTACACAGTGATTCCCAAGCAAACCTACATTAGAGACCATCTCAAGATTACAGGAAATTAATACCCTGAGGAAGTTGGAAAAATTAAAAAACCAGGAGACGGTAAGGAGGTTATCCTGACCACAGACACATTCTGGAAATGACAGGTGGCTAAGGTGAAGAGAAACGGACAGGGTACATGGGTCATGTTTGCATGGCAGGTAGTAGGCACTGTTGCAGTAAGGGACAACAAGGCACCAAGAGGTTTTCCCTGAGCAGTGCTTAAGAGACAAGTGAGTATTAGATCCTAGGCAACAGGCTTAACTATTGGAATCACTACTGACGGTAAGCAGGTATGAGGGAAGACCCAGTAAGGCACAGCGTAGAGTGAGGCATAAAGTGTACAGAGAGGTACTGTGAACCAGACACACGCAGCAGAGTCTGGCCAAACCACTTCCTTCCCATTCTACCCACACGTGACCAAGGCTTCCACCACCAAAGAGACTTCACTTCACCATGAGTTTCCCTCCACAGAGAGCCACTCAGACACCAGTGTAAGTCATCACCCACCAGGGGTTTAATTCTTTTAGGTCAGTTAGAAAGGGACCATCTTTGTCCCCATCCAAAGGAAAAGATCTGCAGGGCACCCTGGGAATGTCCAAGCCCAGAAAAGCCAAGGGGTAGTCCCTGAGCAAGTAGAGAAGTGGGTCCTGGGGCTCAGGCTGCCTCCTCCTCCTCCTCCTCTTCCTCCTCCTCCTCCTCTTCTTCACTCTCCTCCTCACTCTCATGATACTGTCTGTGATTGGTGTTGACAAAGAGGTCAGAATCATCTTCAGAACTCGACCCTTCTCCCCCTGACAGCTGTGGCTCAGCAGGGAGTTCTGGCTGACTCTCTCTGTGGGAACAGGAGGAAAGAACAGGTGACGTCTTCCAGGGAACCCAGATCTATTAATTTAGAGTCCCCAAAACCAGGACCATCAACTAAACAATCAGAATCCGACAGGTTTCTGAAAATCCAAGAGCCCCAAACCTTTATGTAGTGGCGTATGCCTAGTATTTAGACGGCTAAAGCAGAAGACGGTTGAGTCTGAGGACAGCCTGGGCCACAAGAGATCCTGACTCAAGAATAAACAAAACAAAGAAGAAAAAAAATCTGGGAGAGGCTTCTCCTAGAGAAACAGCAAATAGGGAAATCCAGTCAAAGAAAACAGACTCAGGATTACCTCCCACCCAGCCCTTCATTGGTTACAGTGAGGAAGCAACCCTACTAGCATACTGACACGTAGTATGCTCACATTTCCTAACAGCTGATGTACTAACAGCTTCCTAATGCTGTGACCCTTTAACAGTTCTTCACGTTGTGGTGACCCCAACCATAAAATCATTTCATTGTTCCTTTATAACTGTAATTGTGCTTCTTTTATGAATAATAATCTAAGCACCTGACACATGGCCCACAGATGAGGACTGCTGCACTAAGCAATCTTCCTCTCTGTAGAACCCTGTCTCTTACATGAACTCTTGTTTTTGAGAAAAGGTTTCCTGTACTCTAGTTTGGCTTTGAACCTGTTATGAGCAGACCATGCTGGTCTCAAACTCCTGGTCTAGAACTGCAGGCATGTCCAATCACATCCAGTTAAGAACCTCCTTACAATACTAAAAAAATGCATCTAAAGTCACTTGCCTATTAAGTAGCAAAGCCAGCATTTTAACACGTGACATACTCATATCTACCCAATCTATTATATGTGCCGCAGTTCTCTACACGAGAAAAGCAAGACCCCTTTTCTCCTTGAGGCACCAAGGTGTGATCTTGCACTTCTTGTCTTCCCTGGGCTGGGGGCTTGCTCCTTACCTGTTCATATTGTTCTGTTTCTCAGCTACCTCAGAGAAGGCCTCAGGCCTGTGACAAGAGAAGAGCCAGGTTAGAAAGCAGAGAGAAACCTCTCAGTGAAACAGCTGTTTCCAAATGTCCTTCTTGGGATGGCATAACCTTCTCCTTCACACCCCCCCCCCACACACACTAGGACAGTCTATCCCCAGAAGCCAGAGGGTGGCTGATTAAGACCATCCTACCAGTGACCCTCCTTCTGGAGAGAGCGGACATGGTTCTTGCAGAGCACAAAAGAGATCTCAGCCTTCACTTTTTCCCCTTCTTCAATAGGGTCAACAATGAGGAAGTCCCCTGTAGATGGTAAAGGATAATGCCACTCCTGTTATACAGGAGGAAGTCAAGGCCATGGTTCCATACTGTAGAGGGATGCTTCTAACCTCTCTTGATCCAGATGTTCTTGCGGTATTTGGAGGGCATGCTCACCAGGAAGCGCTGCCCCTGTGCTGTCTCCACCTCATGCAGATTGTTCCCAGGAGTCCTGAGGACCTGGTCCAGGAAAGAGGGAGAACTAGCTACGTCATAAGTTAAATCAAGCGCCCTCTGACCTGCATTGAGCCTCCCCTTTCCACACCCCAGAGGTGCAACGGGGGCATCTAGAGGATGGCGTCACTCACTTTCACTATCTGCTGTTGGTCAGAAGGCACCATGTGCTCCCCCAGCACCTCCTGCACCACATGCTTCCTCTTGCTGGCCTGAGACATGCTGGTTTCTGTCCAGGGTTGTTAGGGTGCACCGACTGTCAGCTCTTCTTCCAGAATTATTTGGATGTCAGTCTTAGAAGCCAGGACTGCTTTCAAGAGAAGCAGCCTTATACCAAAAAGTGCCGCCTCGCCCTGTTAAAAACATGGACTTTGGGGGACAGCAGGACTTGATGATCTGGCAGAGAACCAGGTATGGTTCCCAGCACTCAAATGAATCCCAGCCACAGGGGATTCAAAGCCCTCTTTTGGAGACACACGTGCAGGTTAAAAACACCAATGCACATAAAAAATGAATGACATCATTGAAAAACAAAACACAGACTTAGCCAGGTGCTGGTATACATCTTTATTCTTAGCAGTCGGGAGGGAGAGGTAGGCAGGAGTTTGAGCCCTGGCCCAACCTAGTCTACATAGAGAGACCCTAAACCCAAAACAAACAAACAGGACCTTTAAAGGCCAGAAAGATGTCCTATGAGCCAGCACCCACGTCAGATGGGTCGCAACCATCTTTAACTCCAATTCTAGGGCATCCAACGCCCTCTTCTGGCTTCCGAGGGCACTCGCAACACCACCCATGGGGTACATCTTAAAAAACCCGAACAAACCCAGGAAACCCAGGTTTTCTAGTGTCAGCTGAGACGTCAGCGTGGCTCAAGCCTTCCATCTCAACACTCTAATCCCAACCCACAGAGCCCGGGGCCGGCCTGGTCTCCGTAGGGAGACGCCCTCTCAATAATCAACAAAAACTAAGTAAATTCGGCGAGATCACGGAAACCACGCAGCACAGGGCAAGCCCTGAGTCCTACGTCTCAGTCCCGTTAGGACGGCGACGCCTCCCCTCCCGGGCCGATCCCAGGCCGACCCCGGGCGGATCCCAGCCCGATCGAGCATCCCGCCAAGCTCTGCGCGAAATCTAAGAGGAGCTGCGCTCCGCCACCGGCTTCGACACCCCAAGGCGGGAGAGTCACGCAACGCCGGGCTCCCAGCACACCCCAGGCACGGGGCGACCGACGCGGCGCCCGGCACCAGGGCCGCCCACGGAGCTCACCCGCTCGGCGCCACGCCAGCGCGCTCCGCTCTCCAGGATGACGGCGACAGCAGCTCGTCCACGACGCACCTCGGGAGCGAGGGACCAAAGAGCAGACAACTGCGACCTGCAGGTGGCCCCGACGGTAGCGCCGGTCTGGACGCTCGGCCCCAACCCTCCGGTGTTCCTCCCTCCCGTCGGCGGGTCTGAGGTGACAGACCTGACTGAGGAAACCGCGCCGGGAATTGCGCTTCCGGGGCTCTCAGAGGCCTTCCGGATGTCCCGCCCCCTTTTTGTCCGTCCCTTTAACTCTTCCCTCCAGGAAGGGAGGCAAGCCTAAGTTCCGAGTGCGGGGCAGGAAAACGCATTCTCCTCGGAGGCCTCGATCCCACAGACCGGAAGGGCCGCTGGAGAAACAAAACCCAGCGAAAGCCGGGTGGCTTCCTGAGAGGAACCGGAAAACAGCGACCCCCGTGGACGCCGCGGCTGGCGACTGCGCGTCAACTCTATGGCTCCGGATAGCTAGACCTGCCCAGTTTGGGGATTGTTTTTGAAGGTCGCGCATAAAACGACCCGGAAGCGGAAGTCGAGGAACGTTCTCGTAGCTTGAGGTATCGGCGGGAGCGGCCGAGTGGCGGGAGGAGCCGTTACCAGAGCCGGAGCCGCCGGTGAGCGTGAGAAGCGGAGTGGGGCCCCGGCTGGCGTGCGGTGGCGGCGCGCAGAGGCGGGAGGGAGAGGAGTCCATCGCGGAGGCGCGCCTTTGCAGCGGAGCGGCCGGAGTCTGCGGGAGGGGCGGTGCGCGGGGTGGCGGCGCGTGGAGGGGGCGGGGCGCTCGGGGCGGGGCGGGGCCGCGGGGCGGGGCCTGAGAGGCGTGGAGGCGGCGAGGCTGGCGGGAGCCGCGTGATGAGCCTACCACGTGGTAGTTCCCAACGGGGTCAGAGTCTGTGCAGCCAAGGTCGCCGGCCGTGAGAGCTTCGGGGCGGACCTTGACTCCCGAGTCTGGGAGTCTCAGGCCTTAGGCGCGCCGCCTGTTAGTGCAAGCTGATATGTCCAATATACCCAAAGCCAGGACCCACGGAAAGTGGCGTGGGGGTGGGGACCTTCCCTCGTGTATAATGAGGGGACTCAAGGGAGCAGCCACACTACCTGTCGTAGGATATTGCCCTTGGGAGTTGTGGTCTTCAGCCCTAACCTACCTTTTTTTTTTTTTTTGGCGGGGGGGATTCCCAGGTTAAGCCTGATCAAGATGACAACCTCCCAAAAGCACCGAGACTTCGTGGCAGAGCCCATGGGGGAAAAGCCAGTGGGGAGCCTGGCCGGGATTGGTGAAGTCCTGGGCAAGAAGCTGGAGGAAAGGGGCTTTGACAAGGTGTGGAGGGTGCAAATGCCAGGGAGGGGTAGGAGGGAAGGTTGGCAACAGATGTTACCAAGCCGATTGGGAGTGAGGCCGGCAGTAGTAAATGTCTGAGAGGTACCTGGGGAGGCAAGGGGGGTACCTGGGGAGGCAAGGCACCTCCTTCATTTTTGTGTTTTGTTGAGGCAGGGCTTCTCAGTGCTAGGATTAAAGGTGTGTCTCACTGTCCCCTGCCCTTTTGTGTGTTTTAAATGTCACGAAAATGAAACTAGGCATAGTGGGTTGTGCTTATGACCCTAACACTTGGAAAGCTGAGCTAAGAGGATTCCCATGGGGTTTAATGCTGGCCCTGACAACAAAGGACCAAACCCTGTCCTTTTCTTCTTTTGTTTTTTCAAGACAGGGTTTCTCTGTGTAGCCTTGGCTGTCCTGGAACTCACTGTGTAGACCAGGCTGGCCTCAAACTCAGAAATCCACCTGCCTCTGCCTCCCAAGTGCTGGGATTAAAGGCTCGTGCCACCACTGCCTGGTAGCAAACCCTGTCTTAAAATAAAAATGGCCTTGCCCTCTGAAGTATTTACCACCTAACCCTCCCTAGCTTCAGAGCCCTGGCACCTTCAGAGTGGTATCAGCGTGGACAGTCCTGTTGCTTTAGCCCGTGAGACATTTAGCCACATGCCCTTTTCTGTTTTACAGGCTTATGTGGTCCTTGGCCAGTTTCTGGTGCTAAAGAAAGATGAAGACCTCTTTCGAGAATGGCTGAAGGACACATGTGGTGCCAATGCCAAGCAGTCCCGGGACTGCTTTGGGTGCCTTCGAGAATGGTGTGATGCCTTCTTGTAGTGTTCTCTGGGGACCCTTATACCCCAGCCCCAGCACAGAGTCTGCAGCAGGCAGGGTTCCTCCCTGTCCTCCATGAAGGAAAAGATGGCTGTTGTCACCCTCACCTCCTATATACTCCAGGGTCTGTGGGGAGTTCTCTCCCCTTGGCATTTCAACCTTTCTAGAATCATTGCCCTTGCATGCCTTTCCCTTCCACCTCCCCCTGCAGTTCCGTGGCAGCAGTTACCAGCTTTCCTGAATGGATTCCTGGCCCCTTTCTCCCTCACTATCTGTTGGATGCCCTTTGGCTCCTTTCCTTTTTTGGCAAAAACAGTCACTGTCCTTATAAAAGATTTTTAAATTAATAAAATCAGTGGCCTTCATATTTGGTGTTCTGTGTCAGAGAGCAGACAGGCTGGGGAGTTGTGTATTCCCAGGGCTGAGCACATCTACTTCATTCGTTATCAGTGCAGACCGAAACTGGTGCCTTCCATTTCCCTTCCCAAGAGGGAGCCACCCTAGCCATGTGGGCCTTGGGCAGGTGCCCTGGGTGTCCCAATTCCTAAACATTGTGGGAGAGTGTGGGTTGGCTTTTTTTTTCTCCTGGGAGCCAGGTAGGCTGAAGGCTTCCAGATGTCAACAGTCAGTCTAGGCAGCACCTGGTGGAAACTCAGTGGGAGTCAAAGGTACCAGGAAGCGGGTGGATGGGATGTGGGTAAGAGTTCACCTGCCAGTCATCACATGTGCTCTTAGCCTCTGGGAAGAATGAATGGGTGGGACTTTTGCTGTTTGCTTAACTACCATAGAAAAGGAAGGAAATGGTTAAACTTGAAAGCCAAGTCCCACTTCTATTGTTTTCAAGCTCATATTGTGAGCCAACCCTGAAACTAGCATCTTTGTAAGCACTTTTTATTTTGGAATGGTAAGAGATTTGGGGCCTAGAAAAGCTAATTTGCCCTTGAACTTTCAAGAAACTAGCCACTGGGGCTCAAAGTGTGTGGGAGCCTGTGTCCTGTGTCATGGAACCCAGCTAGGCTTTTTGAGCTTCGAATGGGTGAGGGTTGTGGGAGTAGGTACAGTGCTGTGTAACAGTGGTTCCTGCTTGATGGTCATTCCTCCAACAAAAAGTATCATTGAGCAATGACTTGATCCAAATGAAGTGCTTTTCTGCAGGTTTACTCTCCAGAAGGTAAGGATGGTAGTACAGGACTGGGCGTTAGATGAGAATTCTCATGGTCATATGCTAAAGGGAAGGTTAATAAGATGGTCTCTGTTCTGCCTAGTGGTGGTGCATGCCTTTGATCCCAGCACTTGGGAGGCAGAGGCAGGAGGAGGATCTCTGTGAGTTTGAGACCAGCCTGGTGTACATAGTTCCAGGGCAGTTAAGGCTACACAGAAACCCAGCCTCAAGAACAGAAAAGAGAAGAGAGAGAGAAAAAAAAGATGGTGTCTATTAAAACTAGAAACTTAATTTAAAACCTGAGTAATGAGATGAACACAGTGTGGGTCTACAGGTGGATTTCTGAGTTTGAGGCCACCCTTGTCTACAGAGTGAGTTCCAGGACAGCCAGGACTACACAGAAAAGACAAAACAAAACAAAACCCAAAACAACAAGATATTATCAATAAAATCCCCACCCAGAATTCATATCAGAGCTGTAGTCTAGGAAGTGTCTGGGACATGGCTCAATTGGAACATGACTTGAGGTGGTCCATGGCCTCAATGATTATTAATTAGGGAGATATGAGCATGCGGATCTGAAGTTCAAGGTCATCCTTAGCAACGAAGCAAGTTCAAGGCCAGTCTAGGGTTCATGAGATTCTATCTCCTAAAGCAAATGGTCTGCAGAGATGGCTCAGGGACTAAACTCTTGCTGTGAAAGCAAGAGGACCCAAGTTCAAATCCATAGCACCCACCTAAAACCAGGCACGGTTGCTTGTGCCTTTGTTTCCAAGGAGTTCTCTCCAGTCAGCCTGGCTGAAACGGCTTCAGGCTCAGTGAGAGCCTCTCAGTAAGAGGAGTGGAAAACGAAGGTCGATGCCTCACATCCTCCTCTGGTCTCCACATGATTAGGCAAGGAATTGCCCCTCACCACACACATACATCTGCACACGAGACACACACACACACACACACACGCACATGGAGACACAGGCTAGGGATGTAGCCATGTGGTAGGATGCCTAGCATTCATGAGCCCATGGGTTCAGTTCCTAGTACTGAAAAAAGCAAAGGGGACAACATAATAGGGAACTTGGTAGAGGAGCTGAAAGGCAGCCCCAAGGGAGGATTTTAAAATAGAGTATGGAGGCGGGGCAGTGATGGCTCACGCCCTTAATCCCAGCACTCAGGAGGCAGAGGCAGGCAGATTTCTGAGTTCGAGGCCAGCCTGGTCTACAGAGTGAGTTCCAGGACAGTCAGGGCTATACAGAGAAACCCTGTCCTAAAAAACAAAACAAACAAACAAAAAAAAAAGACAAAACAAACACACATACACACAAAAGTGTATGGAAAGGGCTCACTTGGATTAGAAATCAGAAAAACAAGCCCCTGATGCCTACCAGCCTTGCAAAAACCTCAAAAAAAGTCAGATAATATCAAGTGTTGAGCAATGGAGCAACAGGAAGGGATCCCTAGCCGGTGGGAGTAACTTGCTATGAGCACTCTGGGAAAACAGCTGAGTATTATTTTGCAAAACTGACACACCCCATGAGCCATCAATTCCATTCTTAGGACTGAGCCTGTAAGAAACAGATACCTGCCCAGGACTTCACAAACGCTCACACCTGCCTAGTCTGTGAGATCCTGCTGTACAGACTGGTGGCTCCGAGCCACCGCAGGAAAGTGAACCAGACCAGTAGTTCAGAGCAATCTCAGCATGGCTCCATGGACGCAAAATCATGTGATCCCAGTACCCGCAGAGGCAGGTAAATCTCTGAGTTCAAGGCTAGCCTGGTCTACAGAGTGAGTTCCAGGACAGCCAGAGCTACACAGAGAAACCCTGTCTCGAAAACAAAACAAACTGCGTTTTGACTCTCAGTATTTTTATGCTTGTTTCTTGCTCTGTGGGCCTGGCTAGCCTGGGATCCACTGTGAAGCCCAGATGGCCTCAAGCTCATGGCAATTCTGCCTTAAGGTCCTGAGTGCCAGGATCGCAGTCCCACACAGTGACCTGCCTCCATCCATGTTCCGAAGTAAACCCTTGCTGAGGCATCCCTAGATAGATAGTAAAGTCAGAAAGGACACCGAGGAACTGCTTCCTGCAAAGAGTCAGTGACAGGGTTGGGGCGCAGCATTGCTCTGGTGCTTGCTTGGTGCAGTGGACACCAAAGCAGACACCAAGGGTCCAAAAAGGGAAAAGTCAGTAGCAAAGGTGAGTCACCACAGATCGTTGGAGAAGGGAGGCTAATGGTGGTGGAGGGGCTTGTAAGTGCAGGTGACAGGTTCTGGTCCCAGAGGTGGGAAAATTGGTGACAAGAAGTATTGAATTGAGCACAGTTTCAGAAGTAGCTAATAGAGCGGTTACCCAGCATGTGTTTAAGTCCTGCGTGCCAGGTCTCTCCTCTCAAAGAACATGAACATGAGTGTTGTGTCCCCTGTTCTGTGTACTGGTGATATTGCAGAACTATAAAATAAAAGCAAAAACAAAACAAACAAACAAACAAAAAGTCCCAAGGAGTGCTACATGTGGCAGTGTGTGCCTATAATGCCAGCATTTGGGAGGCAGAAGCAGGAAAATTGGGAGCTGGGCTCCCGAGTAAGACAGTCCCCCAGAACATCAAAACAAGACAAACAGACCGTGAAAACAAAACAAGATTTGAGCCTCTAACAATCAGGCGACGAGTCAGAACCTCTTTGACGTGAGTATGATGGAGAGCTCACTCCAGGCTGGGTCTAGGTAATGTATGTCGTCCACCTGGAGTGGGGACCAGGTACCCTCAGTGGGAGCTGCAACACTTGCACTGGGTACATACCTCCAAGGTGCAAAGCAAGGTGCAGTCAGGCCACCATCAATGGCCCTGCAGAGATGCCAGATGCAGGAACAACCAAAAGAAGAATAAATATTCATCTTTGAGTCAGGCCTGGCAATGAACACCTTTAATGTCAGCACTCAGGAGGCAGAGGCAGGTGGAGCTCTGAGAGTTCTAGACCAGCCTGCTCTACGCAGTTCTAGGATAGCCAGGGTTACGTAGACAAACCCCGTCTCCAAAGGAAAAAATAAGTTTATTCATAAATGTTTTTAAAAAGAAATTGAATGTAAAATGTATGACCGAAAAATACCTAAATTTTAGACCGACTGACTCCAGCCTTGAGTGAAATAACTCATTTCTCCTTTTAGAAAGGTAGGGATATAGAAGGCATAGTGGGTACACCTAGTCACATGTCTATCCCTGCTTCAGGAAGGTGAGCATGGGTGCCTCAGTGTCCCTCAGGGGCCAAGCCGCTGTTCCCTCTGTAGCTCCCTGCAAAAACCCTCTGTACTCCGTGTCTGAGCCCCTAGGTCAGAGCTCTGTTCTTAACTGGCAATGGGAAAGGCTAAAGGGAGAGCTGTGGACAGCCAGCCTGGGCTCCCAAGTGCCCCTGACTAACTAACCTGCCTTGTTGCCAGCTGGCAGCTGGCATCAGGTACTGACCCTGGGTACAGGAAGACGAGTCTCTGGAGCCATGTGGACCTCACCACCAGCCCACAGCCATAGGGGCATAATAAGAGATAATATCCACATCCCACGCAGAGCCTTGAGCCCCCCTGGCTTTTCCATCTTGACTAGGACAGTCAGGCAGAGGCCTGGCTAACCCTAGCCTGACCCAGCCTAAGGCCAGCATAGGGTATAGGAAGGACAGGCTGTGGTGGAAGTTTCCTGGAAGGACTTGGGACTACGCAGGGCCTTCTCATTCTCTACATTGGACAATGACTGTCCTTGGTCACAGAGAGATGTGGCAGACCGGGGGTTGGCTGCTAGAAGGAGATTGTCGCCAAGCTCACTCTCCTTGTCCACTGTGCCCCCACCACCCCCTGGAGCTGCGCTGCAACGTTGAGCTCCTTGAAGTCCCCTGGAAGAACACCACTCAGCTTCTAAAGCATGACTGCATGCAGGTGTGACCGGCCCCAGGGTGACAAGAGTCAGGGCCCCATGGGAACAAGCATGGTGGAGGCATCTCAGGGCCACGGGTCACGTCTGTTGGCAATCTGACAGAGCACAGTGCCACCCGGGCGATCTCTGCTGTCCTGGCCCAAGCAGGACGGAGCACGCAAGGCTCGGCTCTACAATACGGATCCTCAAATGTTGTAGAATCTCAGACAGGGAGGGACCACCTTCCAGTGCTCCTAAGCATAGCCACAGACTCCCTCCATATGTGTAGTGACTCCTGCGTATGTGATAGTACTACAGAAACACAGTCAGAGGTTGATGCTCTAAGACTAGCTAGGGCATGGGGTATCGGGGAGCACTCTGAAGGGGAACAGCACCCTGATGATCTCAGTGCACAGAAGCACACTTTGTCCAGCCATGGGTACGACACTGAAGGCCCAGCCTACAGTCCTACGACTGCTGGTGGCTAGGGGTGGCTGGCTGTCCTTCTGAATTACTGGAGGCCACGAGGCTAAGACAGTCCCTCTTCCATTCTTCCCAAAAGGCACAATGCCTTGCCCTAAGGAGCTGGACACACAGCCCCAGAGGAGCAAACTCAAATGTACTGCACCCAGAGGGGTGAGTCCCAGGGAGAGCTAGCTATAAGTCAAAGGTACAGGTACGATATCCTTTAAATGACTTTATATGTTTATCTGAGTGTGGGGGTGGGCATGTAGAGACGAGAAGACAAGCTGTGGAATCAGTTCCCTTCTTCCACCTTGTGGGGCCCGGGGATAAAATTCACTTTTGGCTGAAAGCATCATTATCTGCTGAGCCATTTCACCAGCCCCAACTGCAATGTTCTGTGAAGCCTTACTTGGCAGTCAAAATCCTTTTTGATTCTTCTCCTGAGAAGAACCTGTCAGTACAAGTATCAGACAGACAGACAGACAGGCAGGCAGGCAGGCAGACAGACACACACACAGATACTGAGACTCAGAGACAGACAGATACAGAAACACAGATACAGAGAGACACACAGAGAGACAGAGAAAGACAAAGAGATGAAAGATGTGCTCAGATGCTCCAAGGACATGCCATGAAAAACATCAACACCCGCAGCAAAGTCAACACAGAAGGACCACGCCCCAGAGAGACAACCCAGGGATGGGCACATACTTCCCAAACTCAAAAGTCTGAGCCCCTTTTGCCCTGCCAAAGGTGTATTCTGATGCACAGACACGTCACCACACCTGGGGACAGGACGCAGCAAGTGAGTACCTTGAGAGCACTAAGCATCAGCACTGTGGCCCAAGCTGGCAGTGTGGGGGGGATGAAAATCACCTTAGTTCAGGGTCTCTGTGACCCCGAGGCCAGCAGAGTAGTGATCCACAAGAGGTGAGCCACTTGATTCAGCACACCTAAGGAGCCAGTGCTGGTTCAGCTTTCAAGAGTGTGACCCAGGTATCATACCCCAGCGTCCTCTCTTCACTGCTCACAGTCCCTTCCTTCTAAGCGAGTCGTCATTCTTCATTTTGTTTGCTTCCATCTCCCAATTGGTCCCTGCTCGTCACTAGGACCCAGTCACCAGATGTCTTGTGGGGGATTTTGGCCATTTGGGGCCCAGGCTAAGGTCCTAGGGGCTGTGAGATAAATACCATCGAAGCCAAATACAGTGGATAAATATCAGATAGTACTGAGCAAATGAAGAAAAACAGTGTGGCTACTTTCAGGCAAACTTAAGAAGTCAAATCCTGATTAGTGATCCAAACGTGTGATGAAATTCAATCAAAAAGTGAGAAAATTCTGGGCGTGGTGGCTCACGCCTTTAATCCCAGCACTTGGGAGGCAGAGGCAGGCAGATTTCTGAGTTCGAGGCCAGCCTGGTCTACAAAGTGAGTTCCAGGACAGCCAGGGCTATACAGAGAAACCCTGTCTCGACCCCCCCCCCAAAAAAAAATCTAAAAACAAAATGGGCAGTGGTGGTACACAGCTTATAGCTTTTTTTTTTTTCACACACACGCCTTTTTTTTTTTTTTTTTTTAGGATTTATTTATTTAATGTATATGAGTACACTGTAGATGTCTTCAGACACACCAGAATAGGGCATCAGATCTCATTACAGATGGTTGTGAGCTACCATGTGGTTGCTGGGAATTGAACTCAGGACCTCTGGAAGAACAGTCAGTGCTGTTAATCACTGAGTCGTCTATCCAGCACCTCTCCCCCCATTTTTGTTGTTATGTTTTGTGTTTTGTTTTGTTTTGAGACAGGGTTTCCCTATGTATCCCTGGCTGTCCTAGGACTCACTGTATAGACCAGGCTGGCCTTGAACTCACAGGCGTATGTCCACCTGCCTCTGCCTTCACAGTGCTGAGATTAAAGCATATGCCACCATACCAAGCTATTTTTACTTTACGTATATGAGTGCTTGCCTGCATGGATATTGGCCTGTGTACCATACATGTGCAGTGCCAGAACAGGCCACGAAAGAGTGTTATATGCTCTAGAACTGGAGTTATAGGCAGCTGTGAGTTGTCATGTGGATGCTGAGAGTCAAATCCTGGTCCTTGAAAGAGAAGCAAATTCCTTTCATCTCTGAGCTGACTCTCTAGCAGGGGTATGGTCTTCTAAAGGGAGAGTTGATTTTTCTGGAGTTAAGGGATTTCTGCTGAGAGTCCTAGAAAATTGTAAGTTTACGGATGGGAAGGGAGACAGGCCCTAACCAGATGCTAAGTGTGTTAGAATCCCTGATTCTTTTTTTTTTTTTAAAGATTTATTTATTTATTATATGTAAGTACACTGTAGCTGTCTTCAGACACTCCAGAAGAAGGCGTCATCAGATATAGTTGCAGATGGTTGTGAGCCACCATGTGGTTGCTGGGACTTGAACTCAGGACAGAATCCCTGATTCTTAACTGGTGAAAGACTCCAACCAGATTCTAGCATGAGGAAGTCCTTTTCCTTTACATGTCTGGAGTTTCCCCTTCTTCCTATCCTGCCTCACAGGCATGCTTGGCCTTACCACATACATGACACTGTCACACAGGCCCAGGGTACTTAGGCAAGGTCTTAGTTAAACCATAGCCTGCCCATACCTCATCTCTAATTCTGCCAGACTTTAGCCAAAGCCAAGAACGGAAGGGAGACCTGCATTGAACTCTTCTCTGGCTCCAGTTTGTTTGTTTGTTTGTTTTTCGAGACAGGGTTTCTCTGTATAGCCCTGGCTGTCCTGGAACTCATTCTGCAGACCAGGCTGGCCTCAAACTCAGAAATCTGCCTGCCTCTGCCTCCCAAGTGCTGGGATTAAAGGCATGTGCCACCATTGCCTGGCCTTCTGGCTCCAGTCTATGTTGGTTACCTGTCTTTGTCCACCTGGCTCTGGCCCTGGCTCTTGGTGTGACCGTGTATAACAGACGGGCTCTCCATACTCTTTACTTCCCATTTGTCTCCCTGTCTTTCCCACAGGCTTGTTTCTGAAGGGTCTGAAACCTGCTTCGTCCCTCCCTTGAGCCGTGGGCTGTGCCTGAGACAAATTGGCAGGCCGTGAACCCTTTATCAAGGCCCCATATTGCAACCCACATAAGTTCCTGGATCAGTCCTGGGGCAGGGCAGCAGGGGACAGAGGGCCTTCAGAGTGTATAGTATAACCAGATACAACTCGGTTAGCCTACCAAAGAGACCAAGGCTAAGGGGAAAGCAAACCTGGTGAGGGAAGATAGGAGCGGCTTTGTCTAGTATCTATGTATAGTGTTCAGCATGCTGGGCCTACCTGCCCACTGGGCTGAGAACATGGGTGAGCATGTCCCTCATTCTTGCTCCCAGCCAGCGTTTGATCCCTCAGCCCCTCTCATCTTTAGTGCTCAGATGTGGTCTAGAGCTTGTGATGAACCAGCTCACCAATCCAAGGGCCACTGGGGCCCTCTCCTTCCATCCCTGCGAAGGAAGAAGCAGGGGCTACTTGAGCGAACATAGCCCAGGGCACTTCCTTACGCTGTGGTATTGAAGGCATGCTGTGGGAGCTAACAGCCATCCTTCATGATATAGATGTCCCCGCCATACAGATCAGGACTCTCTGAGTGTCGTTGCTAGGTCTGGATGGAGTGCTAGAAAGACCTTGTGTTCAACAAAATTGTCTTTACTCCCAGATTGGAAGGAATTTGCTCCACTGCCCTGAGCCTCATCTCCATTTCACAGGCAACAGACGGGAAACCTCAACCAGCTACATAAGGGAAGGCATTTAGGGGAACTCCTCCATGGAGTCACTGGTGGATTACAGGTGTCCTTTAGTCACTGTTGGGCCACAGGTGTCCTTGTTATAAAATTTTCTTTCCAGGATGTGGTATGACAGCAAGAGCTTGAAGGGTGGAATGTCTTCCACCTACTTAAAGACTCAGGCAGAATTCAAGATCTGTTGGACTAGGAGCCAGAGAAGACTATTGTGGACAACCTAGGCTGGGGGTCTCTGGGCCACAGTACAACTGGAGACTGTCCTGTGGCCAGTGGGGATAGGCAGTTTTTTAGCTTATTCTTGGCCCAAGACCTTTGCAGGATGGGGCAGCGCACCTGTAAATGGCATTTCTCCATGAAGTGGACCTTATATCCCTGTGGTACAGCATGGGGCTAATACTCTGGGACATTGGTGGCATGTGGGAGCTGTCCCAGGTCCCACTACTGACCCTTTCTTTCCCTTTGGTCTCATTTCTTAGTAGGAAGAGATAATGACCACTGTTCTGCAGAGCCACCATGAGATTGAAATATGTCAGTCCCTGGGACAAAGTATGGCAAGACGCTGGAATTTTCAATTACTGTTCTAAGCCCTTCTTTCTCTCCAAGACTCCAGTTTAGCCAAATGGCCTCAGATTAACTCTCTGAATGATGCATTTGTAAGAGAGCCTGCCTACCTCAGTGCTTGCCGGAAGTGGTCAGTGTGCCGACAAGCCCTTGGGCATTGCTAGACTCGCTGGCTTCACTGGCAGTGGGCAAGAGGGCAGGGGTCAATAACCTAGGGACTCGTCTACTCTCTGCATCAGTGATTTGTGTGTGGAGAGACCAGAACTCAGAAAGCGCCCTTTTCAACTGCTTTGCATCTTATTTTCTAAGACAGGGTTTCTCACTGATTCAGGAATTCATCAGCTCAGCCAGCCTGGTTGGCCAGAGCTCCGGGAATCAGCCTGTTTTCTGTGCGGGTGCTGAGGATCTGAACTGAGAGCCACACACCTGTGTGGCAGGTGCTTTACTAACCAAGCCATTGCTCCAGCCCCTCCAACTGAGGAATTCTTGAGGGAGCTGTAGGAAGTAGATATACACGTGCCTGCGACTGAATCCCATGACAGGTGAGCAGATGTGGGTGAGTTCAGAGCTGGGGAGGCTTCCTGGTCCCTTGGTTCTGCTTCACCCCCGAGTCCCTTGTGAACTGTCTTGTTTCTTGTTCTACCCGCCGTCCCAGGGTCCCCATCTCAGAGACCCTGCCTAGTTTAGATTAAGATTGGCATAGTTATCTTTTTTTTTTTTTTTCAAGACAGGGTTTCTCTGTGTAGCCCTGCCTGTCCTGGAACTCACTTTGTAGACCAGGCTGGCCTCAAACTCAGAAATCNNCCTGNCTCTGCCTCCCAAGTGCTGGGATTAAAGGCGTGTGCCNCCNCGCCTGGCTAGTTATCTTTTTTTTTTTTTTTTTTTAAAGATTTATTTATTTATTATATGTAATTACACTGTAGCTGTCTTCAGACACTCCAGAAGAGGACGTCAGATCTTGTTACGGATGGTTATGAGCCACCATGTGGTTGCTGGGATTTGAACTCTGGACCTTTGGAAGAGCAGTCGGGTGCTCTTACCCACTGAGCCATCTCACCAGCCCCGCTAGTTATCTTCTAAATTGGTGTCTATGGAGCTGCACCAAACTTGTGGCCTTGAGGTGGTAGTTCTTTGTCTTTGGGGGGGCACTGAGGGGACAACAAAGTCTCAGAAGTCTCACTATGTAGTCTTGGCCTGGAACTCACTATGTAGACCAGGCTAGTCTTGAACTCACAGAGCTCTGCCTGCCTCTGCTGCCGAGTACTGGGATCAAAGGTAGGATGCCCTGGGCCTGGCATTTTGTCTTTCATAGCTGGGCTGTTGGGTAGAGCAAGCTCGTAGCTGGATGGGAAGCGATCACACTCAGGGTCCCAAATCACTGCCTCATGACCCTGGCATTCTCAAAGGTCTAGAGCTGGAGGAGTGTTCTCGGTGCCTACCTGTAATACTTACCACAGCGGAGCAATGACTTCTCCAGTTCTGATTGTCTGCTAGGTGCCGAAAGGAGCTTCTTCTTTCAAGTTCCATTTAAGAGCCTCAGGGAGGGCCTGTAAGATGGCCCTCAGTGGGTAAAGATGCTTGCTGCCAAGGCTGAAGACTTGGGTTCAAACTTCAGACCCCCCCCCCCCATGGTGGAAAGAGAGAACCAGTTCTGGAAAACTGACCTCTGACCTTCTACATGTGCACGCTATGGCACACACACATGCACTGCTCACCTTCTGTGTGCGCACACTATGGCACGCACACATGCAACTCTCCCATGCTGAGGCATGAACATTTCTCTTCAAAAATTAAAAAAAAAAGTAATAAAAAGTAAGTAAAGTGAAAAAAAAATAGGAAAGAGGGAAAGTGGCATTGAGCTAGTCAGAAAACATGAAGTAAGATGCCTGGGGAAGGAAGAGCAGCCCACGTGCAGCCGCCATGGGGTGGCTGATCTGCTCCTACCCCAATGTATGTCCAGTGTCCTTAGGGAACCGTCATTGTCAGAACAGCTTTAGGAAAGAAGACTTGTCATCCTATTTCCCGTAGGACACCGAGGCCCTGAGTGACTATCCAAAGTCTCCCAGTTGGAAAGATGGCAACTGGCATGACACATCCTCCTTGGGAGGCAAGTCTTTCTCTTCAAACTCAGCCTGAGCTAAGAGCATAGATTTGAACTTGGCCTGGTAGCATAGGCTTGTAATCCCTGCCAGGAAGGCTGAAGCAGGAAAGCCATAGACACGGGGCCTGCCAGGCTACTGAGTAAGGTCTTCAAGGTCAGCCTGGGTGAGTGAACAAGTCCCCATCTAAAAACAAAGGGTGAAAAGAGGGCTGCATGCCGGGCAGTGGTGGCACAAGCCTTTAATCCCAGCACTTGG
This sequence comes from Mus pahari, assembly GCF_900095145.1. Lineage (NCBI taxonomy): Eukaryota > Metazoa > Chordata > Mammalia > Rodentia > Muridae > Mus > Mus pahari. The sequence goes on along the minus strand of NC_034590.1, from coordinate 116,746,818 downwards.
GAGGCAGAGGCAGGCAGATCTCTGCGTTCAAGGCCAGCCTACAGACTGAGTTCTAGGACAGCCAGGGCTACCCAGAGAAACACTGTCTTGAAAAAAAAAAGAGGGCTGCAGGTGAAGTGTTTGCCCAGCATGCACAAGACCCTAGGTTCAAGCCCAACAAAATGAAATGAGGCTGGGGATATTAGTTGGTAGAATGCTTGTCTCTAACACACACGAAGCCCTGGATTTGGTTCTCAGCACAAAATAAAATATGATGGTAATGTCAGCACTTGGAAGGGAGAAGCAGGGAGATCAGGAGTTCAAAGTCATCCTGAGCTGAAATCCAAGGTCAGCCAGGGACACACAAGATTTTATTTTATAGCACACACACACACACACACACACACACACACACACACACACACACACGACTTACTAGGGACCAGTTGATATCGTTGAGCATATTACTTCTTCCTTCTGTGCCTTGCTGTCCCACCTCTGCAAAGTGAAAAGGTCAGCTGTGAGGGACAGTAGTGCTGGCTTGAGTAGTAAGGACTCTTACCGCCCCCCCCCCATTTGCATGGCACCCGGCCTCTCCTAGGCTCTTTACCTGTGTCACTTCATCGATCCTTATCTCATTTATTTTTCAGAAGAAGAAATGGAGGCTAGGAGTTATAATTTCTCTAAAAACGGCACGGTAAGAAAATGGTGGCAGGGGCTGGTGAGATG
>NC_034590.1:116734539-116745538 GCF_900095145.1 Mus pahari | reverse complement strand
AATGTAGCCGTAGTTAATTGCTTTTGGCAACTCAAATGTCAGGGCCCTAGTATGAACTGCTCTCTCCCTCCTGGATGATAGGAATGATAGGCCAGCATCCCTACACGTAGAGGTTCTGGGACCTGTGTGCCACCCCTGGCTCTTACAGTGCGTAGGTCGTAGGTACACCCGCCTCCAGGCACCTGCAAGCGGGTCCAGGCTTGCTAAGGAAACAAGCAGGCGGTGGGCAGGGCCGGGAGGGGCCCGCGAAGGCTGTAAAAGCCGCGCAGGTTGGAACTCCAGACACTGAATCCACGGCTATGGAGCGTCCTCACTTCCCGCTGGCGATGGGCCTTGGCCTGCTCGCATTCTGCCTCCTGACCCTGTACCCCGAAGCCCGCGCCGAGCTGCGGAGCCGCAGGACCGGAGAACCCCAGAACTTGTCACCCACGGACCCGCGGGTGCAAAAGGCCGCACAGGCAGCTGTGGCCAGCTACAATATGGGCAGCGACAGCCTCTACTACTTCCGAGACACCAAAGTCATCGATGCAAAATGTCAGGTGCGGTGGCTGGGACAGAGGTTGTGGGACAGGTTATGGAACAGAGTGGCTGTGGAGAGGGACAATTTGGAGGGACAGGGACAGGGGACCGAGGACAGGGGACAGGAGACAAGCAGAGAGCTGCTTGGCTAGCTACTAAACACCAGGGGGCACTAAAACCAGCCATAACGCCCGGACCTTTCTATGAAATACTTCAAAACACGACAGATAAGTAGCCAAGTCCCCTGGCGACCAGCGTTATCTAACTCTCAGAGAAACGCAGGAGCCGACCTCCTTTGGCATAACTAACCTCACTTCCCCAACCCTGCCAGGTGGAGTGGGAGGGCCCAGTGGAGGTATCGCATACCATTCACCTTCACGGTCTAGCTGCAGACAGGTGTTGCCATGGGAGCTCTCCAGCTTCCTGCCCAGCCTAGGGCTCTACTCACACACAGAAGTTCCCACCTCCACTCCAGGTCGGAATATGTAGGTCAGCGGGTTGCATTTGCCTGGGAGAGTGGAGACTTGTAGAGGGAGGGAAAGCACAGACACACAGGTTGGACTCCCAGGCCTCTCTCACCTGCCCTGTTTGGTTCCCAGCTGGTGGCTGGCATCAAGTACTACCTGACTTTGGACATAGAAAGCACAGAGTGCAGAAAGACCAGAGTCTCTGGAGAGCACATGGATCTCACCACCTGCCCTCTGGCTGCAGGGGGGCAGCAGGAGGTAACCGACCCCATCCCAACCCTGTGCAGGGTCTGAGGCCCTTAGCTTGTCCATCCTGACCAGTCTATCGGGTCAGGCAAAACCCTGGCTCCACCTGCCCAATTTGGCTCTCGTATGACTCAGGCCAGGGTGGAGTGCAGAGGAGAGAGACTGGGGATTGATTCCTCTTGGGGTGGGGGTTGCCTGAGATAAACCTGGGATCATCTCCTTCCTTCTGATTCCATGTTTTGGGACCACTCATGGTCTGTCCCCGGCTCCAGAGAGATGTGGCCATCAGGGGCACTGACTTCTGGGAGGAGGAGGGTGCTGCCAACCTCACCCTCCTTGTCTTCTGTGTTTCCCTCTCAGAAACTGCGTTGCAACTTTGAGCTCCTTGAAGTCCCCTGGAAGAACACCACTCAGCTTCTAAAGCATGACTGTGTGCAGGTGTGACCGGCCCCAGGGTGACAGAGTCAGGGCCCCATGGGAACAAGCGTGATATGGAGGCTCCTCAGGGCCACAGGCCACGTCTATTGCAATAAATCTCCAGCTCTGCTTCCCGCACTGCTTTCTCCTGTGTGTTTCACTCACCCTGACCCTCACTCTGCTCCCAGTGACTCTCAGAACCCCACAGCTGACTGGGTACCGTGTCCTTACCCCCCCAGGGGAGCCCCTGCTGATTCCTCTGAGGCAGTACTGAGGGTATGGTCCTCAGATGGAAGCCCCTCTTCCAGACATTTTCAGTGGTCTCAGACGAGGAAACTAAGACACAGAAGATGGATGCCTGAGACTAGCTACAATAGGAATGTCTGTGTGAACAAGTCCAGCCTCTCTCCCAGGGCTCATGCTGGGACTCCGAGGAGGAGAGTGTCAAAACCTGGGGTCAGAACCAGGCAGTGGTGGTGCACACCTTTAATCCCAGCACTCTGGAGGCAGAGGCAGGCAGATTTCTGAGTTCAAGGCCAGCCTGGTCTACAGAGTGAGTTCCAGGACATCCAGGGCTACACAGAGAAACCCTGTCTCGAAAAAAACAAAAAAACAAAACCTGGGGTCAGGGGGGCTGCAAACCTGATGGCTCAGGCCAGTGAACTTATTAGTGGCACAGCTCTTGTCATTGCCCTCAAATGGTGAAGCAGCAAAGAGCCCCAGCCAGCAGACTCACAGGGCACTCGTGAGACCTTGCTTCCCTTTAGCAAGGGACATTCTGCGACAGCAACAAAGCCCTTCAGATCTCGGTAGCTGGAATGTTTTTCTTTTTCTGAGGCAGGTTTCTCTGCATAGCCCTAGCTGCCTCTGCCTCTGCCTCTCAGGTGCTGGGATTACAGGCGTGCACCATCCCAACCCAGCATGTCTGGAACATTTGACCACATATATATTGGGGGAATGTCAAGTTCCCAGACTACAGCCCTCTAAGACCCTGACATCAGGCCTTATGGGCATGACTCCGGCTACATGAGGGACCTCCAAGCAGTCTCCAGTCCAGTCCAGTCCCCTCATCAGCCAGTGCATGAAGGGAAACTCCTATCCCGCTGAACTCTCAGTACTGAACAGCCGTGTAAGATGGCTACTCAACTCCATGGGCCCCACAGGACTGGGTTCCCAGCTCACAAAGATTCTCATATGTACTGGCAGCTGGAGGTGACTTTCTCTCCTGAGTCCCTTAGGCCAGAGGTCATGCAGCCAGTACATGCGCCTCACATCCTTCCCAGGGGTATTTTCTCAGAGTTTTGCTCTGGGCAAAATTCCTAAAGGAGCCTGAGCCATGGAGCTCCAGAGGGAACAAGAGCTGCTATCCAGAAGGGGGGGTCGCTCTCAACAGGAGGGACAGGGACCAGTCAATGTCATGTTGGACTGAAGGAAGCAGGTGTTAGATTCTTTGTACATTTCTTTGTAGTTGTAATTCTTGTTATACACCTGGTCAAACAGTTAGGGGAGGCAGTTCCAGGACCCACTCAGGTACCTGTAGACATGTCCTGAAGATGCTAGCAACACAGCCTAGAGACAGAAGCAGAGACACCAGGCAGAATGCACACACACTGGAGAAGCAGGAAGTAACCCAGAGATGAATATACAGCACCCCTCCCCGCAAGCCAGCACTTACATCACATCCAGAAGTCTTGTTCAGATATACCAACGTGCATCTACCCTGGGGACAGGCCATAGTCACCAGTTGCTTTGAGAGCACCAGGAGGTGCTAGGCTCAAGGTGGCATCACTGGGGTGGCAGGGAGGGTAACCAGACAGCCGCTCTTCACTATCTCACACCTCCTTCCTAAGAAAGGTCTCACACCTAACTTGTTCCTGTCCGACTCTCCCACCCCACTTCTGTGACCTCATGAACACCAGGGCAGCTGGGGTTTCGTCTACTGCCTTCAAAGGCCACGTCATGGAGGGAACGGAGGCCGAGTGTTACCTGGGAAACCTGACACACTGAGGGGCTGGATCTGATATTGAGAGGGGACGACGCGCAGCCCTGCTTCTGCTGGAACCTGATCCCCGTGACAGGGAAGTTTGTGCTATGCAGTCACTGCCTGGAAGGATACCAAGCATGGAGCCAGTTCAGGGCAGGTGACAGGAAATACTTGTTAAATGAATGTGTGGTGCCTAAGGAGAGGCATGAGTCAGGACATCTGTCTCTAGTGGCTTCTCCACCTCTGGAGTCGGTGCCCAAATCCCAGATGACATTTCCTCAGCTTGATGTATTCCTGGGCATGACTAAGCAAGGTTAGTGAGAGGAGTCTCCACCAGGCAATGCTCTGTCTTAAGTTTCTGGAGAGCGAACTGCTGCCTGGACCAGACCAGGGGTGGGTGTGGGCATTGGGCAAACCACCAGCCTCCACGACCCTCTAGATTGGCATCTACTAAGAGTAATATGGCTGGAAATGATGGAAGATGGCTGGCCCTTGATGGGGAGCCCCTGGGCCATAACTGAGTTTTATCTTGACTCAATGCTCAGTATAGACAAGAGTCCCACTGTGTTCCACTGTGGACACAGGCTCTGGACATCCTGCCTGGGCTCAGATGAGTCAGACCTGTGGGCCTCATCTGAGAGCAGCTGGGCAGAAGCAGTCATTGTCTTTGGCCCTCTCCCAAAAGCAATTGGTCCTTGTCACACGGCCCTGTCTCCATCCACTAGAAGCATAAGAGGCCTTCTCTGGGCCTTCACTAAGGTTGTGTGGTTTTACTTCAGTGGGGAAGGTGATGTTAATGACCTTTAACTTACAGGGTTTTTTTTTTTTAAGATTTTTATTTTAATTTAAATGTTTGTGTCTCTGTGTGTGGCTTGTCTGTGTGAGTGCAGTGCCCACGGAGACCAGAAGATCCTTTAGAGCTGAGTAATAGGAGGTGGTTGTAAGCAGTCTGATGTGGGTACTGGGAACTGCACTTGGGGCCTCCTGAAGAGCAGGAAGTGATCTTGCCCTCCAAGATCTAAGCCATCTCCACAGCTCTTCTCGCTCTTTTTTTTAAACCTCTGGGTTCTTTTAAATAGTTTATTTTTGTTTTTTTTTAAGACAGGGTGTCTCTGTGTAGCTCTGGCTGTTCTGGAACTCAAACTCAGAGATCCATTTGCCTCTGCCTCCCAAATGCTTGGTTTAAAGGTGTGTGCTAATGTACCTGGCCCTTTGGAGTTTTGAGGGGTTTGTTTGCTTTCTTTTGTTTTTTTGTTTTTGATTTTCAAGATGAAATTTCTCTGTATGTAGCTTTGGCTGTCCTGGAACTCAATCTGTAACCAGGCTGTCCTGGAACTCACAGTTCTGCCTGCCTCTGCCTCTCCAGTGCTGGGATTAAAGGTGTGCGCCACCACCTATCCATTTGGGTTCTTAGTATTCCTACTGAGTTGCTGTCCTTATGTTAAATGTTGGGGTTCCTGGTAAGCCTGAGTTCCTGGGTTCTGAGCCCCATGCCTGGCCTCTGATGCAATCCTGAAAATTCTGGAAAGTTTCCGTCTGTTTTTTTTTTTTTTCTCCCAACCCCAGGCCAGATAGGTTCTCCCCATCTAAGGACTTCCCATTGGGTCTTCCAGCCTCTCCCCAGGCTCCTCTTTCTGTATCGCTCTTCTCATCTCTACTAATGTCCTGTTGGACTCAACTGAGAGGCTGGAACCTGGTGAGGCCAGAGGAGATCCAAGAAGAGCCTCTTCCACGTGCAACTCTCAACATGTGCCTACGGCACGCTGTTCAACTGCCTCTTGGCCTTTGTTTCAGGCTAGCCAGTAAGGATGCAGAGTCCCCCAGGGGTTTTAAAAACTTTATTGGGACCACCGTCCATCATGGTTCTGGATAATACCAGCAGCATTAGGGCCTTGTCCCAACCCACCCAGGTAGGTAGCTTGCCAGAAACTCAGGTTAGTATTCTTCAGGGTCACTTCCCGTAGTCGTCGTCTCCAGCCTGTAGGGTCAGATAGGATGTGTGTGAATGAACCAGGGCCAGTCTTTGCCAATACCATGCCACTCTGAGTAAGAGCGTCCACCCCCAAGCCTCTCCTTTCCTTTCCCCTGCCCCTCTCCTTCTCGGTTCACCTCGAATGCTGTGTCCACAAGCTCATCAATGACGTATGATTGGGAACGAAACTTCTGTTGATGCTGTTCCACCGCTGCCACCAACTGCAGGAACTGGAAGTGGAGTACCCGCTGCCTAGAGTGGGGCAGAGGTGAGGACTGGGATCCTAGGGACCAACATGGCTCTCCTCACCATGACGGAGGTGTCTATCTCCAGTATGTCTTCTCCTCTAGACTTTGCTTTAGTTATTTATTTTGTAGATGTGTGTGTTTGTGTAGGTATACATGAATATGTGCATGTGAAGGCCAGAAGTCAACATTGGGTGTCTTTCTCTATTGTTCCCTACTTTACTTTTTAAGATGGTGTCTGCTATTGAACCCAGAGCTCACTGATTGGCTAGACTGGCTGGTTAGCAAGCCCAGGGATCCTCCTTACTTTACATCCTCCTCAGCGCTGGCATCACAGGTCCAGGAGTGCACGATGACGACGACACTAGTGTTCTACATGAGTGTTGGGATCCAAGCACAGATCCTCATGCTTGTATAGAGGTTGCTTTATAGACTTAGCCATCTATTCTAGCCCCTGCATTTTTATTTTGAGATGAGTTCCCACTGAGCTGCCCAGATTGGCTTTGAACTTGTGATTCTTCTGCCTTAGCCTTTCAAGGAACTGAGGTTACCAGCATACACCATTATACCGGATATGTCTGATTGTTTTCCAATACCCAAAAAGTCTGTGTGTGTCTGTGCCATGGAGGCATCAACAGTGGTTCATCTTTTAGCCACCTGTACCTCCATCTTGCCCATTCATCTATGCAAGCCTCTCCATGGGCCCATTCCACCTGTCCAACCACTGCACACTTACCTCCCCTCTCCAACCAATACTTCACTGGTCCCACCCACTCAGTCTAAACAACATCCATACCCTCATTTATTGCCATGTGTTCTTTCTCACTCATTCGTCCACCCATTGGATCTTATCAATTCATTTGCCAAACACACTGGAAGTAGGAAAAGCAGGTTGCTCCAAGGATGTTGAAATGAACAAGAAAGAGATGTCACCCTTGGACCCAGACCCTACAACCCATTGTTAATATCAACACAATGCCTAGGGCCCTTGTAGAGGAAGCAGCCAGCACTTTATCCAGAGGGTAAAGGAAGATCTAGGATCAGAGCTTAAGCCCAATGGAGAGTAAAAACCAAAACTATACTGAAAGATACTCTAAGTGTGTGTGTGGGGTGGAGACCAGTAGGAATGATACCCCCAAAGAAGTATGGCAGAGGCTACAATGGTGGCTCAGATCCCGGAACATGTTGGATAAACAGGAGAGTGGCCCAGGAGGCGATAGTAGTTAGGAATTTAAACTGGCTCTCTCAAATACTTGTCATCTGAGCCTGATATCAATATCTCACCTGAGAACAACAGTGTAGGTAGAGGCCTGTCAGTAATACGTACGTCATCTTAGAAAAGAATGTGGGAGCCGGGCGTGGTGGCACACGCCTTTAATCCCAGCACTTGGGAGGCAGAGGCAGGCAGATTTCTGAGTTCCAGGCCAGCCTGGTCTACAAAGTGAGTTCCAGGACAGCCAAAACCACCCAGAAAAACCCTTTTTCAAAAAACCAAAAAAAAAAAAAAAAAAAGAAAAGAAAAGAAAAGAAAAGAAAGGAAGGAAAAGAATGTGGGGAAAACAAGGTTATGCCATAGGTAGCAATGGCTGTGATCTGAGGGAAGCTAACACTGCCCCGATCATATAGAAGTCTGAACGCCAGGCTGCAGATGTTGGATTCTGTCATGGTGAGTGGAATTCCAGAGGATATCGGCTTGAAATTGTGACCTGTATAATGATCTGGAGCCAGACTGGCTGCGGGGAAGGGACACAGGGCTTGGCTTCCACAGAGAACCTCAAGAGAACTAGGTCTGAGAACTGAGTCACCGCAGAGTCACTAGCCTGTTGCCAGGGACCCTAAGTCATCACCAAGGATCTTCAGCTGGCCCGCCCAGGGATGGATATTGATTATCGATGAGGTTTCACCATGTCATCTCCAGATATTGCCCACACGATTCTTCACAGTACCCTTCAACTTTCCACTTGACTGAATCTTGTCACTGACCCAGCAAAGGGCCTGTCAAGATGGACAGGAGTAGTAGTGACAGAGTAACATTTCTCTTTGGGTCCCTGGAACCCTCATGGAGCCTGCATCTGACAAGGGTCAGGATACTTTGGAGAAGCTGGGCAGTGGTGGCACCTACCTTTAGTCCCAGCTCTTGGGAGGCAGAGGCAGTTGGATCTCTGAGTTCAAGGGCAGCCTGGTTTACAGAGCAAGTTCTTGGACAGCCAGGGCTACACTAAGAAACCCTGTCTCAAAACAAAACACAAATGCCAGGCGTGGTGGCGCACACCTTTCATCCTAGCCCTCAGAAGGCAGAGGCAGGCGGATTTCTGAGTTCGAGGCCAGCCTGGTCTACAGTGTGAGTTCCAGGACAGCTAGGGCTACACAGAGAAACCCTGTCTTGAAAAACACCACAAAAAAACCAAACCAAACCAAAACAAAACAAAAACACAAAACAACATGAAACACACACACACACACACACACACACACACACACACACATCACATACACAGGAGGAGACAGAGAGACAGATACAGATACAGAGACAGAGACAGAGAGCACTCTGCTACTGGTATGATCCTTGTAGTGCAGCCAACACAAGTCAGCTGTGAGTGCAGGGCTGCTTCTGTCTCCCATATCCCATTTGGAGCCTTGGAAACAAGCCTTAGCCCTACACTGACTTCCTTCCACCCAAGAGGGACAGGCAATGTTCTTTTGCTTCCCAACCTCTTTTGCTTCCAGACCTCTTGCCCTGGACCCAATCCCCACCTCCCCTGCCCCGCCCCTCTTCCTTCCATCTCCTCACTTCACTGTCATGTTGCCAAACATTCCCTCAATAAGCTGCGTCTTCAAGGTTTCCTCGGTCATTTGTGCATTGGTGTCTGGATGAAAAGAAGGGACATGATGAGGAGGGTGACCCGGCAAATGAGTGGGTTCAAGAAGGGAGAGGACTGGGTGTGGGAGCAAACACCTTTGGTCCTAGTACTCAGGAGGTAGGGGAGGTGGGTATCTCTGAGTTCGAGGCCAGCCTGGTCTACAGAGCAAGTTCCAGGACACCCAGAGCTACACAGAGAAGTCCTGTCTCAAAAAAGTCAAAACAACAACAACAACAAAAAAATAACACCACAAAACCAAAGGCCAAAGGGCAACAAGGCAGAAATGTAGACCAGACCCAGGCTATCCTCTGAGTGCTGGACCAAGCCATTCCTCAGATCTCTTGCACTCTGTTAATTGGAGCTAATTTATCTTTTTATTTAAGGTAATTATCAACCATAAGTGGGTAATATCTTATGCTGATTTTACAGCAGGGTCTAGAAACTCAGATTCTAATATGCATCCCTTGTTCTCCCTCTCTTTTTGTCTCAAAGGTTTTAAAAAATTCCGTGTGTATGTGTTCTGTCAGCATGCACATATGCACACTATGTGTGTGCCCCTACCACCCATGGAGGCCAGAAGAGAGCATTAGATCCCCGGGATGCCCCTTCACTTGAGACATATAGTCTAGGATGCTTTGGGGCTTCTGGTTCTTCTCTGCCCCCCCCCCCCATGCTGGGATTGCAGACATAAGACTGGATGAGCATACATGACCTTGAGTCTCTATGACTCACAATGGCAGTTGTAAATGCTTCATGGAAGACTAACTGCTGCAGGCCATGAAAGTTCGTTACAAGCAATAGTTTGATAAACCATAATTTGTTTTACAAGTAAGGTCTTTCAAAAATCGATACATTTAATTGGCTTTTAGAGGACTGTCTAGAATCCTTTGGATCAAAGTTTTAAACTTGGATGGTCTTCTCATATCTCAAATTCAGAACCTCTGAAACAGCCTGGCCACTCTAGAGGGGAAGTAGAGGGGCAGGAGGGAGGGCTGGTCAGAACCTGCTTTGTTGAGATCTGTCAGAGAGTCTTCCAGCAACTTCTCATGGACCCGGGCAGCTTGCTGGAGAAAAGGCCTCCTTTCTACCAGGGTTTCCTCCCTGGAGTGTTGTTCTTCCATCCCCCCCCCCCAGTCCTCGCCCCATGCCTATGGAGGTTCCCCGCCCCGCCCCCCGTCCTCGCCCCATGTGTATGGTACCTCCAGCTTCACTTTCTCTAGGCCTTTGAGCAACGCCACCTGGAAGCTATCTACCAGGACAGCAATCACCAGGCTGCAGAGGGGACAGTAGGATGCTCTCAAAGGAGAGAAGAGGCCACATACTGTCCTTTGAGTCCAGTGTGGCATGACAAGGGTGAGAAGGCTGGTGTGGGTTAGGGAAAGACCCAGTGGTGTAGCTGGGCAGTAAAACAGGCTCCTCACTTGAGGAAGATGAAGTACTGGATAATGATGTAAATCATGAGGATGGGTATGATGTACCAGGCACCTGGGGGAGGGAGATGGGAGGGAAATGGTCAACCAACAGGTGTCCCAACGTCCACCCTTTCCAGCAGGTCTCAGCAGCCCCCATATGGCAGATGTAACTAAGCCATTATTAGTGTCGGCTAACCAGGCCCTGGACCCTGGCCTCTGCCCACCTTGGGCCCTGTTGTCTATGTAGATGAGGGACCAGTCGTCCAGGGTGAGCATGGTGAACAGGGTGAAGAGTGTGGTAAAGATGTTCTGGAAGCGCTTGGGGTCTGAGTTCTGAAACAGTGCTCGGAGCACCACAGAGAAGAGGACTGGCAACTGCTTAGGGTCAAACCGTCACCAGGTTCCCTGCCGCTGTACCACCTCTCGCCATGTCGCACTCAGCCCCTCTAGACCTGCTTCCCCCCACTCCCAGATGCCCCAGGCCAGCAGCCGCCCAACCTCCCCTGCACAGGATACAGAGGCAGGTAAACATGAGGGTGAGGATAGCTGTGATGGATGGCAAAGATCCACTCAGAGTCCCGGCCACTTCGTGGAGGCTGGTCAGGATGCTGTGGGCAGTGATGGAGAGGGGGTCTGAATTAGTGAGGACGCAAGTGAGAGCTGTAGCTGGTCACCAGACTGGGTGCTAAAATTAAGGTGTCCCAAATTCATTGGTGACTTAGTCAAGTTATGATCCTTCCTAGGAAAAATAAAGAGATTGGTCTGTGCCAGGTGTGATGGCACATGCCTTTAATCCCAGCACTTGGGAGGCAGAGGCAGGCAGATTTCTGAGTTTGAGGCCAGCCTGGTCTACAAAGTGAGTTCCAGGACAGCCAG
>NC_034590.1:116725624-116733719 GCF_900095145.1 Mus pahari | reverse complement strand
TTACAGATGGTTGTGAGCCACCATGTGGTTGCTGGGATTTGAACTCCGGACCTTCGGAAGAGCAGTCGGGTGCTCTTACCCACTGAGCCATCTCACCAGTCCTATTTGTTTGTTTTTTGAGACAAGAGTCTCATTATGTAGCTCTGGTTAGCCTGGAACTTGCTATGTAGGTCAGGCTGATCTCAAACTCATGGAGATCTGCCCGCCTCTACTTCATTCTGCTGGAATTAAAGGTATATGCCCAGCCCCCCTAGCTCTTTTAAAGGACTTAACCACGCAGTTTGTGGGTTTTCTTCTTTGTAAAATAGGAACAAGAAACAGGCTTGGCAGAGTTCTTTATAAGCATTTAACATGTTCTAAAACTGCAGCCTTGGACGGTGTTGCATGCAGTGCACTGAGTGACGACTCTTCAATCATCCGGCTCCAGAGGCCATTGTTCTCAGGCCTTCCACTCTAGAGGTCTTCCCAGCACCCAGCCCACCTGGGGTGGTATACTCAAAGCATATCGCCACCTGGTGGCTACATTATGAACAGCATGGCCTGCAGTTCGTTGGGTTTTCTGCAGGACCTCAGACTATTTCTACCTCTGGGAATGTCAACAAGTTGCCAGGAGGCAAAGATGAGGAAACTTAAGGTTTTTGTTGTTGTTGTTGTGTTGTTGATTTGTTTTTGCTTTTGCTTTTGCTTTTATTTTTTGCTTTTTCTGAGACATGGTTTCTCTGTATAGCCCTGGCTATCCTGGGACCTGTAGACCAGGTTGGCCTCACACAGAGATCTGAGCCCCTCTACTTTCTGAGTGCTGGGATTAAAAGCATGCATCACCACTGCTGGGCTTAACATAAATTGTAAAGACCTCTTGGCACTGGATCAGGCTCATAGGAGGACCTGGAGCCACACCAATAATTCAGTATAGGGACAAGGCCCCGTGACTCTTACCACCTCGGATCTCTAGCTCAGTAAAAGTCTGGGCCACAAGGATGACTGTGTTGAGGCAGACCACGATGAAGATAAAGGTCTCAAAGCCCAGGGACTGGGTCAGTGACAATATCATTTGTTGAAGACTCAAAAGGATATGGCTTATTTTTCCCCATAGCAATTGGAAGATATTTCCACCGTGCGTCTTCTTGCGGGCCCTCTGGGCCTCTGTAAAGGAGTCAGAAAGTTATGCTCATGCAGGTAGTGATGGGGTGCCGTGATCCCAGGTGCCCTCCCAGCTGGGCATCATTTTCAGTCCTCTTGTCTACTCAATAACGTGCCTGCCACCCTGCTTGTCCTGTACTGATCTTGGGGTCACCTTCCACATCAGGGGCCAAGATGTTTGGGATTTGGCTTGGTAGGTTCTAAACATTCCTGACCCTACAACTCTAGATTTATCTTTGCTCATGTGGAAACTTAAAGAAAACCTGATTCTTGTTACCATCCTGCCTTTTTGGTGATCTCTTTTCCCATTTAAGACCCTGCTAAATCATCCTACCCTGACCACTTCAATTCCCTTTCAGTAAGTCATTAGTCCCCCTCTAGTCACTCATGAGTCTTTTGCTGTGTTTGCTGAACTAGTAGGCACAGAGTCTGGGAGACTGTAACCATTGAGATCTCTCCATGCTTTCCAGTAAATTGGTTTTTCATTTTAGTATTAGTTCTCAGAATATGTCCTCAGCAAGTGTTTCACAGTTTAGTGGAGCAAATGTGGGCACCGAATCCACAGAAGCAAATCTCCTGATGCACAAGATGCCAGGCTCCTATCATTAGATGGCCTGGGATTGAACCCAACCCTACCTTTGGACCCTGTGAGTGAAGCAATTGTCCTAGCTTTTTCCCTGCACTGCCAGGCCCCAGGAAGACTGGGTATCTACATTCGATTAGTTCCTCAATGGTGAAGACATGCACATGTGAGTGAATGGAGCGAGGGCTAGAGGAGGCAGTGCAAGACTTTCAGAGCCATAGTGTAAGGAGTAAGGGGCAGTGAGCAGCCAGAAGCGAATGGCTGATTGAATGCACACACAAGTGAGGACTGGGCTTCCTGGTGGCTAAACAGCCAGTTCAGGGTCTGGGCTAGAGCTATATGAATCTGAGCAGGGAAGGGGGAGTCTGGGTTGGGACCCCAGGAAAGACTCACTTTTGCGTTTCTGAACGTGATCCTCCCCTTCACTAAAAGAAGCCGATTCTCTCAAGCTCTCCCTGGACTGAGTTTTGCTGAAAACATGAGAGCGACCTCCAAAGACGGACCGAGCCCCACTGGCTGTGCTTTTCGATCCCACATGAGATGGAGAAGTGGCAACTGTGCTGTGAGACTTGTGTGAGAGTTGGGAGGCACTTGGGGAGCGATGATGATGGATACGTTCTCTGCGCTGCATATGATCTCCGTGATAGTGATAGTGTCGTTGCTCCCTGTGGTGGGGATGCTCATCACGCTCACCACGGTGAGAGTGGGCGCGCTGGCCCTCATGCTGGGAATCAGCTTGGAGGCGATGTCTTTCCTGGCGACTTGGCGCATTGGAGCGATAGGGCCGCGTATTGGAGCGATAGGAAATGGTGTCTGCCTGTTGAGATTGATCTCTGTCCTGCTGGGGGTTAAGATGGTGAAGCCTCTCATGGTGTCGATGGGTTGTCCCTTGGTGGCTGCCAGTAGAGGAGGGGTGGGACAAAAGTTCACTGGGTCTATGGGGATCATCTTGGTGGGGAGGTCCACTCTGGGGTCCACCAGAGTGCTGAGACTCAGCAAGGGGGTGAGCTCCACCATAAGCGTGAGGGATGTTACTAGGTAATGTAGAGACACCGGCCCTGTCCTGCTGATAGGAATGATGGGAGAAAGCATTATCATGGAAGTCTGAGAACTCACGCAAATGCTGGAATTCATTTTGTTGATGGACCCCACCATGCTGTTGGTATGGTTGTTGTAACATCCCATGTTGAGGAGAATCATAATAGACGCCACCTTGGTTTGGCCTATGCAGGGTGGGATGGGGGTGGGGATGGGGGTTGGGGTGAGAGGATGATGGCTGGAATTGATGGCTTGGGTCGAAGCTACCGGGGTGTGTCTCATGGTAAGACTTGTTCCTCCTTGAAGATTGATCCATGACTGTCTTGGAGCCCCTGGAACAAAGACAGCTCAAGTGTATAACCCAAAATCCCTTTTCTGGGTCTCCTCAAGCTAAGCTCAATCCAACTACAGCCCCAGCTTCCAGGGAACTCTGACTATGCTCTTGGAATTTTCCTTTCTATGATGTCATCAGTGTGCTTAGGTCTCATTTTACAAATGAGGACTTTCTTTGGGCTTATCATTCAGAATTGAGAACTATTGTGTCTAAACAAAACAAAACCCAAACAAATAAAAGACGAAGAAAAAGAATTATCATATCTCACTCACCTCTTTATTGTAAAGTCACAAGACTGGGCTGGGTGTGATAGTAAAGACCCCGAACCCAGCACTCGGGAGGCAGAGGCAGGCAGATCTCTGTGAGCGCAAGACCAGTCTGGTCTACACAATGAGTTCCAAGTCAACCAGGGCTACACTGTAGGCATACATTTTTTGCAATCTACTTTTTTTTTTTTTTTTTTTTTTTTGGTTTTTCAAGATAGGGTTTCTCTGTATAGCTCTGGCTGTTCTGGAAGTCACTTTGTAGACCAGGCTGGCCTCGAACTTAGAAATCCGCCTGCCTCTGTCTCCCGAGTGCTGGGATTAAAGGCGTGCGCCACCATGCCCGGTCCGCCACCTACTTTTTTTTTTCAACCTCTTCTCTAGCCCACCACCCCGCAGAGGTAGTGGAAGAGGAGAGTTATTAGGATATGGAAGTGGACCTGTTCAGCAATAGTTCTTTGGGGGTGAGCTCGATCTTTGTCAGCAGTTCAGTCCTGTAGCAAACACCAAATACAACTCAGCAGCTGCAGACCAGTCCTTTCATCAAGCAGACAGCAGGCACAAACCAGCAACTGTAGTTCAATCCTGAAGAAACCACCAGACTTGCCAATTGGCCTGAGGCGAGGCCACGGAATTGGCAAGCTGCTGCAGGACCATGAAGAGCGGTTCTTGGGCATTTCCCCAAGATGTCAGGGTTATCACAAGTTGAGCTCAACATTGCTATGTAAATGGGCTCCCTCACGCTGAGGACAGGACTAAGGGGGGGCTGGCAGAGAATGGAGGTGTGCAGCTGGCTGCTACAGAGAAGATCCGCCCCCCCCCCCAGGTTCAGATCCACAGAAGAAACTGGTCTGACGGTCATCACTCAACTGGCCCTGCTGACCCATCCCAGGGATACAGTCTCTCAGGGACCCGAGCAGCCCTGCTGACCCATCCCAGGGATACAGTCTCTCAGGGACCCGAGCAGCTCCAAGGAACAGAGGATCTGGCAGACACAACCTAAGACAGGATGCCTGCAGCCCTTAATCTCTGCAGCCTTCCATGGTTATGGAAGCCTGGTGTTGCCCATCCTCCAAGTTACCCCTCCCCTCAGGCCTTTTCCTGAAAGGATTCACCTCCAGCAGCCCTTCAACCTTGGCCTTAGCCTCCACTTGAAGAAGGTAGCTGGTGGGAGGGGGTGGCTGTGCCCCACCCCCCACCCCGGCCCCAAGGCCACAATATGTGTTTATTTTGTTTCAAAAAAAAAAGTCTTTAGTATAGAATAGCAGGCAGAGCAAGCCAAACCCTGGCTCAGTGTTCATCCGCCACTGTCTGTGGGGTCAGATTTATGCTCCTTCATCAAGTGTCCTTTCACATGTCTGCTATATTCAAACATCCTTTCACCTATGCCTACTTCAGGAAAACAGTCTTTCGTGTGTTTGCTTTAGCAAGACATCCTTTCACCTGTGTGTCCCAGCAAATGTGCATTTGTTATCACTAACTTTCCTAAGAACTAGAAGTTTCTGCTTCACTACAGTGAAACCCTATCTCAAAAACCAAGAACTTCAACAAGCTGAAGGTGACCCATCAGGGTAATGCCAAATCAAGACCGAGAAAAAGTGTGTGGCTCTATGGGTTAAATGCTTGCTGTATAAGCTGTACGGGCCTGAGTTCGGCTCCCTAGAACCCACTTAAACACTGGACACAGCATCACAAGTGTCAGAAATCCCTAGGCTCCAATGGAGAGATGGGATGCAAAACCAGGGGACTCTATAGAAGCTGCGTGGCTAATTAGGCTGCTGTATGTAGTGTTGAACAATAAGAGATCCTGTCTCAAGGTAGAAGGTGTGGGAAGTGAAGGATGCTCTGAGCGAGCGTGTGAAGTCTCAAGTGAATGTGTGTTGTTGAGACTGTCATATATATATATATATATATATATATATATATATATATATATATATATTTCTCCAGATTTGGTCCAGCAAATGAAATTGAGTAGAATAGGGTAGAATAGGATAGCCCCTCAAATTGTTTCAGATGTTTAGGGCCTCTGGGATCAGGAGAAGGGCTGGATGAAGGAAATGAACCAGTGTGCTTTGGGTGAGTGTGGAAAGAGCATATTCCAAAGTAAGAGGCATCTAAAATGTTAATGCTTTCTTTGCCATAGGCAAGATTTTTTTTTCCAATTTTTTTTTTCAAGACAGGGTTTCTCTGTGCAGCCCTGGCTGTCCTGGAACTCACTCTGTAGATCAGGCTCACCTCAAACTCAGAAATCCACTTGTCTCTGCCTTCCAAGTGCTGGGATTAAAGGTGTGTGCTACCACTGCCCGGCCTCAAAAATTTTTTTAAAGTTTTATTTATTTATTATTTATTTATTTATTTATTTTATGTATGTGAGTACACTGAGGCTGTACAAAGGGTTGTGAGCCTTCATGTGGTTGTTGGGAACTGAATTTTGTTTTTAAGGACCTCTGCTCACTCAGGTCAATCCCACTCACTCAGTCCCTGCTTGCTCTGGTCCAAAGATTTATTTATTATATATAAGTACACTGTAGCTGACTTCAGACACACCAGAAGAGGGCATTGGATCTCATTACAGGTGGTTTTGAGTCACCATGTGGTTGCTGGAACTTGAACTCAGGACCTTTGGAAGAGCAGTCAGTGCTCTTACCCATTGAGCCATCTTCCCAGTCCTCCAAAAAAATTTTTTAAGGGCTAAAGTGTCCACTTTTTGGCTCTCTTCCCTTTCCTTCTCTGCTGCTCTTCTCTAGTGACCACGTTGAGCTATGCAGCCTAGCAGTCTCTGCCAGATGAGGTCAGGAATGCTAAGGAACATTTCCTCCCTGGAAAAACTGTAAAAGGTCTTAGTGTTACCAAGAGTTCCTTTTGTCTTCCGTCATCATATTAAGAGTAATATCTTTATAGCCTAAATGTCCACCACACTGATTCTATGAATAAGGTTCCATGTGGGACAGACATACTTGGTGACTAACGGTACAGACTGCACAGCAGCAGCTCCAGCCAGCAGGCCAGTGGCAAGTACTACTCTGTTAGAGTTGAAACTGATTCCTTTCATGGCTGTCCTCCACTTTGCCACCTCTGTCTCCAGGCACGCAGTCAGCGAAGTCCTGGGAAAGTCTGGGAAAGTCTTTTCACTGGGCCAAAGACATCTTCTTTCTGGTGTTGGTGCAAATGGCTATTTGCCTGGGTTTTGTCTGTTTGTTGTTTTCCCAAGGCAAGTTTCTCTCTCTCTCTCTCTCTCTCTCTCTCTCTCTCTCTCTCTCTCTCTCTCTCTCTCTNTGTGTGTGTGTGTGTGTGTGTGTGTGTGTGTGTGTCTTGGAACTTGCTCTGTAGACCAGTCTGACCTTGAACTCAGATATCCACCTGCCATATTAAAAAAAATTAAAGCATTCATTAAAAAAAAGACATTTATTTAATATGGCTACATTGGGAAGGTGCAATGATACTCAGAGCGCTGCCCCCACCCCATGGCAATCTTATAGGTATCGTGGAATGAAAAGTCAGATAGTCTTTTGAGCTGCTGCTTTCCCTCCTATTATCTATCTGATCATGAACATGACAGAATCATCAATTATAGTTCCACAACATCATGGGTGTATTTTGTATGTTTTTACTCCACCTCTTGTTCAACATGTTAAACACAATTAAGTGAATTTCCAAAGTTTTAAAACTGTTAGTCTTGTTTCAATTTCTTTTTTTTTAATTTTATTTTTTAAAGATTTATTTATTTATTATATGTAAGTACATATAAGCTGTCTTCAGACACTCCAGAAGAGGAAGTCAGATCTCCTTACAGATGGTTGTGAGCCACCATGTGGTTGCTTGGATTTGAACTCAGGACCTTTGGAAGAGCAGTCAGTGCTCTTACCTGCTGAGCCATCTCACCAGCCCCTTGTTTCAATTTCTATACATCTTGAAGAACAAACAACAGTTTCAGAACCCTGATTTAACCCCTTTTCCTTTTGAGGGCTCAGAATCCTCATCTTTTACACAAGATTAATGCCATCTTTTATCTGCATCTTCTTTAGTTTCTTCTCTGTGATTGAAGTTACAATTCTCTTTGTTTTTAATAAGATTTATTTATTATTATACATAAGTACACTGTAGCTGTCTTCTGACACACCAGAAGAGGGCGTCATATCTCATTATGGATGGTTGTGAGCCACCATGTGGTTGCTGGGATTTGAACCTTTGGAAGAGCAGTCAGTGCTTTTACCCACTGAGCCATTTCTCCAGCCCTAAAGTTACAATTCTTAATTTATGGATGTTTACCTGTATGTTTGTGTACCACATTTGTGCATGGTGCTGGTAGAGGCCAAAAAGAGGGCATCAGATTTCCCGAAACTGGAGATATAGACCTTTGTGAGCCACCACGCATATGCAGGGTATCTATTCTGGGTTTTCTGGGAGAGAAGCCAGTGCTCTTTGCTGCTGAGCCATCTCTCCAGCCTGTTCTAATTATTATTAGTTCATCTTTCCTTCCTTTCTCCTTTTCTCCCCCCCCCCTCGACAGGTTTCACTATGTAGCCTATGGATGGATGTTCTGTACCTCCAGGCTGGCCTCAAACTCAAAGATCCTCCTGTTTGTGCTTCTCAAGCAGAACTAAAAGCCTGGTTCCATTATTTTTAGTAACATCTCTTTTAGACCGACCTAGCCAAAGCCTCCAGAGATGCAGTCTGTCTAGCACTGGAGCTGCTCTTGCCCATCACCCTCCTCCTCCTCCTCCTCCTCCTCCT
>NC_034590.1:116706431-116725265 GCF_900095145.1 Mus pahari | reverse complement strand
TCCTCCTCCTCCTCCTCCTCCTCCTCCTCCCTCTAAGGCCAGCATATCCGGTGCAGGGATCAGTTCCTGGCTCCAGTATCCATGGCGTTCCCTGCAGGCACCATGAGTTTCTTTCTCCTCAGGATCCTCCAGGGAACTCGATGCTTACCAGCCTGGTTCCCCTCCAAACCCAACTCCCTATCCACTACCCACATGAAGGGTCCACAAATTGTGGCCAGCCTCGTGGGAAGGACAAGGAAACCTGTGTGGGATGCCTTTTGTGTCCCTGGTCGCAAAACGACTGTGTGGATCTTGTGGTTCTCTGACACTTGCCTGTAGCCTGGACCCAGCCCTGGCAGCTCCAGAAAATGTCAGTGTGGATGGGGATGGGGTATGTGTGTTTCCACTGATGCCACCAAGTGCCCAGTCCTTGACACTGTGTGTGTGTGTGTGTGTGTGTGTGTGTGTGTAGGCTCGCTCTGTAGACCAGGCCGGTCTTGAACTCAGGAAGATCTGCCTTCCTCTGCCCCTCTAATGCTTGAATAAGAAGTGTGTGCCATTACACCAGCCTGCCTGTATGCATGTGCTGCTGGAGGCCAGAAGAGGGAGCTAGAACCCATGGAAGTGTTACAGATGTTGTGAGGTGTCATGTCTGTTCTGTAAACAGAGCCAAGGCTCTCTGGAAATGTAGAAAGTACCCTTAACTGAAGAGCCATCTTTCTAGTTCTGGTCCTTGAGACCTTAGCATACCATCAGTTTCATCTGATCCAGGTATCTGATGTATTTGAGTAACTGGCATCCCCAATTTCAAGCACAACAAACATGTGGCTCAGTGGTGTCCCTGTTGATAGGGGACCAGTCATTCATGACCTCAAATCCTCAGCACACAGTGCATAAGAGTGGCAGTCAAATAATGGTCTAATACTATGACTGCTTTTTTTGTATCGGTTGAGAAAATATTTATTTATTTAATAAATACGTATTTCTTCTCATGACAGGGTTTCTCTGTGTAGCCCTGGCTGTCCTGGAATGTTCTCTGTAGACCAGGCTGGCTGTTATGGAGTTTGTAACCCAAATGGTCTTACGGATCCTGAGAGAGAAAGAAAGTTTGTATTTTAGCAGGAGATTTGAATATCTAAGTCATGACCCTGAACAAGGGACCAAGTTTTGTAAACAAGAACCAAGAAAGAGGCAAAGTCAAACAGCTACATTACATTTAGCTATCCTTATTTTGTATAAATTCTTCTTTTAAAATTGAAATAGCAGCCAGGCGTGGTGGTGCACGCCTTTAATCCCTCCCAGCACTCGGGAGGCAGAGGCAGGCAGATTTCTGAGTTCGAGGCCAGCCTGGTCTACAAAGTGAGTTCCAGGACAGCCAGGGCTATACAGAGAAACCCTGTCTCGAAAAAACAAAAAAAACAAAACAAAACAAAAACCCAAAAAACAAAATAAAATTGAAATAGCACGAGACACAACAGTAACA
Source organism: Mus pahari (assembly GCF_900095145.1). NCBI lineage: Eukaryota > Metazoa > Chordata > Mammalia > Rodentia > Muridae > Mus > Mus pahari. The sequence goes on along the minus strand of NC_034590.1, from coordinate 116,723,803 downwards.
AATTTGTCATTTGTTGCGAGATTTTTTTTTTTCCTAAGGGGGAGTTAGACAATGTCTGGAGCCTTTATCCAGTACACAAAACAGCTTTTCCATTGATGCATAGCTGGATCTCATCCTTATTCTTAGTTTTTAGCCTGTATACCCAAGTTTCTCCACAAAACCTTGAGGCATCATGGGATTAGGGCCTAATGCATATGACCAGCTGCAAGGAGTGACTGGATTCTTAGGTGATGGTCCAGTGATCTTGCTTATCTCCCTTTTTTTAAAAAAAGAAAATTATGTATGTAGTCTGTTTTTATGTATGAGTGCTCTGTCTACTTGTGAGCCATCTTGTGGCTGCTGGGAGCTGAACTCCAGACATCAGGAAGAGCATCCAGTATATTTTAACTGCTGAGCCATCTCATTAGTCCCCTTACTCCTTCTTTCAGAGGAATATTAACTTTTAACAAGCTCAGCTCTGCTTATTTTAAGCAGGAATATCTACAGTTATTGAGAGATTTTAAACAGAAGATTGTATTTTATTCTTTAACCCAATCGTGTGTGTCTGCAGATGAAGGCACACAACCTTAAAAGCTTAGTGGGTATTTTTTTTTCTTATAAAGACATTAAGTTGCAGAACAATTTAAGTATCTGTAACCCAGAGGCCATTAAACAAAAACGACAAAGACAGACCTCTGCGGGAACTTGGGAGGGTTGACATCAGGTTGTTTTTGTTTTCTTTAAGGATTTTTGTTTTATAGTTTTTAAAGCCATATCCAATAAGCTTATGAATCTTAAAGGTACAGAAAGTTTGTATTTTATCTGTTTTAAGTCACATGGTGTCTTTTGAGGCTGTTTGTTTTCTCTTTGTCCTAGAATCAGATGGCATTCTGACCTAGGACAGAGATATTGAAGGAAATTTTTAAACAACCATACTTGGGTCAAAAGAAGGAAGCCATATACCCCAACTCCAGAGTCATCTCTTTAATAAAATAAAGCAGCATAAGACAATATTTTAATATTAACCACACTCAAAAGACATCTAGTCCCTACAAAACCAATGATCAAAGGGAGAGAGCAGGACAAACAGAGAACAACAACAACAAAAAGGCTTAGAAATAAGAAATCCTGGGTGCAGGGCAGCTGCTGTACTGCAGAGCGCAGCAGGAAGCAACACAGGGGCCTTATGATGCCCACCAGGGCGTCCACATCACCCCAGCCCAGCAGTGGGGCACTGGCCAAAGCCAGAGCTCCATGGTCAGAGAAAGGAGCCTGTTATAGGATATTTGCACCTGTTGCTAGTCAGGGTGTGACTTGGCCCTTAGCACACACTTTTAATCCCTGTGGCTGGAGTACAGACACACTCTTAGTACTCACCTTTAGTCTCAAAAATGAGAGTGAAGTTAATTTGTAGAAGGAAGCACCTATGTTTGAAAGTGATGCCTAATTGAGTGGCAGTCAAAGTGACAAATCAGAGAAAGGTTTGACAGAATAGGATACACCCAACTCTCTTGAGAAGAGTGGAGAGGGAAGCTACTTAAGGGAGAGACAGACAGGGCAGGAGGAAGAGTCCAGGAATGCAGTAGAGTTCCTGGAGAGAGCAGTAGAGTTGAGAAGGAGAGTAGAACAGCCCAGAGAGGGGGGAAGGAGGCTGTTTTACTGAGAAGAGTTTTTATAGAGATAAACTGAAGACAGAACAAGCTAGACACAGGTAAAGACAGAGCAAGTAAGAGAATGAAAAGGAACCAGAAGGGGCTGGAGAGATGGCTCAGCGGTTAAGAGCACTGACTGCTCTTCCAGAGGTTCTGAGTTCAAGTCCCAGCACCCACATGGTGGCTCACAACCATCTGTAATGAGATCTGGTGTGTCTGAAGACAGCTACTATGCACTTACATACATTAAATAAATAAAATCTTNAAAAAAAAAAAAGAAAAGGAACCAGAAGACGACAAAAGTTTGCTAGAGTTAGTCTGAGGCAAAGCAGAGCATTTCAGAGGCTGAGAGGGCTGAGGTCCAGGAGTCACTTCACAAACCACATGAACAACAAACTCAATCAGACAGGGATAGTTTACTGAGACTCAGGAGCTGAACTGTGAAGTTGAGTCAAGATCCTATAGGGATTTTTTTTTTTTTGGTTTTTCGAGACAGGGTTTCTCTGTGTAGCCCTGGCTGACCTGGAACTCACTTTGTAGACCAGGCTGGCCTCCAACTCAGAAATCCGCTTGCCTCTGCCTCCCGAGTGCTGGGATTAAAGGCATGCGCCACCACGCCTGGCTCCTATAGGGATTTTTAAGCCTAAAATTTACAAGCTATTCCACCAATCAGAATTTAGAGATAGGGGATTTCCTTAGGAGCATGTCTTTATCATACTCTTATCTCACTCCCACTCGTTGGGGTATTTAACTTTGGCAAGGGACTTGCCTAACTTTCATGTCTCTCTCTTTTTTAAAAGATTTATTTATTTTATATCTGTGACTACAGTGTCATTTCTTCAGACACACCAGAAGAGAGCATCAGATCTCATTACAGATGGTTGTGAGCCACCATGTGGTTCCTGGGAATTGAACTCAGGACCTCTGGAAGGGCAGTCAGTGTTCTTAACTACTGAGTCATCTCTCCAGTCCAACTTTCATGTCTTAACTTGCTAAACAGGATGTCAGTTACCTACCTACATGTCTCTCTTTTTCTTCTTTTCTTTTTTTTCTTTCTTTTTCTTCTCCTCCTCCTCTTCCTTCTCCTCCTCCTCCTCCTCCTTCTGCCAAGTAGGATGTCAGTTCCCAGGGAAGTCTTGGGAAATTAAACTTCACTGGACCACTATCCAAAATGGAAGTCTTATCTTAGTTTCTTATGCCAGGCATGGTGGCACACGCCTTTAATCCCAGCACTCAGAAGGCAGAGGCAGGCGGATTTCTGAGTTCGAGGCCAGCCTGGTCTACAGAGTGAGTTCCAGGACAGCCAGGGCTACACAGAGAAACCCTGTCTCAAAAAATCAAAAAAAATAGTTTCTTATATTGGTGCAGGTGTCTCTCTTATGTTGGGGTCCATTCCAGGGGAGTTTATAAAAGCAAGTGCCATAAAAGCTCATACACAGGACCTGGGTGGTTGGTTCAGGTCCAGGCTTATTGTGGGTAACTATACAAAACAGTTCTACTGACTTCTATCATGGTTGGTTTCCAAGGGCACAGAACATAACAGAATATGAAATCAACTTGGGCATGAGAAAGTAGTAACAGCAGAAAAAACATAGAAGAACGTCTCCTTATAGCATTAGTAACAGCACAAAATGGCAGCCTATCAGGTAACAGTTACCCTGGCCTTAACATTCCATTTATGTCTTAATAGTTTAGCCAGGCCTTATCAGAGAGAAAAGTCAGATTAACTAAGTCAGCTGGGAGAGGAGTTTGAGCCAGAACAGCTGCGTTGAGCCAGTCAGGTAGAGTTCAGAAAGAACAACAAAGGGTGAGCTTATTCAGGAGCAAGTCTCAGAGGGTGAAAACATTCTAGGCCTAGGTTAGATTGTGCAGAGCCTAGAAGCTTCCAGGACTAGGCCTATGATAGCAGATTGAAGCAGTGAGCCTCAGAGGCACCAATTATTCAGGCAAATAAAAAGTACTTTTACACGAGCCAGTTGGGAGCTAGAACAACATGGAAAATACGTTATTCAGGAGCAGTGCGTGAAGGAAAAGGTCTCAAACAGGAGGGCACAGAGTCGACCCAGATGTACCTGTAGGATTTAGACAACGGAATCCTACAAACCAAGGAGAGGGATAGACACAGAGTACACTTCAGTGGGGAGCTAGCACAGAGGCAGCTGTGAGCAGTCTACCTTACAGTAATCCTGAAAATGTTGCATTCAGCTCATGTTCAGTTTCGTTGTGCTCAGTTCAATTCCCACCTCTGAAACAATACTTGAAAACACAAATCCAATAAGCAACAGAGAACAACAGGAAAAGATGATCAGAAAAACAAAAACAAAAACAAAAACCAGCCAAACAAATCACCAGATGAACTCAGACTTGAGGTGGCCACCTTTACTCAGACACTAAAACAAGGGTAGTAGGACATCCCCTCTGCCCTAGAGACTGAGCATATAATCTCATCAGATCTTGCCTTTTGTCTCTCCAAGTGTTTGAACTCCAAAACCGAACCGAATAATTCGCTGACAGATCCAAGTTTCAGAAGGCCAGCAAGGCTTATTTTCAACTTGCAGATTTGGGGCTGTTGCAGTCTAGGGTCCCTGGGGCCTATCAAGTCCACGGTGGCCTTGCTCCCTCTGGGGCCTCTTCCAGACCCTTGGCCCTGAGTCTAGGGTCTCCCTGGGATCTCGCTGGGGGCCTCCAAATGTTATGGAGCTGGTGACCCCTGGGAAAGGCCCCTAGATTCATTCCCGTTATAATGAAAAGGGTTTTTGGTCAGCTTCTAGCAGAAGGAACAGTCTCTGAGCCAAACGAGGTTAAGATGACAGAGGGCTATGGGGAGGACTTTTAAAGGATGAGAGTCACGGGAAGGCCTTCAATATCCATGCAAGCAAGCAAAAACCCTTCTGTTCTGCCAAGTTGAGTGGTTAAGACAACTCAGAACAACCTTTGGATATCTACATAGTCAAGTTATAGAAATTACAGAAGCAAAAAAAGCAGCTAGTCATATCATAACGAATGGATAGTCACAGCTGTACATTTTTGGGTGTGTGTGTTAGGGGGGTGCGGTCACTGACTGAGTCAGGGTTACTGGGAATTTATCCTCCAGGAACTGGAGTCAGAGATAAATGGCAGGATGGATGCCTCGCATAAAATGGAACTTTTTTAGCCACTGGCCTCAAACTCACAGATACACCTGCCTCTGTCTCCTAAGTGCTGGGATTAAAGGTGTGAGCCACCATGCCTGGCTAGCCCATCAGTTCTTTAGTGGATGTCAGGACCAAGTTTTAGGTGACCCTTAGATCCAATTCAATCAGCTCCAGAACTAGTCTAGCAAATGTAAGCATTTTCCGGGGGCTAGCTGGAGTTTGAGTGATCACATCATAATCCCTGATAGAAGGACAATTGGTTTGTTGCTGGATGGAAGATGGCTTCTCAAAAAACATAGGCATAGCACTGGCTTGGGGTGTATCAGGTGTGGCTCAGTCACAGAGCGCTCGCCTAGCGTGCCTAAGGCCCTAAGGTCATTCCCCCAAACTGCAAAACAAAAACAAACAAACAAACAAACAAGCCCCAGAGCCCATAGGCTGCCATAGAGGAGGGAGGGATTTCAAGTGGCTCTTACCAAAGCTCTCCACCTCAATGCCTTTGACTCTTGAGGATAACTTTTGACAACATTGCTGTGGAGCCATTGTCTCTGCAGTGACAGTCTTGCGGACATGATCTTAGAAAGCCACTAAATTGAACTTTTAAGCAGTACATTGAGGACATTTTAAGATGACGATGATTTGTGTGAGTGTGTGTGTGTGTGTGTATGTGTGTGTATGTATGTGTGTGTATGTGTGTGTGTATGTGTGTGTGTGAGTGTGTGTATGTGTGTGTGTATGTGTGTGTGAGTGTGTGTGTATGTGTGTGTGTGTGAGTGTGTGTATGTGTGTGTGTATGTGTGTGTGAGTGTGTGTGTGTATGTGTGTGTGTGTATGTGTGTGTGTATGTGTGTGTGTATGTGTGTGTGTATGTATGTGTGTGTATGTGTGTGTATGTGTGTGTGTATGTGTGTGTGCTGCTTGTGGACGTTGTACATCGTGGTGCGCACTAGGCTCCGCACCACGATGTACAACGTCCACAAGCAGTGTGTGTGTGTGTGTATGTGTGTGTGTGTATGTGTGTGTATGTGTGTGTGTATGTGTGTGTGTGTGTGTGTGTGTATGTGTGTGTGTGTATGTGTGTGTGTATGCTGCTTGTGGACGTTGTACATCGTGGTGCGCACTAGGCTCCGCACCACGATGTACAACGTCCACAAGCAGAACACTGCACAGCAGGAATGTGAGCTGTTTACTTCATGGCCAAGACATAAAACAAAGAAAGTGAGAGATTCCAGGGTATGCCCTCAATGACTGTACTGGCTAGCTTTGTGTCAACTTGACACAGCTGGAGTTATCACAGAGAAAGGAGCTTCAGTTGGGGAAATGCCTCCATGAGATCCTGCTGTAAGGCATTTTCTCAATTAGTGATCAAGAGGGGGAAGGCCCCTTGTGGGTGGTGCCATCTCTGGGCTGGTAGTCTTTCGTTCTATAAGAGAGTGGACTGAGCAAGCCAGAGGAGGCAAGCCAGTAAAGAACATCCCTCCATGGCTTCTGCATCAGCTCCTGCTTTCTGACCTGCTTGAGTTCCAGTCCTGCATCCTTTGGTGATCAACAGCAGTATGGAAATGTAAGCCGAATAAACCCTTTTCTCCCCAACTTGCTTCTTGGTCATGATGTTTGTGCAGGAATAGAAACCCTGACTAAGACAATGACCCATAAACCTTTCTCCAGGTCCTACCTCTTAGTGTTTTTAACCACTTCCCAATAATCCCTTAGTTGACAATCACGTTTGTAACATGGGCTTGGGGTGGACATGCCAGACCTAAACTATAGCATTCAGAACCCCTGTCTCACAGATGACTAGCTTTCCACACATTACATTTCTGAAGTACCTTCCATTGTCCCTTCTCAGCTGTCTGTCCCTCCTCCAGGGATTCTCTCCTGACTGCAGACTTGTTCTCCCATTGGTGTCTCACACACTGCTGTTCTGGCTCCACTTCCCTGCCCTTAGAGGATTGATTGCCTGAATTTGTCATCAAGGGTTCCTGAGGAGGGAAGGGGGGAGGAAGGGCTGGGAAGAGATGAGACCTCAGGCCGCTAGGAAGGTGGGTGAGAAAGAGCTTCAGTGAGATAGCTCATTTAGTAGGGAGGACAAAGGCTGCTTAAACCTTTGGGAGTGGGTAGGTGCTTCAGGGTGAGTGTTCCTCATTGGCCAGGGTCAGGAAGTTTCATTTGCATACGGAGGAATTTTAGGAGCTGTTGGACATGGCCCTACAAGGTAAGAGGAAGTTTTTTTTGTTTTTTTGTTTTTTTTTGGTTTTTTTGAGACAGGGTTTCTCTGTATAGCTGTTCCTGGCTGTCCTGGAACTCACTCTGTAGACCAGGCTGGCCTCGAACTCAGAAATCCGCCTGCCTCTGCCTCCCGAGTGCTGGGATTAAAGGCGCGGGCCGCCACGCCTGGCCAAGAGGAAGTTTTATCTGGCTACAGGGCTATGTATAGACTCCTCCTGGGGTGGAAAAATGTGGGGGTGCAGGGCTGTGTGAGCTGGGAGATGCAGGCCCTGGGTGAGGCAGGGAGTGATCCTACTCCTCTGATTTTAGGATGAGATTTTCAGGGTTTGGATACGCCTCGAAACCACTCTTACTCCAGGTCAGTTCTTTCTGGCCCCATGGCTCCCCAGCCCCATATCTTCCTTTTTCATTTTATAAAGGGAAAGTGTCATCATACTTGGTGTGGTACTGAATCAGAACCTGATTGGATGATGTGGTACTGAATTAGAACCTGGTTGGATGGTGTGGTACTGAATCAGGACCTGGTTGGTAGTGACTTAGGTAATATTGCTTATTTGCTGTTTTAGAAATTGGATGAAATGGGGGAAGGGGTTGGGGTTGGGATTGAGGAACATCTTAATGGCCAGAACAGAGCCAGGGAAGTAAGAAGCCAGGCTGCCAGAGGATTTGAATACCATGGTGTGTAGGTACCAGGGACCTAGAGGGCTCAGAGATCTCACCAGAGATCCTTAAGTACCTGTGTGTTTTGTTTGTTCTACCAACCCAGATTCATTAACATAGAAATAGCACCACCATCACCACCACCACCACACAACCCCCCCCCCCAACAGCTCAGTACAACTCCCTGCTCAGTACAACTCCCTGCTCAGTACAACTCCCTGCTCAGTACAACTCCCTGCTCAGTACAACTCCCTGCTCAGTTGTCAGCAGGTAGAGAGCTCTCCTGTTTTTTAAGGCGACCCTCACGAGGGAGGGTGTCTGTCACTGGAGGGACTTGAGGCTTTCTGAGGTGGAGGCCATGGCCTGGTCAAGCTTGTCCTGGAAGTTGTCAGCCAGGCATTATGTCTGTGCCTGAACCACCCCAGGAGCCCCTGTTGCTCCTGGGCCAGGGCAAATCAGACAGACAAACAGGGGAATGAAGAGTTCCCTCTGTCTCCAGTCCCCTCCTAGCTGCCAGGTGATTTCTTTAGGTTTATGGTAAACCTGTGGGGTAATCATTTTGTGCGTGCAAAACCTTGGAGGGAGGAGTTAGCATAGGGACTGATGCTGTTACTGCACCAGAGAAAAGCAGGGGTGGGGTGAGGCGGGGCGGGGAGGGGTGGGGCTGGTGACAGTGATGTTACATGACCAGGAAGGATGAGACTTGGGAGAAGGTCCTATGAGGCAAAGTGGGAAGGTTAGAAAAAAAGAGGAACGTCTTGTAACTTTAATGTGGGTAAGGACCCACAGGAGTCATAAAGCAAGATGTTAAAGGGAACGATGGCCAACAAGGGCAGGGGTCAGGAGTTGGGGGGAAAGGCACAGAAAAGCATAGGGAGGAGCTGGGGTGAGTTGTTAGGTGGAAGAAGTCAGCCATGTGCTGGATGGATTGAAATGAGGAAAGGGAGGCATAGACCTCCTGGGTGATTTTGATCCCCTGGTCCATGACGTGTCAGTAGATTAGCACTGGTTGTGGAACAGGAACAACTTGTGGAGAAGTGTCTAAGTCTGTGACAGGGTATGGAGCAGATGGTTGGAAAGGACACTTGCATAGCATTGGTGTCCTCCAGTGTTTGCTCCAGGGGCCTGGGATATGTGTGTTTGGGGCTGGTTGTTGCGTCCTCCAGTGTTTGCTCCAGGGGCCTGGGATATGTGTGTTTGGGGCTGGTTGTTGCGTTGAGTGTACGGGATCCTGGCATTTCTATTTTAATTCTAATGGCAGCAGCTCCATAGGTGTCCAGGTCTTGGGGACAGGATTTTTCCCTGTTTAATGATATGGAAAGCAGGTGAGGGGTGATCAAGGCTAAGAGAGTCTGCACATATTGGGATTCTCAAAGACTTCTGCACCCTTGTGGAGAGCAATCTCCTGTTTCTATAATAATAGGTTTCTCAAACAAAAAATCTCCAGTGATAGGTATTAGAAGGATTAGGGAGGGCCTGGGCGGTAGTGAAGTTAGAATGGAGATTAACAAAGACAGCCATAAGAACAGAGGAGAGAGAGGTGGGGGTGGGGGGGCAGGGTGCAGAACATGGCTTGGGCAGCAACCACCAGGTCATGATACTTCTAGGAGATCATGTTGTGCGGTCATGGGTGGAGCCTCCTTCACCGCCTCAGTCCTTGACCTTCATGATTGGTGGGGTGATGTTAGACATTTCTGGCTGGTACCCAAATAGGTCTGGGCACGTTCTGTAGAAAGACACAAAACCCCTTCCTGTTGTAAGGAGAGGTGGCTCCCTTTCATATTCTGTCTAAGGGGTCAGGCCATGGTACCAGGGGGACGAGTTAGTCCTGGTGTGTGTGGTGGAGGCTGTTTAGAGCCTTTGTAAATATCAAATATATTTAGAATGGCTAGGGCCATTGCTAATTGAACATTAGGCGGGTAGGTGATTGTTTTTTGTTTTCAGGTTGAGCTTTTAGAGTTTCATGTGTTTTTATAATTCCTTGGCTCTGGGGATTGTAAGAAATCGCCTTGAGATAGGCAATCTTCCACTGTGAGCTGAAGGCTTAAACTGGGAGCTGGTAAAGGCAGGGCCATTGTCCATGTTTAATCTGTTTAGGAATGCCCATGATGGTGAAGGTGGAGTGCATGGGTGAATTAACCTTTCCGAGCTTTTTCCCATTTGGGCGGTAGCCCATATGAAATGTGTTTATATGTCTATAGTGACAAAGACATATTTTTGGTGTTTGAATTGGGAAATGTGGGTGTCATCAATTTCCAAGAGGCACTGGATTTGAAAACTTTGGAGATTAGTGACCATAGTTTGTAAAGCTGGGGTGGTAATAAGGGGTACATAAGAGGAGCATGTACATATTATCCTCTGAAGTTGAGCAATAGGGGTGTAGGGGAAGAAGGCATGAAACCCTTTTGTGCACACACACACACACACACACACACACACACACGTGTGAATGAAATTGATCTGCTTGCTCAGCAGAGTTTGTGAATGTTCCTATAGAGGCAGTTTGTTCAGTGAGGGCTCAGATATTGGACCTTGTAGGGATCTGTGAGATCTGACTTGCTGGCTGTAGAGGGGTGAGGCCCTTTCCTGTAAGAGGATGGAGATGTGGATGAGAAGTGGATTGTCAACTTTGACAAAGAAGTTTGATAACCAGGGAAGCAAATTAACAGCATATATACTGTCTGAGAAAAGAATAAAGGGCTCATTGACTTATTTGAGGACTAAATAAATTACATGTAGTTCCTTATATTTGGGGAGTGATGGGGCAACTGTCTGAATCAAAAAGTGGGGAGTTCATTCCTGGGGGAGTAGTATATTATTGCCATGGCTCCCCTCTTCCCTCCACCAGTAAATACTGAGCAGGTTTCAGTGATGGGTCTTTTTAAAGCAAAGCAGGTAACCACAACAGAGGTAGGGGCAGAAATCCAACTTTAGTTAGGGTAATAATATCAGTTTGTTCCAGGAACCCTATTATGCTAACATCAAAGTAGGAGTGATTTTCGAGTAGCCATTGCATATTGAAGCGAGAACGGGGTGAAATGGATATGGTGTTCTTCTCTTAGGGTTTCCAGGGCTCTCTCCCTGCCATTTCTAATTATAATTGCGACTACATGAACCACAGTTAGAATCCTAGGTGCACTGCCTACCAGGATGTGGAGCCACTCCAGCAGTCCCTGGGGCTGATACAGTGCACCCATGAGAATAGGGGAGGAGTTAAAAAGAAGAAGATGTAGGCCACTGTTGGATCATCCCTAGAAAGTGCTATGTCGGGCTGGTGAGATGGCTCAGTGGGTAAGAGCACCCGACTGCTCTTCCAAAGGTCCGGAGTTCAAATCCCAGCAACCACATGGTGGCTCACAACCATCCGTAACAAGATCTGACGCCCTCTTCTGGAGTGTCTGAAGACAACTACAGTGTACTTACATATAATAAATAAATAAATCTTAAAAAAAAAAAAAAAGAAAGTGCTATGTCTTTGGGGGCTGGATTAATAGTATCTAAAGCCTTGATTGCCCTGGAAGAGAGCTTTCGGGGAGGAAGAGTTTTTTTTTGTTTGTTTGTTTGATTTAATCACCGATTAGAAGATCAAAGAGGGGCTGGAGAGATGGCTCAGCAGGTAAGAGCACCCGACTGCTCTTCCGAAGGTCCGGAGTTCAAATCCCAGCAACCACATGGTGGCTCACAACCATCCGTAACAAGATCTGACTCCCTCTTCTGGAGTGTCTGAAGACAGCTACAGTGTACTTAAATATAATAAATAAATAAATCTTTAAAAAGAAAAGAAGAAGAAGAAGAAGATCAAAGAGAGGGATCGGGTACAGGTCTGGAGCAGAAGCCAAGGCCTTGTGCTCCGTGTATTTAGATGCTGATTTCTGTGCAATCCAGATGTGGGCATTTTCATGAATATTGAAGAACTCCCTGTATCAATGTGATGTAAAGAATGTTTCCCAATAATCTCTGACTGTTTAATAAAAAGTTCTACAGCCAACGATTGGGCAGAAGAGACAGGAAGATAGAACTTTTGGTTCTGGCCAGGGGTCCGAGTGAAAAGAACCAGGAGAAGGAATTGTCATGACAAGAAGCAGGTAAAGTCCAAGAGAAGAAGGGCTACAAGATAGAAGACAAAAAAAGACGTTCGCTGGGGCTGGTGAGATGGCTCAGAGGGTAAGAGCACAGACTGCTCTTCCAAAGGTCCTGAGTTCAAATCCCAGCAACCTTATGGTGGCTCACAACCATCCGTAATAAGATCTGATGCCCTCTTCTGGAGTGTCTGAAGTCAACTACAGTGTAATTACATATAATAAATAAACAAATCTTAAAAAAAAAAAAAAAAAAAAAGACGTTCGCCATAAGGCTGGGCATGAGGACAGAGAGCTACAGCAGAGCGAGCCAAGGAGAGACGGAATGCAGTAACTTGGGCCTGTGACTGGAAAAACTAGATAACATAAAGAGTTGGGAATATCTCCCAGTTATTGTGCTTAATGCTTGTTGAATAATCTATAAGTCTCCATCTCAATTACTTGGGCACTAGCCATGTTAGAAAAAACTGCAACCTTTAAATTTCACTCTATAGTCAAAGCCAATTAAGGTTTTACAAAAAGCTTTGGAGAGAGGTGAGGGTTAAGGGTCAAGGGAAGGAAAGGGTGGGTTTAGGAGGGTGCAGTGAGGTGAGGAAAATTTCCGTTCCCAAGACTGTGATGGGCAGAGTAAGGTGTATTTTGTGAAGCGCTGTTTTAAATCCAAGAGAGAACAAATGTATTGATTCTTGAGCGGGGGAGGTGGAAGAGTCCCCATACCAAATTATCCATTTCATGATAAATGTGGAGATCTTTGTCTAAGTAGGGCTTTAGTGTTGTGGTAATGACCTCTTAGCATATGGTGGGACAGTTTTCATTGCTGTTATAAGAAAACTTTTCTCATACATTTCTGCTGTTACTATAAAATGTTCTAATACCAAGACTGATTACATATTCTCTTATGTTCTGTGCCCTTGGAAACTAACCATGATAGAAGTCAGTAGAACTGTTTTGTATACTTACCCACAATAAGCTTGGACCTGAACCAACCACCCAACAGCACTTCCTGCACTTATGTATAAGTTTTTTATGGTATTTTTCTTTATAAGCTACCCCTGGGATGGACCCTGACATAAGAGAGACACCTGTACCAATATAAGAAACTATTTGGAATAAGACTTCCATTTAAAGTTTAAGTTCCTAAGACCTCCCTGGGACTGACATCCTACTTGACAGAAAGAGGTATGTACGTGGGTAGCTGACATCCTGGCTGGCAAGTTAAGACATGAATATTAGACAAGGCAAGTCCCCTGTCACAGTTGAATACCCCAACTAATGGGAGCAGAATAAATGTACGACAAAGTCATGTTTCTAAGGAAGCCCCCTAGAAGGGGGCAGTTCTGATGTTAAAATCCTGTTCCCCAGTTGGTTCTTGATTTTTTTGGTAAAGAAGTCCCAGGGGCTAATTGCTGGGCAGAAGGTGCAGATGGGATTTCCAGATCCCAGGAGGAAAAGGAGATGCATCTTTCTGTCATGCTTTGGAGGAAGAAGAATGCAGCACCCATGTGATGTCTCAGGGAGAGCTGGGACCTTTGGCCTCCACTACAGGTGAGTGGCCAAGGATGTTTGGCAGGGGCTAGGTGGGACTAGCCACTGAAATTTAAGGCAAGTGGAGAGACAGAGATAATAAATTGGTAAGGGCAAGCTTTTCCAGGGAGAAGATAGTAACGCCTAGCAGTTGTGCCAAGTATACAATTGTAAAAGAATTAACTCTCTCTCTCTCTCTCTCTCTCTCTCTCTCTCTCTCTCTCTCTCTCTCTCTCTGTGTGTGTGTGTGTGTGTGTGTGTTTTATTCTCTGATTCAAGAGTCTCCAGTGGGAGCTGGTAGCTCATTCACCTCCTGGAACAAAGATAGGCAGAACAAAAGGGAAGGAAGCCGGGAGGGGCTGGTAGCACAGATGATCCAGGGCAAAGGTGGTAGCATTTAAAACTCTATGCTTTGGGCTTGGGCTTCAGTTCCTGTGACATGGCTAAACACATCAAGAAGGTCAGGATTGTTGGGAAACATGGGGTCCGCTATGGTACCTCCCTCCTGGAAATTTAAATCAGCCAACACACCAAGTACTCTTGCTCCTTCTGTGGCAAGATGAAGATGAAGAGATGAGCTGCTGGCATCTGGCACTGTGGTTCCTGCAGGAAACAGTGGCCATTGGGACCTTGTCCTACAACACCATCTCAGCAGTCACAGAGAAATTGGCCATCAGAAGACTGAAGGAACTGAAAGACCAGCAGAAGCCCTGCCTCTCAGACTCGCCTAGCCTGCAATAAACGGGCTATTTACGTAAAAAACAAACAAACAACTATATCCAACATCCCCTATTCCTAAATCCTTATTGGTGAAATAACTTGGCACAGATATTTGTGTATTTGGGGCTTAAAAACCCTGTAGAATCTTAACTCAATGTTGTGGCGCAGTTCCTGAATCTGGACCATGGCCCTGGTCAACCAGTCCTGGGGAATGCTCAAAAAACTGTCCCTGTCTGACTGAGACTGGTGTTCCTGTGCTTTGTCAGGTGATTCCTGGACCCCGATAATGCCAACCTATGACATATACCATGTAGAGAGTATTAATACCTCGGAAATTCCAATAAAACCAGGTGGGGCACTTTGAAGGAGCTTCCACAAACTGGCCCACTGTTAAGTAGATTATCTAACTCACTGTTCCTAAAGCTCCATTTAGGAAACTTGACCTCACAGGGAAGGAAAATGGGAGTCAAAGACCTGTTTCAAAGTATGTAGCCAGTAGGAGACAAAGCCAGCAGGAGACAAAGCCAGGAGGAGACAAAGCCAGCTTTGAACTCAGAGCACTGATGATCAATTGCTATACAAACCAGATGCATTGCCACTCCCTCTCTGGTGACTATTTCTATATCTGCTCCAGACCTTAGGGTGACAGCCTTGCAGGAGGCCACATTTGCTAATGTGTCAAGAAGCAGGCCACAGATTAGGCAGCAAACAAAATGCATGTTCTATAAGGAACCTTGTTACAAGGCACTGGAGACCTAAGGGATTGAGCCCGTCTACTGGGTAAAGCAGACACTGGAGCTATTTGGATGAAGGGTCCTAGAGTCCCTTCCTCAAGTCAGACAGAAGAACCATCTCCTAGTGTTCAAGGGTTCCATTAGTCTCTGGTCCCAGGTAGTTTTGAATCCAGCACTGTTCTTATACTGGATTTGAACCTTATAAGAGAGGCCATGCCCAAGGGCCAAGGAGCCCAGGAGAGGCCCATCAAGGCAGATACAAAGCACGTCTGAGTTTTCTACACCAACCAAGGGCAGGAGGAAGGAGATTCCTTGACCAAGGACTAGAGCTATGGGGAGGTGGTAAAACGGCACTTTCAGGGCCTGGGAGCTGGAGGACACCTGTCTTTAGATAGATGGCCTCAAGTCTAGTACAATTCTTTATTGCTGCTTAGCAGCAGAAACCTAATTACAGCTTTGCATGACACTAATTATTGCTTCTTTCTGAGCTCTACTGGTACAAAGCGGGTGCTACACAAATAGCCCCATTCAAACTCAGAGAGTGCAGAGGTTTTTATCTTTTGTGTCCCCTCCAAACCTTGTGTTGAAATTTGGCCTATAAGTGAATTGATTGGAGATAGGAAGGGCCTGTGAGAAGTGACAGGGTTGGGTGTGTGTTCTCGTTCTTGGGGACTGAATTTCTGTGAGAGTGTGCCGTATTATTGTGTTTCTTTCTCTTTCATCTGCACCTGCTTGTGCTGCTGCCATGAGGCCCTCATCAGCTAAGCAGAGGTTGGTGCCATGCTCTGAACCTTCAGAACTTTGAGCCAAAAGAGATTTCTCCCTTCATAAGCTGTGCAGTCACAGATATTTTGTTATACTAAGAGTAAACAGAATAATAAGATGGAGTTTCATAAAGCCTGCCAACCAGCCACTACAATCTTCCTTGCCCAAACAAGCCAACCATTGTCTCACTGAAAAATAACCTAAGAGCTGATAGCAGTGTCTTACTTTACATTCTTTTGAGAGAAGGTCTGCCTGTGGCATGTGACCTTCTTTATTTAAATAGCACTAGACACAACACATGTGAGCAGATATTGAAACTGCAGGGTCTGGGTTCAAATCCTGATGGTATTTTCTAGCTATATGACTGGATCATCCTTTAACCTGAGGTTCCATCATGAGTTCCATCATGAGGAAAAGAATGCTTATTTAACAAACTAGTTCAAGCAAAGCTCTACAATAGTAGCTGGAACCTAGCAGACCATGTTAGCTATAGTTTTACTACTTTATGACTAAATATGTCAAGGTAGCTCTAGAAAAAAAATCAGAATTCCCAGTTCTCATACTTGTTTGTTTTGGGGGACAGGGTCTCAATGTATAGCTCTGACAAGCCTGGAACTATGTAGACCAGGCTGGCTTCAAATTCAAACACAAATTTGCCTCTGCCTCCTGAGTGCTGCGATTAAGCCTTTCTCTGCCATGCCTTGCCTCTCTGCTAGTTTTTGTTTGTTTGGTTTTGTTTTCTTGAGACAAGGTTCCTTTGTGTGACCCTGGCTGTCCTAGAACTCACCCAGTAGACCAGGCTTGGCTTTGAACTCACAGAGATCCACCTGCTTTTGCCTCCAGAGTGCTGGGACTTGAACTACCACACCTTGTTCTCTCTGCTATTCTTTAAGGAAGGTTTTATTTAGAGAAAGGACTGAAGGAGCTGAAGGGTTTGCAACTCCATAGGAAGAACAACAATATCAACCAACCAGAACTCCCAGGGTCTAAACCACCATCTAAGGTGTACACATGGAGGGACCCATGGCTCCAGCCGTATATGTAGCAGAGGATGGCCTTGTCGGGCATCAATGAGAGGAGAGGTCCTTGGACCTGTGAAGGCTCGATGCCCCAGTGTAGGGGAATTTGAGGGCAGGGAGGCAGGAGTGGGTGAGTGGGTGGGGGGCACACCCTCATAGAAGCAGGGGCTAGCCTGGTCTACAAAGTGAGTTCTAGGACAGCCAGGGCTATACTGAGAAACCCTGTCTCGAAAAACCAAAAAAACAAAACAAAACAAAAAAACAAGTCCAGCGTATGTAGCTGTGCTAAGGGAAATTTGGGGAGGGATGGATCATTATCCAAGTCTTATCTTCTTGTGGGTAAGGAAAAATGCCCAGTGGCGAAGTCAAGGCCTCACAGGGTTGTGGGGTAAAACCGGAGTTATGAAACCCTTTACTTGAAAATGACCCTGTTTCCAGCCTGTTGAAGCCATATCGTAGTTGTTCATGATTTCTAGACTTGCTTCCCTTGTTCATATGCATTCCTGAACTTGATGCTAGAGAAATATGGTTGAACTGAATACAAAGATAAATTTTGGCAAATTGATGGAGCTCAGATGGCTATGGGTTGTGTGGTTATGCCAGGTGGAAGGATTGAGGAAGATGTGGGCCTTTGGAAGAGACAGCAGAGAACTTGATCAAGTCTGAGTGGGTCCAGCCACAGCATCTCCCTAAGATCTGCTTCATCCTCAAACCTGGTGATTCTGACTTTCAATAACTGACATACACCCTGTGTAATTTAGAGTTGTTTTATTAAAAAAGAAGAAAAAGGAAAGAGGCCGGGCAGTGGTGGTGCACGCCTTTAATCCCAGCACTTGGGAGGCAGAGGCAGGTGGATTTCTGAGTTTGAGGCCAGCCT
>NC_034590.1:116702391-116706096 GCF_900095145.1 Mus pahari | reverse complement strand
AAGAAAGAAGAAAGAAGAAAGAAGAAAGAAGAAAGAAGAAAGAAGAAAGAAGAAAGAAGAAAGAAGAAAGAAGAAAGAAGAAAGAAGAAAGAAGAAGCCAAACAACAAAAAGTCCAACCCAAGAATTCTTGGTTCTGGGTGTCTGGGAGCAGCTTAGGTGTGTGTAGGGAAAGTAGAACCTGGAAGACAGTAGGGGACTTAGGCAGCCCTGGGAAGAACAAAAGCCCAGGTGCTGACCGTAAGCACAGCATTTTCCCAGGACTTAGTCCCTCTCTGGGGCTTGTGGTCATCCACACAAGTGTGGGCTCAGCACCCCCAAAAGACAAGTGGGGTGCTCAGTCCCCAGAAAAAGGCAGGGTGGGCAGTACTAGAACGCCCTTGGATTCTTGTCAGTCACCAACAAGTTGGGAAGGAGTGGGTGGCCCATCAATGCCATCCCAGAAAGTGGGGTTCGGGCGACACTAGGATGGCAGGCTCAGATGCAGACGCACCTCCATTTGGACACAGGGCTCAAGGCCGTGGAGAATAAAAGGGCCCTAATGGAGCAAGACCTGAGTTCCTGGAGGCAGGAGGAACTCAGGTACCCTGGGGGATACGGGGCAGTGCTCTTATGGGCCGAGGGGGAGGATTATCCAGGACAGGTTCTGGCCTGGACCGCACACCACCGCGGCGTTTTTGCTTCCTCAACAGATAGTTTGAGTACTGCACCTCGGGCATAGCAAGCTTGAGGCAAGCCTCGGTAGTAGGGCCAGCGCCGCCGCTAGGCAGATCATAGCCCATGATGTCCACTTTGCGGCTAGGCTGCCACGGCTGCAGCTGCTTTGTACGAATCTGAGCAGCCGGTCGCAGCACCGGCTCGTCGCCAAAGCAACGACGCAGCAGACGCTGGCGGGCCTCGCGCAGCTCGCGCGCTTCGCGCTCCACGCACGCGCGGCCCGCGCGCGCCACGCGGCGCCAGAAGGTGGCGTTGAAGTGGTCGTAGAGGCCCGCATCGAGCGCGTTCCAGGTGCGCGCGGCCCGCGCCAGCGCTTCGGGGATGGTGGCCAGGCGCGACGTGGCGGCGCGCGCGTTGAGCTTGGCGTAGAGCACGTCGTCCAGGTCCCAGGCCAGTAGACGCCGCAGCAGCACGAGTGACTCGTCGAAGTACTCCGCGATCATGACGAGCGAGAAGACCTCCTCCACCTGGCGGATGAGGCCCGCCAGGTAGGCTGCGTCGTCACGAGGGCTGCGCTCATTGTCGCCTCCAAGGTCGTAGGCCAGCGTGTTGTGAGCGAACATGGCGAAGTGCTCGCCTGGACGGTAGTAGGCCTCGGGGGCGCGCAGGAAAGCCTCGAGCGACGCATTGGGCACGCGCCTGAAGGCCGGACAGTACTGGTTGTAGTAGCTGAAAAGCGACTCGAACATGGCGGCGGGTTCGCGCAGGATGGTGACATAGATCGTGTCTGGAGGCATGAGGCGCTCGAGTTCTGCACGGTCAAAGCGCAGATGGCTGGCTAGCATGTGCGGGGGCCTCGTAGCCGGGTGCACGAAGTGGGCCGAGAAGTTTCGCGGGTAGCAGAACTGGTGCTCGCAGCTAGGGTGAGGCAGGGCCACCGTGAGGTTGTGGCGTTCTGCGAAGCGGAACAGGATGTTCTGCACCGTGGTACCTGCTGTCTTGTGAGTCTTCAGGAAGGCCACGGCCATGTGCTTGGCCCGGGGTGGCGATTCTCGCAGAGGTGGGCAGCTCAGAGGGAACAACTTGGGGTACCTGCAGAGCACAGGGTGTGTGAGAGGAGTAAATGCGAGGACACAGCAAGAGTGAGTCAGCCTGGTCTTTTCTCTCATGATTGGAGAGATCAGGTGCCAGGTAGCCTTTAAAATGGGTTCTACAGGGGCAGGCAAGACTGCCCATTTGTGAAGAACACTGGCTGCCCTTCGAGAGGACCCAGGTTCATCTCCCCAGGCCCATTGTGGCCACAGTTGTCCGTAACTCAAATCATAGAGGATCCAATGCCCTCTTCTGGCCTCAGATGACACTGCATGTAATACCACCCATACACATACACATAAGGGCCTGGGTGTGTGTGTGGCGTGGGAGGCAGAGCTAGGTGGATCAAGGTGAGTTCAAGATCAGCCTGGTCTCCAGAATGAGTTCCCAGCCGGCCAGAACCACACAATGAAACCCTGTTTAAAAGGGGTTGTGGGGGGCTGGTGAGATGGCTCAGTGGGTAAGAGCACCCAACTGCTCTTTCAAAGGTCCCAAGTTCAAATCCCAGCAACCACATGGTGGCTCACAACCATCCATAACAAGATCTGACTCCCTCTTCTGGGGTGTCTGAAGACAGCTGCAGTGTACTTACATAAAAGAAATAAATAAAATCTTTAAAAAAAAAAGGGGGGGGGTTGTGGGGTGGGGAGATGAGCCCGGATACCCATGCTGACTCCTAATAGCAGGTGCACCCTCGTATATTCTCTTCCCATTGAGCGGAAAGAGACTTACTGATGCACTCTATGTACAGAGTCAAGTAGAAATGATGCAGAATCGTCTCTGATTTTATAGTGGGGAAAGGCCACTGGCTTTTCTCTCTCCAGGATAATGTACATTAGAAGGAGGCAGTCCCAAAGAAACAGAACCGAGTCCTGCCAGCCTCCTTGAAGAGCTGAAGAGTGCGGAACTGCCTGAATGTTTTCAGATTCCTTTTAGTCAGTCCTTCAGAAAAGACTGTTCATCTGGCAGACACCTTGACTGAAAACCTGCAAGAGACCTGGAGTCACGAGTTCTCGGCCGCATTTGGATTCATGATTTATAGAAATGGAAAGAGAATAAATGATTGTTGTTTTCAGCAGCTAAGTTTTGAGGACTTTGTTCTTTAATTTTTATTTGTGTAGTGTGTGTGTGTGCAGCAGGCGCACACATGCCAAGGCCAGCAGGCGGAGATCAGAGGGTACCTTTTTAGAACTGGTCCCTTCTTTCTACCTTGTTGAGGCTAAGACTCTTCTGTTTCTGTTGGACTCCGCCCTTCTGGCTGATTCTCCTGTCTCCGCCTCCCATTTCTCCTGAAGAGTTCTGGGATTGAGAGCTGGAGAGATGGCTCAGTGGTTGGGAGCACTGACTGCTCTTCCAGAAGAACCAGCTTCCATCTTCAGCACCCACATGGCAGCTCACGCCTGTCTGTAACTCCAGCCCAGGTCTCCTGACAGCCTCACACAGACATACATGCAGGGAAAACACTACTGAACATAAAATAAAATCAAAATATAGATTAAAAAAAAGAGAGTTCTGGGCTTAGTTAAGAGGCGGTTGCTCATGCTTTAATCCTAGCACTCTAGAAACAGGCAGGAGGATCTCATGTTCAAGGACAGCCTGGTATGCATGGTACATAGTGTATATGCCTAAGGAGTTCCAGGACAGCCAGGGCTACATAAGAGATACTTTGTCTTAGAAAAGGAAAAAGAGTTCTGGGGT
Source organism: Mus pahari (assembly GCF_900095145.1). Taxonomy (NCBI): domain Eukaryota; kingdom Metazoa; phylum Chordata; class Mammalia; order Rodentia; family Muridae; genus Mus; species Mus pahari. Next base: position 116,702,651 of record NC_034590.1, on the reverse strand, counting down.
TAGATTGTGAGTCATCACACCTGGCCTTTCCTTGGGCTCTGTGGCTGGAGCTCCAGTCCAGGCTGGCTTCAAAAGTCCTATCACCAACACTTTTCTTTTCTTTTCTTAAAAGCAGAGTTAGGGGCTGGTGAGATGGCTCAGTGGGTAAGAGCACCTGGCTGCTCTTCTGAAGGTTCGGAGTTCAAATCCCAGCAACCACATGGTGGCTCACAACCATCTGTAACAAGATCTGACTCCCTCTTCTGGAGTGTCTGAAGACA
>NC_034590.1:116628643-116701564 GCF_900095145.1 Mus pahari | reverse complement strand
ATTATATGTAAGTACACTGTAGCTGTCTTCAGACACTCCAGAAGAGGGCGCCAGATCTTGTTAGGGGTGGTTGTGAGCCACCATGTGGTTGCTGGGATTCGAACTCTGGACCTTCAGAAGAGCAGTCGGGTGCTCTTACCCACTGAGCCATCTCACCAGCCCAAGGGTTATTTTTAAATGCAGAAATAGTGTAAAGGACAATGGTCCTTTGAGATCCTTGAGGGAAACTTACTTTAAATGTTTAGAAATTGAGGACCTGAGAAGACTCTGGAGCCAACTCAGTCACCAATCTTGACTGTGTCTTTTTTCTCCTTTCTGCTCTTTAACTAGTTAAGCACTCTTTTTGAGGGGAGTGGGGTAACAGACTTTGCAGCAACATATTTATTGTTCTTGTTACATGTTTCTATTAAGGTCTTTGGAGATCCACACATTCCTGTATGTGTGCATTTCTGGAGCTTTTGCTTTGTATTGTTCTAAACAAGCATGGCCCTTGTGCCACCTTCACCTCTGTTCCTAGATCCTGAAACAAGGATGTTTGGGATTACTTGTCAGCTATCAGATCTGGACAGTCTTTGAATCACACCCGAGTCTTCTGTCCTAAGCCTTAAGTGATAAGGACAGCTCTAAGCAGCTTGAGAGCCCCACAAGGATTTCCTGTGTGTAGCTGGTTTGGGCTCAGGATAATGCCTATACAGGCATCATTTATAAAACTAGCAAATCACTCTGAAGAGTATGTGAAATAGTGGGGAAGTTGACACCTGGAAAGGTGCAGGAATTTGGTTCCCACAGGGAATCAGGAACAGAGGCTAATTCTCATTGCATGATGTCCTATAGCAGCATGACCAGAGGGTCACACATGAGGTCATGAGCTCAGAAAGGAAGGACTGTGTCCCAGGAAGGACTGTGTCCAAGTAGTGGACTAGTAAGTTGCTTGTGGGGCTTAGGACTTAGCTGGTAAAATGCTTGCCTAGCATTCTTGAGGCAATAGGTTTGCTTTGTAGCATTTCAAACACTTGGTGTTTGGGTGTGGTGGTGCACATCTGTGATCCCAGCACTCAGGATCAAGAGCCCAAGGACAGGCAGGTGTAGTAGTGCAGGCCTTTAAACCCAGCACTGGGGCTGGAGAGATGGCTTAGTGGTTAAGAGCACTGACTGTTCTTCCAAAGGTCCTAAGTTCAATTCCCAACAGCCATGGTGGCTCACAACCATGTGTAATGGGGTCTGATGCCCTTTTGTGGTGTGTCTGAAGATAGCTACAGTGTACTTATCTATAAAATAAATCTTTTTAAAAATTTTAAACTCAACACTGAGTCGAAATTGTTTCAGGAGGAGCCTTCGGTTGCAAAGGATAGCTTTAAAAGAGGCTACAAAGTTGGTTACCGGTGATGGTACTGGCAGAGGTGAAGGCAAAATGTAAGTGGTGCATGCCTTTAATCCCAGCACTCAGGAAGCAAAGGTAGGCAGATCTCTGTGAGTTTAAGGCCAGTCTAGTTTATGGAGTAAGTTCCAGGACAGCCAGGGATACACAGAAAAACCATGAAAAGAAAAAAAGGGGGGTGGAGTAGGGGCTACAAAATGAGACCCTGTCTCCAAAGAACAAAACAACCCAGGGTGATGTTTGCAACCCATTGAGGAAGCATTAGGAAAGATGCTATAAGAAAGACTAAAGCTAGATGCAGATCTTGGCTAACTGACTTATTCTGTGATTGAGCAGTGTACTCAGTCTTGTCCATGGAGCCCTGTCCTTGCTTATTGGCTCTAGAGCAGCAGTTCTCTATCAGTGGGTCTTAACCCTTTGGGAAACCCATATTTACATTAGGATTTACAACAGTAGCAAAATAGTTACAAAGTAGCAATGAAAATGTTATGGTTGGGGAAAAGGGACTCAGCACTAGGGTGGCTGAGAACCACTGCTCTAGAGGATGGAAACTACTTGTGGATTACAGGAAGGGAGGGAAGCCCAAGGAAGCCTTTTGGTTGCTTTGGCCTACAGTACCTCCTGTGGGGCCATACCCCCTCACTAAGGGCCACCACTTACCAACTGAGCTGCGCCCCCTGGTGGATGAGGAGGCTTACGGTGCTGCACCCTAGCACCAATAGCAGAATTTTCCTGCGGCTCATCATCTTGGTGGATTGCTGCAGGCGTTGGAGGATAGGTGTCATGGTGAGGGTTCACTCCTGGACCAGCCAGGGCCTCATTATCCCGGGCTTCCTTCACCAGCACTCATGGGGGGTCCTGGGGCTCTGGTAGCAGGGCCAGTGTTCCTGAAAAGCCTGGCAGAACAAGGAAACAGACAAGTTTGCAGTGGCCAGAGGAGAAAGACTCCAGGCTTAACAGGACTGCTGCAAAAGAAAGATTCAATGAGTGGGGTGAACAGAGATGCCAGAGCAGATCGAATTCCACCTCCTATCCCCAAGACCCTATCTCCTCTCTGTCCAGATAACCTAGTCTTGGGTGGAATTACAGGTCTGGGATGTGTCCAACACTCAGACTATAGCTATTCTGTTTCTTGAGCCCTGTGTGTTTACCCCCCCGACTGTATCTAACTTGTCTTTGTCTCACAGCCATTTGAATCTAGCTCTACAGTAGTCTTCCCTCAGCACTAGCATGTGGCTCAGAACACAGAAGTCCCAGTCCAAGATTTTCTCTTCCAGGACTTGTTATCTGACTCTTTGAGCCAAGAGGTGGTCCTGAATCCCGAGAGTAAACTCCTCAGAAACAGCCAAGCCCTCACCTCCTTCAGCCTCCGATTAGTGCTGCAGGCCTAATATAGTATTACTAACTCTGGATATCACAAGCATTTCCCACTAAGCAGTTGATGACAATGAGGTGCTGAGGGTAACGGTCACTTATTCATAGACACACAGCCAGCGATAGCAGACTGGTGACTCAGATCTACTTACTTAAAAAGAAAAATTAGTCTCACTATAGTAGGCCTGACTGGCCTGAAACTTGCTACATGGTCCAGGATGACCTCAAACTCAGAGATCCACCTGCTTCTGCTTCCTACATGCTATGATTAAACGTGTGTGCCCCCAGGCTGGAGAGATGGCTCAGTGGTTAAGATTACTGACTGGTCTTCAAAAGGTCCTGAGTTCAATTCCCATGCAACCACACGGTGTCTCACAACTGTCTGTAATGAGATCTGATGCACTCTTCTGGTGTGTGTTTGAAGACAACTACAGTGTACTTGTATAAATAATAATAAATAATATTTAAACAACAACAATTAAAAACAAGGTGTGTGCCCCCACATCTGGCCAAATCTACTCTTCTATCTCCAAAGTCCTTGTTCTTAGACTTTACCTGAGCTGTTCCCATTCAAAACTTATTTTTCAAGCTAGAGAGATGGCTCAGCACTTAGGAGCACTGGTCATTCTTTCAGAGAACCCAGGTTTGATTCTTAGCACCCACATGGTGGCTTGCAACTTTCTGTAACTCCAGTTCCAGAGGATTGGCCTCTGCCGGAGGTACAAGGTATGCACACGATGCACAGATATACATGTAGGCAAAACACAGACGTCAAATAATTTCAGAAAAGTTTGTCTTTCCATTCCTGCCTGGTCTGGTAATTTTGCATACTTTTGAGCACTGAGCCCTCCAGCTCGTGTCACCACTGCCTTAAGGGCCTGGGACTAAATCTACCAGGGAAAGAAGTACTTAAAACCCTGGACCCTTATCTGAATGCCATCCCTAGACGTTTAAAAAGCATGTGGCTCATCAGCTGACTGTGCAGGTGCTTGGCCAGGACTAGCCTAGGAGCGATGGGCAGGGTGGCTACAAATTGCTCTGCTGAGAATTCCCAGCAGGAGATGAGCCTTCTAGGTAAGAAGCGGGAGAGAGGGGCAAGACAAGGCCCTGATTCCTGGCCAGGCTTGCTTTCTTTGCAAGTGTGTTGGCAGTTCAGGTGGAAAGTTAGCTTCAGCAGCCGTGCCTGCCCCCAGGCTAGGGTGGGTCTGTCTTATTCCTGGGGTGTATGTACAGGCATCAGCCTTCACACTGTTAACCTCTGAAGGGAGGAGAAGATAGATGCATGGGTAAGGAACTAGGACACCTGGTCCCAGGAGGGATGAGGTAACTCTGTGGCTCTAGACTTGGCTTTCAGTTTCCCTTTTTTTTTTGTGCCCCCTTCCCTATTAATGCCAGATTACATCTAAACCTGTTTAGGTGGAAAGATGTCTTGTTTACAACTCCCCTTATCTCCAGGTCCCATCTGGTTTCTTCCACCAGCCAGTGAGACATAATCATTTTGGAGCCCAGAGAGCAAAGAGTCTGGCCTCAGAAGGCCATCTAGGGCACAGAGGGAGCCTAGGTTCTTTCCAATTTGGGGATTTCTGAGATAGAACATTGGTCTCCAGCAGGAGGAATTCAAGGTCTTGGCCCTTTAAGGACACAAAGTTTCTATCACAAATCCTGCTTGGAGAACTTGGTGACCAGATGGTTTCCCAAGAGAAAAAAATTAGAGGACAAGTTTTTTTCTACCTCTTTTTTTTTTTTTTTTTCCGAGACAGGGTTTCTCTGTGTATCCCTGGCTGTCCTGGAACTCACTCTGTAGACCAGGTTGGCCTCGAACTCAGAAATCTGCCTGCCTCTGCCTCCCGAGTGCTGGGATTAAAGGTGTGTGCAACCACGCCCGGCTGCTTTTCTACCTCTTAAACTTGCTTAAACTATTCTATATCTTAGAGGAATCTGACCCAGCCATGGAGGCCAAGTGTAAGGGGAGCTATAGTGGATCTTTTCCTAGCCTCAGAGAATGAGGTTGCTGTCTTAATACCCCATCTATTCTACTAACAGCTTTATCCATTGCCTCCAAGGCTTGGAACTGGGGAGCCAACAAAATTGCTAAGGTCTGCAAGGGGATTCCCTAGGCACCAGTTTCCAGGCAGGGATTTTTGGGCTCTGGCATATTCCCTCCCAATATAACCTAGTTCATTCTTGCCTACAGTTCCTTCCAGGGACCATTCTGGGACTGTGAGGACCAGTCACCCTACCTTGTGACCATTCCTGGGTTTGGCTTGCCCTTATTTCTTTCTCTTTTTTTTCTCTTTCCTCTCCTCTCCTCTCCTCTCCTCTCCTCTCCTCTCCNTCCCTTTCTCTCTCTCTCTCTCTCTCTCTCTCTCTCTCTCTCTCTCTCTCTCTCTCTCTCTTTTGAGACAGGGTTTCTCTGTATAGCCCCGGCTGTCCTGGAACTCATTCTGTAGGCCAGGCTGGCCTCAAACTCAGATCCACCTGCCTCTGCCTCCCAAGTGCTGGGATTAAAGGCATGCGCCACCATTGCCCGACGCTTGCCCTTGTTCCTTATTCTGTGTTGTAGCTATGTCACTCTTCAGAGCACAGGGCAGATTTTTTTCTTCATGACAGATTCAGGTATTTGAAAGCAAGAACCCTGTATCGTGTATGTGGGCTTTCAGCCAGAGAAACCATTCCAGGTCCAGATAGAGAGTAACATCTAGCTACTAGAGTAGGCAGGCCTGCATTCCTTGGGTCGGGCCATGCCTGTTGTAGAGAAGGACTTAGCAGTGGGGGCCCGGAGGAGTTCCCTGGGCTGGGTTTCCCTCTGGTCTTGAGGCTGAAGCAAATGGGTGGCCACGCTGCTGGTGTGTATGCCGCGCACAGAGAGGCTTCATATATTCCTGTCTCCAGTGTCTTTTCTTTGGTAAGAGGTCTCCTCACCATACCCAGTAGGCCAGGGTGCCAGCCTTATCAGAATAGCAGTGCTAATTTTAGTCAGAATCATCTACCTCAGGCTGCTGCCCAGTTTTGTAAATTGCTTTCTTTTCTCCAGGGAACCGAAGAAGAAATGGAATTGCCAGCCAGAGATCTGCCAGCCAGAGATCTGAAAGCTAACCCAGATGTCCACCCTACTCCCCAAAGATCTCGTTCTCCTTCTCCCCTCAGAGCCACGGGGCTGATACTGATGCTCGTGGAGGAGTGGCTCCCAGGCCTGACCACTGGGACTTGTCCTCTCAGTGATGTGGAGACTTAAGCTGTCTTGGGGCATGGCATATCTCAGGTCACGAAAGTCCCCAAACAGAATAGGGCAGAGAGGGTAGGTAGCACAACGGAGCCCAGGAGATCGAATATCTTTCCATCCCTTCTGCCCCCTGCACAAGGTTTCCCGAGTCTCCTCTCTCTGTCATCCCGCCCCCTACACGCTTTCATCCCTGCCTCTTAATTCTCTTCATTCTCCTTTCTCCATTACTACCCACTCCCACCCCCACCGCGCCCCACATTCCCTCAATTTCATGCAGAGATCTGGACACTATAAGGAATTGGCCAGATTCAACCCCTTCCCAGCTTCCTCAGGGACCGGAGCCACCCCCTCAAGCTCTCTTGGCACAAGGCCCCGAAGATACTCTTCTGCAACTGCCCGGGCCCCCATCCTCTTTGCAGTGCACCCTTGTTCCCTCCAGCCCCCGGCTGGCTACTGCAGTACTCACGCAGGCAGGCTCTGTCTCCGACTTGGGTCAGGGCTACCCTCCGCTCCCCTTGGGTCCCTTGTCCTGAAATCTGCCGGGTCTGAGGGTAACGGGGGCTCTGAACGCAGAATGCCGGTAGCTTGCTTCGCTGCGCCTGGATGGGATCAGGTGGCGGCGCCTGAGTCTGTCCGCTCAGCTCAGCTCTACCCGCCGCCCGTCCCCCATCTCACGCCGGGGGCGGGGCGGGGGCGGGGGCCTGGCTGCTCAGAGGAGGGGGGAAAGAAAAAGCAGCAAGAGGAGGGGGACTGCATAGCTCGCTTGCTGCTGGTGAGCGTTCTCCTGTGGTATTGGCATCTTTAGATACAGGCATCTTTCCCTTGCAATCTTGTAGAAAGAGCTCAACACCATTGAGCTCAGCAAGCGTCTGTCCATCAGAAGCGAAAACCGAGGCGTGGTTGGGTCCTGTCGGTCACTGGCGCTTCCTGTGGCTGGGTTAGAGGTTCAGGTGCACAGTAGCCTCCTGTATTCCCTCTCTCTCTCTCCTGTACTTCGTACCTCTACTCGCCTGCCTGGCCCCATCCCTTCCAGTTTGCCCTCCAGCTCTCCTGAGGCAGAACCTAGAAGTTTACCCAGGCCTGGTCAGGACTCCAGAGTTCTCACTTCTGACCAGAGCTGCTGTTGATCTGGGGTCTCTGTACCTTGCACTCGGACTCAGAAACTCCAGTTCATTTCTGGTTTCTGCCTTTACTCCATCTTGGAGTCAAGAGGCAACTTCCTGAGTTCTGCCACTTCTCAGCACTGAAATGGGCACCTGTTTCCTTGTAGCAGCTCTAATTGAAAGAGCTCCTGGTGGGTGTCTAATACTGGCACCCCCTACAGCCACATTAGATGCCACGAGACCACAGTTGATTCTAGAGATGGCACGGATGTTGTCTCCTTTATTCTGGCCAAGGAAAGGATCTTCAGGTAGGTTAACCACCCAACTCTGGGACTTAAAGGGGCTGCACTGGTCCCTTCTGGTCTCACACAGCCAATAAGTGGGCATCATGTAAGGATCCTGACTTCAGAGGCAGGGGCACATGGGCATGTCAGCTTCTGTTTTCTCTTGGTCTTTCCCTTTGCACAGTTTGGTATCCTATCTGCATCCTAGGACAATCATGAAAAAAAAAAAAAAAAAAAACCAAAGCCATCATCCTGTTTGGTGTGTCCTTTTCTGGCCCTAGTTATATTACTGACCCATCTGCTCTGCTATCTGCCCTTCTCCTCCTCCTCCTCCGCCTCCCGGACTCCTCTACAGTCCTGTCTGAGCATACTGGGGCCGCCAGCCTCAGGTGACCTGCTCTGGGCTCTCTGATTACAGGGAGCAGAGACTTCCTTTGGGTTACAAATGGTTGTCTGAGTGAGCTGGCAAGCATGAGGAAAAGCCACTGTCGTTCTTTCTTTAGTCCTGTCCTTTCTGGCTTTGGTTCCGTCTGCAATCCCAGTGTAGGGCAGCGATGAGAACCCAGGGGGGAAGAGTCACCCTTTGGGAATAGGTGAAGGGAACAAGAACCATTTTTACCCCGACCCTGTACTTTTTTTCTGTCTCTCTCAGACCCCACCTTTCCTGCATCTTGTCCACCCCTCCTTTCCAATTATTTCTCCCCTGAGGACAGCTGGTGAAACGGAGGTGGCTAGGAAAAGATCTGAAGCGTGTGGGTGGGAAATGAGACCATTTGTGTTCCTCTCCCTTATTCATCACACACAAACCAAACGCTGTCATTGAGAGCTGCAGAACTAGGAGAGGGGAGGAGATAAAATGAATTGGTGGGTGTTGGGCAGGCAAGGGTCATGGTGTCTTGCCCAAAGAGAGGTCCTGAGGTTTTGTTTTGTTTTTGTTTTTGTTTTTGTTTTTCTACAAGAATATAAAGTTCCCAGGTTAGACACCCCGCCTCCCCCTCATTTATTAGCTGTCTTCTGGATGCTAAATACTTCAAGATAGAAGAAGATCAAGTTCCAGATCCTGTTTGGGGGGATGGAGGTGGGAATAAAGGGTAGGAAAGACTTAAAAATGAAACAAAGGCAGAGGCAGGAGGATTGCCAAGAGCTAGAGGTTAGCTTGGGCTAGATTTTGTCCCAGGACAGTCTGAACTACATGACTCTTGATCTTCCACTCCATGAAATTGGGTATGATAGTATACATCTGTAGTCTGCAAAGGATCAGAAGTTCTAGGGTAGCCTGGGCCATACAAGGACACATTTGTCTTAAACAACAAAAACCTTGGGGCTTGAGAATTGATGTTAAGAGCACTGTAGAGGACCTGGGTTTGAGTCACAAACGTGTAACTCCAGTTCCAGATCTGACACTCTTCTGGCCTCTACAGATATCAGGCATGCAAGTGGTACACATACACGTAAAACACCTGAAAGGTGGAAAATGTATTAGTGAACGTCCCTAGAAAGAGGAAGGAAGCATTTGACAGAGAATACATTTATTTAAGACTTTTTCGAAGGTGCAAAAGGGGATTTTATTTTAGCAGCGCCCTTCCCCCAGGTCAGCAGCTGGAACTCAGCTTGGCGGTCCGTTCCTCTACCGGCTCCGGTCTCTTTTCAGCCCATTCAAGCATGCCTGGGCGCGAGTGAGCGGACAATCAGACACTGTTTTATCAGAGCCATCGGCTCCAACCTCCCATTGCGGGAGCCGGAAAGCTGTCTCTATGAGCTCCTAGGAGAAATAAGCACCCAGGTCTCTCATCATTGAAGGGTGTCGGGACAGAAGACTTAGTATGTGTTTGGGCAGGAGAGAAGAATGCGTCTGCTCTGGGGAGAGTAAGTTCTTGTAGCCAGGCAGCGGATGTATTACTAGTGCTGAGTACGGGATGTCACAGCGAGCGGTCGTCCTCTGGGCGGCGCATCCGCACACTACAACTCCCAGAAGACTTTGCAACCTTCGTTGGCGGCGAATCCTATTCCCTGGTAAGGGAAGGGGCGTGTGCTTGGACCAAGTTCTCTCCAATCACCGCGGGACGTGACGGATTACGCAACCGGAAGTTTCTGGAAGTAGGCCCAGCGGCTGACCCGGGCTTCCGTGTTGGTCGCGCGCCTTCTTGTGGCTAAGATGGCGGCGGAGCATCCCGAACCCCCCAAAGGAGAGTTGCAGTTGCCACCGCCTCCACCTCCAGGCCACTATGGAGCCTGGGCTGCGCAGGAGCTTCAGGCCAGATTGGCAGAGATAGGAGCGCCGATCCAGGGTGAGGCGCAGAGGCGGTTAAGAGGGGGGCTGCGTGGGCTTGTGGCGGAGTGGAGCTTGGTTACCCAGGAGACCCACGGGCGGGGGGCGGAGACAGGCCTGTGGGACCCGACCTCGCCAAATTGGCCTGCTCGAGGTGATGCTGACCCCCTGATTCTGTGCTTCGTCCTATAGGGAGTCGCGAGGAGTTAGTAGAGCGGCTGCAGACCTACACCCGCCAGGTGAGTGTTGTGCAGGAGTTCAGCGTAGGGCTAACTTTTCCTGGAGGCCTTTAAGACTCCTCACGGATGGATCTTCGTTCCTTATACTTTTGAGTTTATTCTTTCGCGATAGGGTTTCTCTGTGTAGCCCTGGCTGTCCTAGAACTCTTTGTAGACCAGGCTGGCCTCGAACTTAGAGATCCTTCTCCGTTTGCCTTCCGAGTGCTCCACCACGCCGGGCTGGGTCTTCCTTTTGTGTGTGTGTGTGTGTATTTTAGCAGCAAGTCGGCTCTTGACCATTTTGTCAGTTCTTGCTTTTGCTTTATTGTAATTGCTTCTACTCCCGTTGCTTTTTTCAGGTTCCAGCCCCAGTCTCTGCCGAGTGGGCACTGGGTAAATTTTGTTAAGTAAATACATGGAAGAGGAGGCCATGTCATGGAATAGGTCTTGCAGTTCTGACCTAGAGCTCTCTTTTTTCTTGTAGACGGGCATCGTGCTGAATCGACCCGTTTTGAGAGGAGAAGATGGGGACAAAGCCGCTCCGCCTCCTATGTCAGCGCAGGTTAGAGATTGTTTCCAGGATCTTTTCTGCTCAGGCTAGCCATGTGTTGGGCTGGAGATAGAGCGGATGGGACAGTAAGTTCAGGGTGAGGTCTAAGGAGACAAAATTGTTGAGACCTCTTCACTTCTGACTTAGTGCTGCTACAGTTTTAATCCCCAATGTCTACTCCTCCAAATTTGATTTATCATTCAAGATTCAACTAGAGTATCTGGAAATCTTCCTTGATCCTTTCCCAGCTGGAAGTGATCATGCTTTCAACTCCCAGGTATAGCTCTCAAAGTTAATTGAGACATTAAAGGGTAATGCCCTGATTTGAATAATATACTTCCTGCATTTAGTGCCACATTGATATCCTATGCCTTGGAACATTGGTTACTATTTTTTTTTAACAACTTATTTTTATGTATATGAGTGTTTTGTCTGAATTTGTATTTTGTCTGAGTGTCTGCCTGTGCATCACGTGCATGTAGCGTTTTAGGAGGCCATAGAAGTGCGTTGGGTCATTCTGGGGCTGGAGTTACAGAATGGTGAGCTTCCATCAGGGTGTTGGGAATTGAACCCTGATAGGATAGAAGAGCAGCTCTTAACTGCTTGGCCATCTATCCAGCCCTAGTTCCTATTTTTTTAAGTCCTTTCTGAATCTAGTATTTGTTTCTCTTCCTCTAAAGTTGTGGCTTTGACCTGGAGTTTATTGGTGTGTGTATATTTGTGTATGTGTGTTTTGTGAAGTTCCTGTATGGATTTTAGAGGTGTCCTTGTACCTCCTTGAATTGAATGCAAAATGTAATATGAATGTTCCTGATATTTTTTCAGAGAAGCTAATAGCTTTGATCAGTGTGCTAAAGTTAGCATCTCTTGATTCTTCTATGGTGTATTTTCTTGAGTCCTACATCATTAGACTTTGAATTCTAGTATCTGGCTCTTTTGCTAGGTCCCCAGCAAATGCTTATAAATTGAATAAATGCTTTCTAGTTCATAGCTGTATTTTTTCCCCATAGCTGTCTGGGATTCCTATGCCGCCGCCACCTATGGGACTCCCCCCTCTACAGCCTCCCCCTCCCCCTCCCCCACCTCCGCCAGGCCTTGGCCTTGGCTTTCCTATGGCTCACCCACCAAATCTGGGGCCCCCACCACCTCTTCGAGTGGGTGAGCCTGTGGCACTGTCAGAAGAAGAACGGCTGAAGCTGGCACAGCAGCAGGCAGCTTTGCTGATGCAGCAGGAGGAACGAGCCAAGCAGGTAGGACAGTTGGAAACCTGTACCTGGGACACATTAGGTCCCTGATGGGGAAATGGAGCCTCAGAAAACTTGGCCCTGAGGCCAAGCCTTTTAGGAAGGTCTTGACTGAAGACTAGAACATAGGAATAGGTTAAAAGAGACTCCCAGGAACCAGTATTTTGGCAGATTGGCCTGGGCCATATTGCTGCTGGTATGAGATTTCTTTTTATTTTTTAAGCGGGAAGATCATTCACTGAAGCAATGTGAACTCTTGGGGTACTAGAAGAGGCTAATGTTTCTCTCTCTGACTTGACATCTTGCTCCATCCAGAGGATGCCATTTAACATTATTTAATGTCCAATCCAAGATGCTTCATTCAAGTTTGCCTTGGCAACTGCCTGATAACCAGATAGGTTCTAGTGCTTCCATCTTTTCTATAGTCCAGGAGTTAGCACACTATGTGTGCCCTGCTTGTGGATGACCTATAAACTAAAAATGATTTTTTTTTTTCAAACTTTGGAGGGTTGTCATTAAAAGAGAAAGAAAAAAAAAAAAAACCAAACATTTTAAACCAAGTATATTGCAGAATTCCTATGATAATAACACATGTAATTTTACTCTTAATCCATTACAGAAAATACTTTACTGCTTTTTTTTTTCCCCCCGAGACAGGGTTTCTCTGTATAGCCCTGGCTGTCCTGGAACTCACTTTGTAGATCAGGCTGGCCTGGAACTCAGAAATCCACCTGCCTCTGCTTCCCAAGTGCTGGGATTAAAGGCGTGTGCCACCACCGCCCAGTATTGCTAGTTTTATGTGCATTATTTAGGTGTTTTGTGGAGAATGCTGGCATATCTAGTCATTTGAGTTGAGTTTAAACTGATGGTACAGATTGAGGAATGCTGTAGGGATGCCCTTCCCCATCCGTATCAGCTTTACCCAGTGGGTAACTCAGGAATATTAGAAAGTAAGCTTTAGCAGCTGGGCATGGTGGCGCACGCCTTTCATCCCAGCACTTGGAAGGCAGAGGCAGGCAGATCTCTGTAAATTCAAGGCCAGCCTGGTCTACAAAGCAAGTTCCAGGACAGCCAGAGCTACACAGAGAAACCTTGTCTAGAACAACCAAAGGAAAGGAAAGGAAAGGAAAGGAAAGGAAGCATCAAAAGCAAGTACGGAAACATGGAGGAAGCACTAGTTTTGTCTAGGTCGTGGCTGATCTTAAGGGGTAAGTATAAGAAAATGTCTCATGGTTCTTTCTAATAGTTTCAGCTTTGTGATATAAAAACTCATTGAAACGTAGAATTCTCTTCCAGAAACCAGAAACTTCCTAGGCTTTTTCATATTTGTTTTTAGGAATTTTCCATCATGATAAGTTTCTAGTTTTATTATTAACATGCAAACATAGGTGTGGAGAAGATGACCACCTCCATGTCCATCATTATTCTCCTTTGAAGGAACCCATTTGTCAGGGCTGTGTGCCAAATCTTTTCCAAGCTGAGTCTGCACTTCCTTCTTGTAGGCAGCCGTGTTAATGGAGCAGGAACGGCAGCAGGAGATTGCCAAGATGGGCACTGCAGTCCCTCGGCCACCTCAGGATATGGGGCAGCTGGGTGTCCGTACTCCTCTGGGGCCTCGAGGTAAGACCCTGGAGTGGAAGGGCAGAGCAAAGAAGTCATTCTTAAAACGTTTCCTTTATCTCTGTGTGGTGGCATGTGCCTATAATCCTGCTGCCAAAGTAGTGGCAGAAGGAAAAAGTCACCCTAGAGTCTGTAGTAAATTCAAGCATGGCTGGGCCACTTGAAACCTTTTCTTAACTTTTTTTTTTTTTAAATTGTTGTTTGTTTTTGTTTTTTCTTTTTTTAAATATTGATTTATTATATGTAAGTACACTGTAGCTGTTTTTCAGACACACCAGGAGAGGGCATCAGATCTCATTACGGATGGTTGTGAGCCACCATGTGGTTGCTGGAATTTGAATTCAGGACCTCCGGAAGAGCAGTCAGTGCTCTTAACCGCTAGCCATCTCTCCAGTCCTGTTTTTGTTTTTCAAGACAGGGTTTCTCTGTAGCCCTGGCTGTTCTCAAACTTACTCTGTGGCCAAGCTGGCCTTGAAGTCAGTGACCTACCTGCCTCTGCTTACTGAGTTCTCAGACTAAAGGCACACACCACCATCTCCTAGCTTGAAAACCTATCTTAGAAAAACTAAAAGCAAGCTGGGCATGGTGATGAATACCTTTAGTCCCAGAACTTGGGAGGTAGAAGGAAGTCTGTGAGTTCAAGACCAGCCTGGCCTATAAAGTAAGTTCCAGGACAGCCAGTGCTATTATATAGAGAAACCTTGTCTTGAAAACATTGTTTTAAAAAGACCCAGGGCCTAGAGAGATGACTCGTGGTTAAGAACGCTTACTGCTCTTCAAGAAGACACAAGTTTGGTTCCCAGTACCCATATTAGATGGCTCACAAGTATAACTACAGCCAGAGAGGATCCTGCACTTTCTTCTGGCTTCTAAGGCCTCTCATGTATACCCACAGACACAGACACACAGACACACACATACACATATATATATAATTTTTAAAAAAGAAAAATCAAAGCTGGAGAGGTGGTTTAGTGGTTAAGAGCCCTGGCTGTTCTTCCAGAGGACATGACTGACATATATGTAGGCAGAATCTCTATACACATAAAATAATAAGCTTAACTGGGCAGTGGTGGTACATGTCTTTAATCCCAGCACTTGGGAAGCAGAGGCAAGTAGATCTCTTGAGTTGGAGGCCAGCCTGGTCTACAGAGCAAGTTCCTGGACAGCCAGGGCTACACAGAGAAACCCTGCTTGGAAAACAAAAACAAAAAGCAAACAAAAGATAGTAAGTTATTAAAAGTCTTAAAATAAAAATTTCTTCTCTGCTGGGTTTGAACTCAAAGCTTTGAGCACACTTGAGCCTGAGCTGGGGCATTTGGCTATATTCTCAGCTATGACTACACATCTGTAACCTGTAATTCTAGTAGTCAGGAGGCCGAAGAAGAAGGATCCTGAGTTTGAGCAACATGAACCTATCTCCCAAAAATAAAAGGAAGGCTGGAGAGATAGTGCAGCTGTTTAGAGCACTTCTACTCTTGCAGAGTGCCCAGGTTCAGTTCCCAGTACCCTCTTGCTGGTTTATAAATAACACCTACATTTTTAGGGCAACTGATCCCCTCTTTAGATGTGCAGGTATCAGGCGTGCATGTGGTCTATATAAGTATGTACAGACAAACAGTCATACACATAAAATAAAAATTTTAAAACAAAAGAATAGGCTGGAGTGACGTAAGAGCGCCTGCTAGTCTTGCAAAGGAGCTGCATTTGACCCTACCACGCACATCAGGCGCCTCATAACCACTGGAAACTACACCTTCAGGGCATCTGACTTGCTGTTATTGCTTCTGTGGCTACAACACACATATGAAATATGAGAGAAGAGAATAGAAAAATAATAAAACTAGAAGAAAAACTTAACTATAACAAGTATATGGCAGGACATAAATTTTCATATAAGGTGTGTACTCCTGTGGCCAGCCTGTGAACCAAAACATTGCCAGCAACCCAGAAGTACTTGACCCTTTGATTACCCCTTGCCCTCAGGGCACCCATCATGAAGGAGATAACTCTGACAGTGAACTTGGTTTTTTTTTTTTCCTTTTTTTTCTTTACACAGTAGCTGCTCCAGTAGGCCCTGTGGTTCCCACGCCTACTGTTTTGCCCATGGGAGCACCTGTTCCTCGCCCTCGGGGTCCCCCCCCACCCCCTGGAGATGAGAACAGAGAGGTGAGAGACTGCTGACTTCCTCCTATGGTCAGAAGTGGTTTAGAGGGGGCTGCCTTAGAATCTCAGGGAGGTCTGTGAAGTGGGGCTGGGTTAAATTTTTGGGTACAGGTAGGAGCCACGCTTAGCTAAAGTGAGTTTTTAGGGTTAGGGACTTGAGACTTTGGGCAGAATTCTGAGGGATGCAGAACCTGGTGTGTTGTATTTATCACCATCCAGTAGCCCCTCCTGTAAGAGCTGGAATTAGAGGAGGAAGGCACTGGGTGTCAGCCCTTCTGCCTGGGTGTTTCTGGCAGGTGGATGATCCTTCTGTGGGCCCCAAGATCCCCCAGGCTTTGGAAAAGATTCTTCAGCTGAAGGAGAGCCGTCAGGAAGAGATGAACTCTCAGCAGGGTGAGTGCTATTGTATCTTGATGCTGCAACACAGGACTGAGCCATGGTGTTGTGTGGGATGCTGAGGCCACATCCTTTCTCCCTTTTCAGTCTCTGAGAAAACAGTGTAGAGAGCAGCTACTTTCTAGAAATGGAGAAAACTGGGTGTGGTAGCATATGCTTTTTATCCCAGCACTTGGGAGGCAGAGGTAGGAGGATCAGAAGTTCAAAGTCATCCTTGGTTACATAGTAAGTTTTAGACCAGCCTGGGATGGTTACAGCTAGGAGAGTTGATTGTCATATTCTTCCCTAACAGAGGAAGAAGAAATGGAGACAGATACTCGCTCATCTCTGGGACAGTCAGCATCAGAGACTGAGGAGGACACGGTGTCCATATCCAAAAAAGAGGTTTGTGATGAAGCTTGTCTGGGAAGATCATGCCAATTTTCTCTGAGCATCTTGGATAACTTTCAATTGCCACAAAGCCCTTTGAGTTCCAAGTACTGTGGATGCATTTACAACTGAAAAAGCTGGGGCTTCGGGATGCACAGCAATGCTTTGACATCTGCCCACTTGGATGAAGACTTAAGTTCGGAAGGAGTGAGGGCAGGCATGGGGTGCAGATTCTCTGACTTAGGTAGTTTTCATGTCTTGATAGAAAAACCGGAAGCGTCGGAACCGAAAGAAGAAGAAAAAGCCACAGCGGGTGCGGGCAGCCTCATCAGAGAGCTCTGGGGACCGAGAGAAAGACTCAGGTCGGTCTCGAGGCTCTGACTCCCCTGCTGCTGATGTGGAGATTGAGTATGTGACTGAAGAGCCTGAAATCTACGAGCCCAACTTCATCTTCTTCAAGAGGATTTTTGAAGCTTTCAAGGTACAGAGGGTGGTGTGCTCTTGAGTGGCCTAGCTTGATGAGTGGGGGGGTGGGGTGAGGTAAGCCTGGGGGGACACTGAATATAGGAGTCAGAAAAGGTGGTGTGCCAAGAGTGGAATCCCACATGGTCTGTCTCCTCAGCTAACTGATGATGTGAAGAAGGAAAAAGAAAAGGAGCCAGAGAAGCCTGACAAGATGGAGAACTCTGCAGCCCCCAAGAAGAAGGGCTTTGAGGAAGAGCACAAGGGTAGTGACGATGACAGCAGCGATGATGAGCAGGTCAGGCCCTCAGTGGGAGAGAGATGCGGGGCACAGGGAGTTGAAGGGTTTTCCTCAGAGACCATGGTAAAGGGCTTTTGTGGCTTAAGCACTGCCATGGCCGGCAGTTTGGTTTCCACCCGATAGCCACCTAAGAGGTTATTCTCTTTTAGGAAAAGAAGCCCGAAGCCCCTAAGCTGTCGAAGAAGAAGTTGCGCCGAATGAATCGTTTTACTGTGGCGGAACTCAAGCAGGTTAGACCTGGGATGACCCAGTTAGCTCTGCAACCTTGCTGGGCCTCGGCCCCACCCAGTTTGTTAGATGTTTTATAAGGCAGGCTTGGTCTAGGGATCACTGAGAAAGAGAACACAGCTCTAACCAAGAGGTGGCCTTTCTGCAAACCTACTGTGCTTTTCAGCTGGTGGCTCGGCCTGATGTTGTGGAGATGCATGATGTGACAGCACAGGACCCTAAGCTCTTGGTCCACCTCAAGGCCACCCGGAACTCTGTCCCTGTGCCACGCCACTGGTGTTTTAAGCGCAAGTACCTTCAAGGCAAACGGGGCATTGAGAAGCCCCCCTTTGAGCTGCCAGACTTCATCAAACGCACAGGCATTCAGGAGATGCGAGAGGCCCTGCAGGAGAAGGTGAGACAAGGCTGGGGCACGACCTGAGTTTGGCTCCCCCACACCCTTTGTAGCAGCTTGCTTCAGAGCTGGAATACCTGCCTGGTACAAGTCGAATTAGCCTTTTTCCAGTTCAGAAGTCAGCACTGTGTGATGGCCATGGATCTGTTTAGAGTGTCACTCCTTTGTCATGTTGAGGTTCCTGGTCCTGAATAGCAGTTTTCTTCCTCTCTTTTGCTTGACTGCAGTTTGTTTTTGTTTTTTGTTTTTGTTTGTTTGTTTGTTTTTTTGATGAACTTGTAGTTAGAAGTGCAAATGATGCTTGTCTTGTTTAGGATTGCTAATTCTGTGATGAAACACCATGGCCAGAAGCAGCTTGGAGAGGAAAGGGTTTACTTTACTCACAGCACCAGTATAGCAGCAGTTCATCATCAAAAGTAGCGAGGGCTGGAACCTAGAGGAGCTATATAGGCCATGGAGGAGGCTGCTTGCTGGTTACTCCCCATGGCTTGCTCAGCCTTCTCTCTGAGAAGCCAGGACCACCTGCCCAGGGATGGCACTGCCCACAGTGACTAGGCCTTTCCCCTCAATCACTAATTAAGGAAATATACTACAGCAGCAGCTCCCAACCTGTAGATTGAGGCCCCTTTTTGGGTATTGAACCAAACTTTCACAGGGGTAGCCTAAGATCATCAGGAAAACACGGATATCTACATTATTATTCATAACAGCAGCAAACTTACAGTTACAAAGTAGCAACAAAATAACTTTAAGGCTGGGGTCACTGTTTTAGAGGTGGGAGCATTAGGAAGGCTATGTGCTGCCAGGTCTTAGGCAGCATTTTCTTAATGGAGGGTCCCTCCTCTCAGATGACTGTAGCTTCTATCAAGTTGACATAAAATTATCTAGTGTGCCAGGTGTGGTGCAGCATGCCTTTAATCCCAGCACTTGGGAGGCAGAGGCAGGTGGATTTCTGAGTTCGAGGCCAGCCTGGTCTATAAAGTGAGTTCCAGGACAGCCAGGGCTACACAGAGAAACCCTGTCTCAAACAAACAAACAAACAGAAACTATCTAGTGCAATGTGTGTGTGAATCTATGTCTTAAATCTTTATGTTGAGTACTAGTTGTCTGTGATTAAAACCAACTAAGTGAGAAGCGCCTTCCATTGAGCCCACAGTTCTCCAGTCCTCTGTTCAGTTTCTGATTTATTTATTGTCATGTATGTATGTGGCTTGCCTGTGTCCATGTTCCTTGTTTGCGTGAGCACCTGGTGGCTGCTGAGGTCACAGGAGGGTCTCAGAAACCTCTGGGTCTCCTAGCCTTCTGGGCTTGGAATTGTGATGCTGCCCTGTTGGTGCTGGAAGCTGAAACTGCAAGCAGCAGTGCTTTTAAACTAGGAGATAGCGCTCCAGTCCTGATGCAGTCCTATCTTGATCACGCAGTTACTGACACAGAAAGCCAAGGCGCTTTCATACAGTAAGTCTGTGTGTTCAGCATAGGTTGTGCCATTTGAATTTTCTGTGTTGGTGTTGAGCTCAGGAACTTGTTGGTGCTGAGCTGCATTTTCCGAGTGAGATAAATGAGGTTCCCTTGAATTGGACCAGGTCTTCTACTAAAGACTTGACTAGTAACCTAATAATTCATCTCTTCTGCTATCTTTACAGGAAGAACAAAAGACCATGAAGTCAAAAATGAGAGAGAAGGTTCGGCCGAAGATGGGGAAGATAGACATTGACTACCAGAAGCTACACGATGCCTTCTTCAAGTGGCAGACCAAGCCGAAACTCACCATCCATGGGGACCTTTATTATGAGGTTGGGAGGGAGGCTGGAGGAGGAGGGGCAAGGCTGAGTCTGAGGTTTGACTTTGGTTAAAGTCCATTTCAGAGCTGGTACAGTGGTCCTTGGCCTTAAAATTGTTCATGCCTTCCATTCGTTGAGATATGATGTGTTGGGGTTTGTTTGTTTTTTTTTGTTTTTCTTCAAACAAGTTTTTTTCCCCCTGAAAAAATCTATAGCTCAAGTATTTGAAGTGAAGATTGGTGGGTGGTTTAGGGACAAGATGGCCAAACATTTTGTTTTAAATGGCAGACAACGTTTTATTTTTTTTCCGCCCGATCTTTGAAATGTTAATCACCATGGCATCACTTAATGTTTGTGGGAGGAGGATGCTGACGGTCATCTTGTCCGGTGACCTCACTGTACACGTGAAAGAGCAGGTTCTGTATTTGGCCAGTTTCTCACAGTACGCTAGCAGCACAGAGTCTGGCCTTCTTCCTTTTCTTATTCTACCCAGAATCTAAGTGGGAGCCAGACAACCCTCCCGAGACTGTGTATCTGATAGAGATTAGGACCTCCTGCCTGTTCTTATGTTCTCATGCCACTGTGTACTCAGTATATCCGGAAGCCCCGATAAAGCAAGCTCTGCTTTTTCTTCAGGGGAAGGAGTTTGAGACACGGCTGAAGGAGAAGAAGCCTGGAGATTTATCTGATGAGCTAAGGATTTCCTTAGGAATGCCAGTAGGACCTGTAAGTGTTGGCTGAGTGGCGGGGGAATGAGCAGAAAGGAAAGGGTAGGAGGTAGGTAATAACCCTGGTCTGTTTTTCTTACAGAATGCCCACAAAGTCCCTCCTCCATGGCTGATTGCCATGCAGCGGTACGGGCCACCCCCATCCTACCCAAACCTGAAAATCCCTGGACTGAATTCACCTATCCCTGAGGTGAGCAGTGAGCTCCTTGCCGCCTTGGATGCCTCTTTTTTTTTTGTCTTGTGTGTGTGTGTGTGTGTGTGTGTGTGTGTGTGTGTGTCTCTGTAGCCTTGGCTGTCCTGAAAAATCTTTCTCATAGACTAGGCTGGTCTCGAACTCTGAGATGTATCTGCCTTTGCTTCCCCAATGCTAGGCTTAAAGGCATGCTGGTCAGCTTCTGGTTCTTTTGTTCTGTTTTGGCTTTTGTTTGTTTATTTGCTTGCTTTTGGTTTTTGTGAGACAGGGTTTCTCTATATTCCTGGCTGTCCTTGAACTCACTCTCTAGACCAGGCTGGCTTTGAACTCACAGAGATCTGCCTACCTCTGCCTCCCAAGTGATAGAATTAAAGGCCTATGCCTGCCACTGCCCAGCTGGTTTTTTGTTTTGTTTCAATAGGGGATGATTTTGTTTTTTCCTTGTCTAGATCTTTTTCTTTTTTTCCTCCCTTTTCTAGTCTCTCTCTGTTGCAGACACAGGAATATGTGGGTGCATGTGTGTGTGTTGCATGCACAGGCATGTGGGCACGTGTTCCTGTGGAGTCCGGAGCAGAATATGGAGTGCTGGATCATCATCATCTGTGGTTCTGTCTGTGTTCTTCCCATGAGATAAGGTCTCTCACTGAATGAGAAGCTAGGCTGGATGGGCAGTGAGCTCTTGGACCCATCTGTCTTCATCCGTAATGCTGGATTCGTAGACATGAGCAGCCATATGTAGCTGAAGATTCAAATTCAGGTCCTTACCCTTGCAAAACAATGCCCTTCCTTACCCACTGAGCCACCATTTTTTAAATTTTTAAATTTTTTAAAAAATTTAATTGTATTTGTAATTTTTTTTGTTTTTTTCTTTTTTCTTTTGTTTTTTTGTTTGTTTTTCTTTTTCTTTTTTTTGTAATTCATTTTTTAACCTTCATATTCTATTCCCTGCCCCTCTCCATCCCCCCTCCAACTACTCCACATCCTACACACACTTCCTCCCTCCCCAACTCAGTCTCCACGTGGATGTCCTCACCCCCCACCCCACCTGACCTCTAAACTCTCTGGGGGCCTCCAGTCTCTTGAGAGTTAGGTGCATCATCTCTGAATGAACACAGACCTGGCAGTCCTCTACTGTATGTGTGTTGGGGGCCTCATATCAGCTGGTGTATGCTGCCTGTTTGGTGGTCCAGTGTTTGAGAATTCGGGGGTGTGTGTGTCCAGATTAATAAGACTGCTGGTCCTCCTACAGGATCGCCCTTCTCCTCAGCTTTTTTCAGCCTTCCCTAATTCAACCACAGGGGTCAGCTGCTTCTGTCCATTGGTTGGGTGCAAATATCTGCCTCTGACTCTTTCAGCTGCTTGTTGGGTCTTTTGGAGGGCAGTCATGCTAGGTCCCTTTTTGTGAGCGTTCCATAGCCTCAGTAAAAGTGTCAGGCGTTGGGACCTCCCCTTGAGCTGGATCCCACCATTTTCTTAAAAAAGTGATAGATGTGGGCTGGAGAGATGACTCAGCGGTTAAGAGCATTGACTGCTCTTCCAGAAGTCCTGAGTTCAAATCCCAGCAACCACATGGTGGCTCACAACCATCTGTAATGAGATCTGATGTCCTCTTCTGTTGTGCCTGAAGACAGGTACAGTGTACTTACATAAATAAATAAATTAATTAAAAAGAAGGAATAGATTTTATTTATTAATTTACTTTATGTGTCTATGGGTGTTTTGCCTACATCTGTTTGCTTGGTGCCTGCAGAGGCCAGGAAAGGGTGGCAGGTTCCCTGTGAGTGGAGCTGTGACAGGAGCTGCCGTGTGGGTGCAGGAGCACGTGCTCTTCTGAGGCATCTTTTTATCCTGAGCAGTTTTTATTTTAAGAAAAAACTGCCATGGGACCACTGAGGTGGTTTAGTGGGTAAAAGCGCTCACCACCGAGTCTGTTCACTTGAATTTGATCCCCAGAACCCACATGGCCAAGGAGAGTACTCCATGAGTGTCAATTCATTGTAATCAAAACAAAACACACAAAAACATATCAAAAACAACTTAAATTCTAGGGACAGGTGGTGGAGCCAACAGTTTAAAACAAAAACAAAAAAACCAACACACTGAATATGTAACAACAAAAAAAAAAGCCAGAACAACAGCATACTTACGATAAAGTATTCAATCATGATTGCAAAGTACTGGGCTGACTAAATAGCTCAGGCAGGACAAGGAGCTTGTGGCCAAGCCTGAGATCCAAGTTCAATCCCTAGGACCCCCATAGTGAGACAAAAAACTCTCAAACGTTGTTCTCTGACTTCTGTACATTTGGCACGTGCACACACACACATTCATCATTTTTATACCATACAAAGAAGAGGTGATTCACAACTTTTTATTTTGAAACAGGGTCTCACTATGTTGTTCCTGACTGGCCTTCAACTTACTATATAGATCAGCCTACTTTTGAACTTTCAAGAAATCTGCCTGCTTCTGCTTCCTGATACTGGAATTAGCTACAGTTTTAGTACTCAAGAGTTACTAAATTTTGTCTTTGGTGAAACTGTAAGGAGGTCTCTGATGTATACATGGATAGATAAGAATTCCATCTCAAGAGTGGCATTAAATTATTTAAAAAAAAAAACTTAACTGAAAAGTACTGAAAGACAAGTTATTGCAGTTAAAATAATATTGTCAAACTTAATTTCTATTTCATGAGATAGATGCTAACCAACTAATTTTCCAAATTTAGGGAAGAATTGGGAAGAATAAATTAGAGTCCTGATTTTTAAAGAATTTGTTTTGGATTTAAGCAGTTCACACTATATCCCAGAGGAGGACATTAACCCAGCCTCTGCCCCTTGTCCTTGCTGATCCTGTAGCCTTGAGTTTTGGTGCTTATTAGTTTTTTTAATGTTTCCTGGGAGGGAGGGAAGGAGGGAGGGAGGGAGGGAGGGTGGGTGTGAGAGTGTGTGTGTGTGTGTGTGTGTGTGTGTGTGTGTGTGACAGACAGAAGGTATGGGGGAGATCTCATGTTTTCCCTTGTGTATGCACTTGTGCATCTGGTGCCTGTGTACATGGAGGCCGGCCAGAGGTGAATGAGTGTGTTCAGTTATTTTCTCCCTTATTTCCTCACCTTCTGGGTCTCACCCATTCAGTTAGACTGGCCAGTAAGCCCCAGGAATCTGCACGCCTTTGCTTAAACCACCTCTTCAGCCTCTGGTTTTTGTTTTGTTTTTAATGTTCTGCAGTTTTAGTTTCCAGAGTCTCCGTGTAAGTTGTGTATCTTGGAGTGTAGCTTTTTTCTAGGGCTTCAGTCTTCTAGAATTTGGGAGAGCTCATTCATGTGTCCTCTCTTGCAGAGCTGTTCCTTTGGATACCATGCTGGTGGCTGGGGCAAACCCCCAGTAGATGAGACTGGGAAGCCGCTCTATGGGGATGTGTTTGGAACCAATGCTGCTGAGTTTCAGGTATGGGTAGACTGTTTAGTTTGATTTTACTCAGTGCTAGAAAGGTTAGCAATAGTTGGTCTAAAACGTCATTGTCAGGGAGTGGAGTGTGGTGGCGTTCCCGTCTGAAAAGGGACATGTGTTCTTGAGGTGGGATGCCGCTTTCCCTCAGAAGATTGTTTACTCTCCCACCTCTTCAGTGAACAACAGGGCGGGGTGACAGGCGCAGTAAGTACTTATTGAAGGAGTGATGAATTTCTTTTAGACCAAAACTGAAGAAGAAGAAATTGATCGGACCCCCTGGGGAGAACTGGAACCATCTGATGAAGAGTCCTCAGAAGAAGAGGAAGAGGAGGAAAGCGATGAAGACAAGCCAGATGAGACTGGCTTTATCACACCTGCAGACAGGTAGTCAGTGGAGCCGGTTTCCTCCAGAGCAGCCTGTCTGTCTGTGGGGACTGCTCTTCACAGTGGGGCTTTGCTTTCTTCCTGCACAGTGGCCTCATCACTCCCGGAGGATTCTCATCCGTGCCGGCTGGGATGGAGACCCCTGAACTCATTGAGCTGAGGAAGAAGAAGATTGAAGAGGCGATGGATGGGTGAGAGAAGTCACCAGGCAGTGATGGGAGGGCCTTTACTTCAGTTGGTTTTCTGGATTGGTTGGCTGACTTTCTGTTTTTCTGTGTCCCCCACCCACATTTAAAGATTTATTTACTTTATGTATGTGAGTACTCTGTCTGCATGTATACCTGCATGCTAGAAGAAGGCATTAGCACTCATCTCTCCAGCCCCATCGTTACTCTCTTTTTAACGATTATTAAGCTGGGCATGGTGGTGCACGCCTTTAATCCCAGCACTTGGGAGGCAGAGACAGGTGAATTTCTGAGTTCAAGGCCAGCCTGGTCTACAAAGTGAGTTCCAGGACAGCCAGGGCTATACAGAGAAACCCTGTCTTGAAAAACCAAAACAAACAAACAAACAAACAAAAAACCCCAAAACAAACAAAAACAATTATTAAACACCAACTTTGTGCTAGTGGGAAATCAGCAAGGTAGATTGTTGAGGTAAATTAATGATCAGAATATAGTTGTGAGTCTGTTTAGCAGTGATGAAGCTGAGGAAACCTGAGTAGTTGGTTTGAGAAGAATGCTGAATGATGGAGAAGTTCTTGGAAGGCCTCATTGAAGAGGGGGTTTTTGAACTATATATTAGGAAAGAATCAGCCAGTGGTGGTCCCTGAGGCAGGCTTTGCATTGTCATATAGCTCGATTTTAGGTGAGAACATAGGATTGTCCCCTTTTCTAGTTTGCTTTCTATTGCTGTGATAAATACCATGACCTGAAGAAATGTGGGGAGGAAAGAGTTTATTTGGTTAACAGTTTACAGTCCATTATGAAGACAAGGCAGGAACCTGGAGGCAGGGACTGAAGCCGGGATTATGGAGGAGTGCTGCTTACTTGCTTGCTTGATTGGCTTGCTCAATCTGCTTTTTTATACAACCCGAGATCACCTGCCCAGGGGTGGCACAGTCCTCATTGGGCTTGGTTCTCCTACAGCAAACAATCAAGAAATGTTTCATAGGAGGGACTACAGGCAAGTCTGGTGGGGACATTTTTCCAACCAAGGCTTTCTCTTCCAATTTGACTCCAGTTTGTGTCAAGATGACAGAAAACCAACCTACACATCCCTGTATCATGAAATAGCTTTCTTGTCCTTTGTGTTATTTGTATTTGTGAGCATGTGTATAAGGTGTGCATGTAATACACTGGTGTAGGGACCGGAGGTTGCTGTCAGGTGTCGTCCACTGTTCTCAGCGTTATTTTCTTAGACAGGATCTCACTGAACCTTGCTAAGCTAGATAGCCAGAAATCCCAGGGTTACCTGTGTTTCTGCTTACCCAGACCTGGGGTTGCAGGTGTGCGTTCTGTGCTCACCCCAGCCTCAGATTTTGTAATATTTAAAAGTCTTCATTTTTGAGTAATTTTGGCTATATAGAGTATTGGAGGTTGACAATTTGTTTTTCCCTTCAGTCCTTCTAAGATGTTGCTCCAGTGTTTCTTTATTTCCGATGAGAAACCAGTTGTTACTTTACCTTTGTCCCTTGAGATATAATGAGTCATTTTCTTTTGTTGGTTGGTTTGCTGTTTTTTTTTTTTTTTGAGACAGGGTTTCTCTGTGTAGCCTTGGCTGTCCTGGAATTCGCTCTATAGACCAGGCTGGCCTCAAACTCACAGAGATCTGCCTGCCTCTGCCTTGTGAGTGTTGGGATTGAAGTTGTGTGCCACCGCTGCCTGACTTAGTATTTTTCTGATTTTTCTCTCTCACCGTTTTTTCTGACCTACCCACCCTCCGTGTGTGTGTGTGTGTGTGTGTGTGTAAGTGTAAATGCGTACACCAGAGTCTTCATCTCTTGATTGCCCTCTTACTTTTAGAGATTGGATCTCTCACAGAACCTGTGGCTTGCTCTTGTCTCCCCTGGCTTGGTGCTGTGATGTATTTGCTTGCTTATTACAACATTTACCAGTTCTAGGTTGAACTGTTGATCCTCTGGCATCTACCTCCTAAGGGCTGGGATTACAAGTGTAGGACACTATTCGGGCTCTCTGGGTTGATTTTTTTGTTTTGTTTTTGGTTTTTCGAGACAGGGTTTCTCTGTATAGCCCTGGCTGTCCTGGAACTCACTTTGTAGACCAGGCTGGCCTTGAACTCAGAAATCCTCCTGCCTCTGCCTCCTGAGTGCTGGGATTAAAGGTGTGCGCCACCACGCCCGGCTCTGGGTTGATTTTGATTACTATTTTTGTTACTATGGATTGTACCCTTCCTACCCCTTTCCAAGATGGGGCCTTACTTACTGTGCTACCCTGGCTGGTGTGGAACTGTCTGTGTAGGCCAGGCTTGCTTTGAACTCACAAAGATTCACCTGTCTCTGCCTCCCAAGTTCTGGGATAAAAGCCATGTGCAGCTATCACTGCTATAACTGGCCTTTTTCTTTTTAATTTTATGACTATTCTGCTGCATATACATCCATATGTCAGAAGAGGGCATCAGATTCCATTACAGATGGTTGTGAGTCACCATGTGGTTGCTGGGAATTGAACTTGGGACTTCTGGAAGAGCAGCCATCTCAGCCCCACCCCCTTCTCCTCCCCTTCCCTGATTTTTGAACTACAGCTGGCCTTGAACTCATGGTTCTCCTATCTCAGCTTGTATATCCTTGGTTAAATACAGATGTGTATCACTATGCCTCACATGTGCCTGATAGCTTCTGATTGGCAGTTTAGCTTTGTGAAATTTACTGGGTTAGAGCATTTTATATTCCTCCCCATCTTCACCTTTGATTACTCTATGGTTTAGAAACAGTTTGATATTCTGAAACTTGTTTTTTTTGGTTTTCTTAGTAGGACTGAAATAGCCCTCCTCACTAGGGGGCAGTGCTCAGGAGATTGTGCTCTCACCCCAAGCCCTGTGAATCTGGGGGGTTTTCCATTTGATTAGTGGGACTTAGTACTGTTTTGCATCTTGGCTGAACAGTGGGTACTGTTCGTTGCTCATCCTTCCAGGAACTCCTTGGCATTGGTAATTCTCACATCATGTCTCCCCCGATCTTGAAGGAGCTCTTGAGCTCTGTCCCCTGCAGTCTCTGACAGCATTGATCTTCTTAGATTTTGACCCTCATTCTCAGTTCACAGAATCCTCTCAGCTCTGTATGGGTCTCCTCTGGTCTGTGGCCTGGAAACTCAGTACCATTGTAAGGTTCATTTTATTTTATTTTATTTTTAATTTTTTTTGGTATTATTTTATCTTATTTTATTTTTAATTTTTTTTGGTAAACTTTAAAGACAAGGGCTCTAAAGCAATGCTGCCCCAAATTAGGGAATCAGAACTGAAACTAAAGAGAAAAAAATAAATGAATAAAATAGACAGTCTCAGAGGTAGTGCCTGAAGTTCTAATGTTCCAGCCTTCCCAAAGACAAAGGGCCTTCAACCACTGATTTCAATTAGTGTAGACTAGCATAGTCAACGTCAAATGGCAAGCTCATTACTACCACTCTAGACCATGTGCTCTCTAACTCTTCCCATAGAAGAGGTAGCTTTTTGTTTGTTTTTCAAGACAGGGTTTCTCTGTGTTGCCTTGGCTATCCTGAAACTCACTTTGTAGACCAGGCTGGCCTCAATCTCATAGATTCTCCTGCTTCTGTCTACGAAGTGTTGGGATTAATGGTGTGAAACACCTCTACTCCTTGTTTTTTTGAGATCATCTTATATATAGCCTTGCCTGTCCCGGAATTCAGTATGTAGCCCAGGCTGGTCTCTTAAACTCACAGATATCTGCCTGCCTTAGCCTTTGAAGTGCTGATATTAAAGGTGTACAGCACCAGACCTGACTTCTATCTTTTAGAAAAGCAATCACCGTTACTCTGTGTACATACTTGATGTGTTTGTGTGGGCATGTGTATGTGTGTGTGCCAATGTGCCACAGCAAGTGTTTAGGTCAAAAGACAACTTGGTGGAATTAGTTTTCTCTTTTTTCCTTTATGTGGGTTCCAGGGATGGGACTCTATCATGTTTGTACAGCGAGTATTTTTTATTGGCTGTGCTATTTTGCTCGCCCTCACCTGCTCTTTTGACAGCTTCTCTGTAGGAAAGCTTTCTATGAAACTTTAGCCTCTTTGTCCACTAATGTTTCCTTATGAGTCTTGGTTCAAAAGATCCCTTAGCTTAGTCTCTGTACCCCTTACAGATTGTGTCCTGTGGGATAAGCACTGATCCCACTCCACATCCCTAACCCAACATTTCTTATGGTCCTCCTTCAGTGCCAGAACCTTCTGCCATAGTTATCTTAGGATTCTCTTAGAATTCAAGTGTCACTTATGTTTCTTTTGATTCAGGAGACCCTTTTGTCCCTTATTGGGTTTTACTTTCTTGTCCTTTGCAGAAGTGAGACACCTCAGTTGTTCACTGTATTGCCAGAGAAGAGAACAGCCACTGTTGGGGGAGCCATGATGGGATCCACCCACATTTATGACATGTCCACGGTAAGCATTTGGAGAACATTGTTTTGTAACCGAGCTGGAGTCCGTGTTTCTGAGAGTCTTTGGAGATAATAAGGTTCTGAATTTTTCAGGTTATGAGCCGTAAGGGCCCAGCCCCTGAATTGCAAGGTGTGGAAGTAGCACTGGCGCCTGAGGAATTGGAGTTGGACCCCATGGCCATGACGCAGAAGTATGAGGAGCATGTTCGGGAGCAGCAAGCACAAGTAGAGAAAGAAGACTTCAGCGACATGGTGGCTGAGCATGCTGCCAAACAGAAGGTGGGAGCAATCTGGGGACCTTTCTGGTGGAGTGAGAGGTGGGTGGACTCGGTGCCTGAAGATCTTCGAGATCCTCCGTTGGTTGCAGTCTCTTAAGTTCAGGGGGAGGAAGGAAGTCATTCAGATCTGAGGGAGAAGACAAGAATATGGTTTCAGTGCTCTTTTTACCTTAATTTTTATGTCTATGTCAGGCTGCCTCCTGTTTGGGGTTGTTTAACCTATTGTAACTTCTCTCTTTTTCCTACAGCAAAAGAAACGGAAAGCTCAGCCCCAGGACAGTCGTGGAGGCAGCAAGAAATACAAGGAGTTCAAATTTTAGGTCCTGCTCGCATAACTGGCCTTCCTTTAGGCCCTGAGTATGTCTGGGCTTTCTCTGTGGGTCCCTAAAGCTAGATCTGTACTCCCTAGGCTTGTCACTTCCTGTTCTTATTTTAGACTTGTTTTGTAAATAAAGCTGTTTCCCAAGGAAGGATGGATACAGGCACTCTTGAACCTCTCTTTTTTTTAGCTTCTGCAAAAGTATCTACTTCTTGCCTGTGATCACAGATGGCCCATAGGACTATGGGACTGTAGTGCTGAACTGAACTTGTGGATAATTCACTGTCCCTACCCCTCCTATGTGTGAAGGCTCTGAGGAAAGTACCTTTAGGTCTGGTCTGACCTTACTGCTTTGTCCGTGGGGAATAAAAATAGCCAGCTTAGCACCCTGGCTAGGCTGGGAAGTAACTGTAGGCTAGGAGTATAGGCCAGGTCAGGCCTTCCTCATTGACCTTGTGGCTGAAAGGCCGACTTCTTACCTACTGGAGAACATCTACATCTAAATAAAATCTCAATTGTTCCAGAGTCCTGGCTAACTACTCGGATTTACTAGTGTGTGTGTGTGTGTGTGTGTGTGTGTGTGTGTATGTGGGTGGGTGGGTTTGAAGGGCTTGTTTTGTCTTCGTCCCTGAGTTCTGAGAAGATTTTTGAAAAACTAGACTAGGTTGGAGCACAGGATTCCATGACATTTGCTCAAGTACTGGGGAGAAGGTGTGGGTGTAGGAGAGTGCAAGAGCTCTAGGTAGGGTGGGGGTGTGTGGGGATGGCAGCTGATCAGGCCTTGAGAGAAGTAGAATTCTAGAAATTGAGAAAGCACCGAGGCACTCTGGGACTTTGTAAAGAAGGTTGTGTCGGGGGCGCTGTACCCAGAAAGGCTGTTGGACCTAGACAACCTTAGCTCAACTGGCTCCTGCCTACCTTCAAGCTGGAACTTAATCTCCTGAGGTGGTGGCCGGCCCCTGGATCTCTACCTACTGCTCCTTTTGCAGAAGTGGGCGAAATACCCACAGAAGGGGACGCCAGAGCGGGCTATCCGCTTTCCATGCAACGCGTGACCAGAACTACGTGTTCTGCAGATCCCAGGGACTGAGCGCGCTCTCGTACAGTCTTCTCCGGTCCGGGACCGCGCCCCGGAAAACCCGGGTTTCCGCTGGCTGGGTAGCGGCCGCCCGAGGAGGGCGGAGGGAGGAGGGGTGCAGAGCCTGCACGCCAGAGGCCTGCTAGGGAACTTCACGACCGCGCCGCGAGAGCAAGCGGGCTGTAGCCCCTTCCCGGGGGCCGCCGGGCCGCGGGGCCGAGCGCGAGCCTGGCCCCGCCCCTCGGCGCCGGTCTGGGTGGGGCCGCGGCTCCCCGCCCCTTTCGGACACGCCCACCCAGTGTCTGGGCCTCGCGGGCCGCAACAGGCGGCGGCGGGCGAGCGCGAGGACCGCGCGCAGCGAAGGCCCGCGCGTGCGTGCAGATTCGCTGGTGGCTCGCGCTCCGCCGGGCGTTCTGAGGAGACGCGCTGAGCCGCTGCCGCCGCGGGGGGGAAGCCTGAGAGTCGCTCGCGTGCCTTCGGTCTGCGTAAGCCCCGCGCCCCTTCCTCCCCTGGCCAGGCCATGGCGGAACGCGGAGGGGCGGGCGGTGGTCCCGGAGGCTCCGGGGGCGGCAGCAGTCAGCGGGGCTCTGGGGTCGCCCAGTCCCCGCAGCAGCAGCCGCAGCAGCAGCCGCCGCAGCCTCAACAGCCGACGCCCCCCAAGCTGGCCCAGGCCACCTCGTCCTCCTCGTCCACCTCGGCTGCGGCCGCCTCCTCCTCGTCCTCCTCCACCTCCACCTCCATGGCCGTCGCGGTGGCCTCGGGCTCTGCGCCTCCGGGCGGACCAGGACCAGGCCGCACCCCCGCCCCAGTGCAGATGAATTTGTATGCTACCTGGGAGGTGGACCGGAGCTCATCCAGCTGCGTGCCCAGGTGAGCAACGGGCGGCTGGGAAAAGGTGTTGGCCTAGGGGACCGCCAGGCTGGCTCAGTGACAGGCCCCGCCTCCCCATCTCTCCGGGTAGTGGAGGGGACGTCCTCCACTCCCAGCTAGTCCTGGCTTTAGGGGTTGGGGGCTGCCTTTGCTTGGGCCTTCCAAGACTGTTGTGTGGGCCTGCCCTCTCCAGCAGTCCCACCTTCTGCCTTGGCTTGGACCACCCTCCTGTCCTCCTGGAGGTAGGTGGCCTCCGGGACCCAGCCCAGTGGCCTTCCTTGGCTGGGTCTGACCAAATCTGGCCTTCCTTACAGTCAGTAAGTCACTCTTCTTCCTGCCTCACTGGCGCCCGTGGGCTGTACATATGTTAATGTTACACAGATGTGGTAAAGATGGCTTTGATATAATTATTTCCCAACGTACTTAGCATGTGCCAAATTCAGTTGTCACCTGTTGCAGGTAAAGCTGGTTAACACTTGGGGGTTCAGTATATACATTCATCTGTGCTTCATGCCACACACATTCTCCGGGGACTCTGCTCTTAGTTTGGGACATCAGTTGAGTGTGTTCTTAAGTGCAAGTTTTCATTTTCTCCTCCCTAGATACTGGTCACAGAGTCTCCTGGTTCCTACGAGCTCTGTAAAATGACTGCCTCGTTCCTAAATTCAATCAATTTTTCTGACCATTTGAACTAGATGGAAACTTGCATCAAAAAAATATGCTTCTAGATACTTTCTGTTTCTCTATGGCAAAGCAGTTGTTCTATATAATTCTTTGGGGACAGTGTTTTGGAGTTGACCCTATGATAAGACAACCTGCAGGGTTGGTTTTGCCCAGTAAGCACTAAGAACTGTCTGGGGGTGTTCATTTTGTGCCTCTAAACCGAGTTGATTCTCAGGTTCTGCTCTTTCTTACCCCATTAGTCCAGCAGGGCAGATGGATGTGCCTGTAAGCCAGACATTGGGTGCCCTGTGGGGTTCCACCCTCAACTTAACTCTGCTGGTGTTTCTTTTTCTCCCTTTATTTTGAACAATATCACACTACAACATTGCACCAAATATAGGGCATGAAAAATAATGACACAAGCACATCTTTCTATGTCATTTATTGAAAAATATAGAGCATTACCCCACCTGTCAAACTCTCCAGGTTCCTTGCTGAACCACATTCTGACTTCCCCTACACACTTCTGAATTATGCCCCCCTCCATTACAGTTTACTACATATAAGTCTGTAAACAATATATTTTTTAGTTTTGTGTGGTTTTTAATTTTTGTTTATTTATTTTTGTTTGTTTTTGAGACAGGATCTTACTTGCCTTGGCTGGCCTGGAACTCACAGAGATCTGCCTGCCTCCTGCCTTCCCAGTGCTAGTATTAAAGGTGTGCACCACTACTCTTGGCTTCAACGGTTTTGGGGGCTTGTAGAAATGTTCTTATATTGTATGTAGCTTGTCACTTTTAGTTCAGGCTTATGCAAATCATCAATGCTGTCTAGTAGCTCTAGTTTTTAGTACTTTCTCTAATGGATAGTATTTGGTTATATGAACTAATATTTGACTCTGATAAATATTTAGGTTGTTTCCTGTTAACATGGGCAGGTGTGTGTGTGTGTGTGTGTGTGTGTAAGTAAGTATGTATGTATGTATATATATATATGTATGTATTTGCTCAGGATTTGTGCTCCTGAGCAGAAGTTTCTTTAGAGTGTGTTTGAAGTATATATATATATATGTACATATACACATAAGTATATACGAAGCATATATGAAGTATATATAAGGGAATGGAATTGCTACTTGGAAAGTGTGGATTTGAAGCTTCAAGAGATGATGCTAGTCTGTTTGCTATTTCCGCCCTCCACGTTTCATCCCTTTGTGTACAGTATTCACTGCACTGATTTATAGTGTCCTCTTTGTTCTCCTTTAAGGAAATCAGGAACCACAGTAATTTACTTTGGCCAGAGCCCTAGCATGACACGAAACTCAAATTAGAGCTCAATGTGGGATGGTATGCCTTTTGGTCCTGGGCAGGCCTCTTTTTATTTTTATGTGGGCCTGTCCATTGTTGAGTATGATATTCTCCTCTTCCTTGCATAAAAGTCCTGTGCTCCACCCTGCATGGGTCTGCTGTTAATAAAACATGTTCTCCATTGAATCGTGGCCTTGTCTAGCTTGTTAGATTGAAAAAGCATGCATTGATGGGCAGAAGCAGTCATAAAGGGGAACAAATAGAATCACCACTGAGTTTTGGTTTGACCATAAGAACTCTCGGTTACTAAAAACTCTGCAATAATAAGTTACTAGCTCCAGAAACAGGGTAGGCATTCTATATGTAGATGTGTATGGATATGTCTTGTTTACTGACCAGTCCTGGCCTGTCTTCTGCCCTTCTACGACTTTGCTTTCTAGCCATTATCCTTGTGCTTCCCAGCACCTTGGGAAACACTTGTGCTTCTTGGAGCATGCTGCTGTTTCTTCTGAAGGAAAACACCTTTTCTGTGGGCAGAAAAGGGCATGCTATTGGCCCTTCTAAATAGGAAGTCATTTGGTTAATTTGTTGTCTCCTTGTACTTGTCCATGTTATTTAAAATATACTACCAACACGAAGCTCTATGTAGAACTGGAACTAACCTTCTTCTCTCATGTAACTCCAGTGAGACACAAACCTATGAGCTAGGCAATGAAGGAATGTAAATCTGATGGTGAATCTAAGGACAGATGTGCATGAGAACACTGTGGGAGCTTGGCATAACAGCATATGCTTAGAGTTTGAGGCAGAACATTGATGACTCAAGGACAGACAGAGTTCATAGTTTTAGGCCAGCCAGGGAGAGATAGCAAGACTTACTTGAGGACAGACAAAGAGAGAAATCCAAAAGCAATCAGCACTTAAGAGTGGGTGTCACCTAGTATGGAAAAGAGGGGGTGCAACGGAGCAGTAGGAAGGTCATGCTGCTATCTTTGATACTTTAGAAAATTTGATTTGCTTTTGAAAAAAAATCTTTGTGGACGTTTAAATAAAGGTGAGCATTCTAGATGCTTTTAGGTGCCAGTCTGTTGGTTTTTAATTTCTGCTAAATTCTCAAAATTGATAGTATTATTTTAAAAACTTTCAATAGCATACTTACAATTGGCTTTAAAATGGCTTAATTGTTCTTTGCATTGATGCTTCTTTTTATCAGCATTAGAAGAGAAAACAGCATTAGCATATGTCCGTGACTCAAGCAGTGTAGACTCTGTAAAGGGAAAGGCCCTGATCCCACCTCTGTTCTCACTTCTCAGAAATTACCACCATGAAATATGGTTATCTTTAAGACTTTATTATGATAAAATAAAGGGCTGGGGATGTAGCTCACTTGGTAGAGTGCTTACCTAGCATGCATGCACAAGGCCCTCAGTTCAGTGCCAGCACTATGTAAGACTGGGTATGGCAGTCCATACTTATAATCCCAGCATTTACATAGGGAAGACAGGAGTTCAAAGTTATCCTTAGTTATAGAGTAAGTCTGAGGCCTATCTGGGATACACGGGGCCACTAAAACAACAAAAATCAAGCAAAACCATTACAACATGAATAGTCAGTGCTGCTGTTGCTCCCTTAGGAAACTCATAGCTGTAAGAGTTGGAGTTCTCCCCTCCCTAACTGAATTGTTCTCTACTGTGGCTTGATATGGCAAGGAGAGGCCTGGAGTGAGGTGGTAAGGGGAGCGGGGAGGAAAGGGAAGGAGACTATGTTGCTCAGGTTAAATGAAGGGTTTTAGAGTTCATTACCTATGTTCTCTTCAGTCTTTGTAAGGTGAAATTTCCCCTTCATATTTTCTCTTTTGAATCTCTAGAGTTAGGAAAGGCAGAAAATTATTAAATTGTATAAACATAAAAAATTTTCTCTGTTGTATAAAATTGATTAGGAGTTGATATATGCCCTACTGTATAACATACAAATTGTATCAAATTGGGACTTGGTTTCAAAGCACACTTGAATGTCCTTATCTTTTCATGTAGGGAAGGAGTTCAGTAACTATCAGTCACAATTTCTTCCAAATTACATTAAGCATACAGAAAAGGGTTACTAAAGTTAACCCTTATCAAACAAAAGTGTTCTAGCCAAAGGAGGTGGCCAAGCTGCACTGGCGTGGCTAGCTTGCAGGAGAAATGTTATCTGCACGAAAGCACTTGGGAAGGAAGGGACGCTACTCTTAACACAAAAGCACATACAAGCTGGAACTTCAGTCCAGAGCCTAAGTACTGGATGCTAGGGCAGACTCTTTATGCCTTAGACTTTCCAGCAATTGGTTACAAATACTTTTACTTACCATCCATCCTAAGATGTACATTAAATAAATACAAAAAAAGGCCTGTAAAGCCACAGGAACAAGTACTTCTTAAATGATAGATGTAAGTAAATGCAATTGATCAAATAAGAGAGAGCTTGTGAAATGTCTGTTATCTTCCTAGCATTGAAAGTACTAAAAGCACTGTTTGTGCCCTAGGAGATTTGAATTTCACATTGTGAGTGTTGTAATAGAATATCCTTCCTATCAGGGTAATATCATCCATCATTCCTGTAGAAGCTCAGATTCCTTAAGTCAGAAAGAGAATGACTTTCACTGAGTCCGTTTCACATGTATTGATTTACAGATAGGTGGAACACCATAGTTATGTGATTTCTTTTCTTTTTACTTCTTTTTTTTCTTTCTTCTTCTCTTCTAAGACAGAATTTCTCTTTGTAGCTCTGACTATCTTGGAACTTGCTCTGTAGACCAGGCTGGCTTCAAACTCAGAGATCTGCCTGCTTCTGCCTACCCAATGCTGGGATTGAAGGCGTGTACCACCACCTTCCAGCTACATGGTTTCTTTCAAAACTAGTTTTCTAGTTTCTTGGCCAAACCACTGAGTACTCTTGCTTTCTGCTCTTGTAGGAAGGAAATGCAAGTCAGAGACTGTGCTGTCTTGTGTCCTTTGACTCCTTTGCCTGGGGAGACTGACTGGTCCTGCTGTGGCCTGGACTTGAAACTGTTAATGTAGACCTGTCCTGGCCTAACTCGCCTCTGACATCATTCTGGAAGTACTTGGGCAATCTAGGGAAACTGGGAATGACTTGCCTGCATAGAGTTTGCAGTGCTCATGAGAAAAGTCAGAGTTGAAGCTGGCTTGAGAACTTCTTTCAGAGAGGGCCTTGAACAAGGTGGTTCCAGGTTGATAAGCCCTCACAGGATCCCTCCTTTAGGCTTAGACCCAGGAGTCAATAGCACTGTAGGAAGGTTTTAGAGAGCCCAGATGTATATGTGTTGGTAACTACTCTAGAGTGGTTCCTTTATATAGAAAATTAGAGACAATTGCTTAGAAAGCTGACTAGAAAATTAGAGTGCCAGGTAGTGGTGGTGCTTGGGAGACAGAGGCAGGCGGATTTCTGAGTTCGAGGCCAGACTGGTCTACAGAGTGAGTTCTGGGACAGCCAGGACTACACAAAAAAAAAACCCTGACTTGAAACCCCCCCCCCCAAAAAAAAGAAAGAAAATTAGAAAGGACTGTAGTCTTAGTCAAGGGTCCCCACCAAGGCAGCCCTTTATGTGTCCTTTTTTCCTTGGGAAGTGCAAATAACTAATGATGTACATTGCTGCTTAGCTTGAGAACCTCCAGAAAAAAAATTCTTTTCAATTTAAAAATTTTATTTTGGCAGAGTGTGGTTACTATGTTGTATATGTGGAGATAAGAGAACTTTGTAGACATGAATTTTGTAGACTCGATTCTCATCTTCCACCTTTACATGTAGGAAGCAAACTCAGGTTGCTAGGCTTGTTCAGTAAGCATCTCATCAGCCATTTCTTTTCTTTCTAAAACAGGGTATCATGTAGCCCAGGTTGGCCTTAGACTTGCTACATTGACTTCCCGATTTTGGTTCTATCTCCAAAGTGCTGGAATTATAGACATATGCTGCCACACCCAGCAAGAGTGTAATTTCTGAAAATATCTCAGTAGTCTGGCATGGTGGCACATTACTATAACCAGTGCTTAGTAGGCAGAGGCAGGAGGATCAGAGTTCTAGCCTAGTCTTTGCTATACATAGTGAGTTCAAAGTCAGCCTCAACTACTGAAACTGTTTTTAAAAATAACCAGCACTGGAGAGTTTTTTTTTGTTTTGTTTTGTTTTTGTTTTTGTTTTTTATCAGTTAAGAGCATTTGTTGCTATTGCTGAGGACCCACATGGCTGTTCTTAATAGTCTTTAACTTCTGTCTTCCCCACCCCACCCCCAGTCTGATGACCTCTTTTGACCTCCATGGGCACCATGCACACATGTGGTAGGTATACATTTATACACACAGGCAAAACATTCATCACATAAAATAAAATAGATAAATCTAAAGATAAAAAGTTAGAAAAAAAGATTTGTTTAAAAAAAAAAAATCAAAGGGCTAGAGAGATGGTGAGGTCCCAAGCTTTGCTCTTAGCATTTCCATCAGACAGGTTTTAAGCATCTGTTGTCCATCTCTGGGGATCTGAACTTGCACTCATGTGCACGTACCTGCATGCAGATACACACACCTATGTAGTGACAATTTTGGAAATATAAGAATATGTTTCCATTTTAATCCCAAGTGTAGGATATGGAGCTGCCTGCTTCAGATTGACCAGTCTGTGGTCTGTGATTTGCCTTGTGCTCTGGCAGGTGCATGATTTTGCTAGCTGCAGATACTTTCTGTGATTATAAGATGTATGGAATTCTGGGGATTTTTTTTTAGCCAGTATATAAATTCTAGGGCCCCAATAGGTGAGGTGGGTTGTTGGTTGGTTGTTGGTAGTTGCTGGTCGTTGCAGTTTGTTAAGTGGTCATGTGCAAAGAGGACATCAGATATCCTGACAGCAAAGATCAAACTTGCTGCACGAAATTGTTGCTCCCTAATCAGCAGGAAGGAATGATGACATCACCCCCTTCAGACCCCTGGCTTTATTCAGGGATCTCTTTCTATTCTTTCTTTCTTTCTATTGTTGTTGCTTTGTTTTTGAGAATAGGATCTTGTTAGGAAGCTCTGACTAACCTTGAATTCACTATGTTGCCCAGGCTGTCCTGGAACTTGTGACCCCCTGTTTTAGTCTCTGGAATGCTGTGATGTCAGGTGTCCATCACTCCACCTGGCATGATAGCAGTTCCATTTCAACTCACTCTATAGACACATATGCCCAATGGCTTCCATTCTAGACAGGGAAGATCTAGAATCTTTTAGTGACTAGAAAAGACCTTCTAGATAACATAAATTTAGTGGGAAAAAGTTGTCTAAATATTTCTTTTGTTAATATTTATGGCTTGTTAAGAAAATATTTTTCAGCTGGGCATGGTAGCACAGTGTTTTAGTCCCAGCCCTTGTGGGGCAGCAGCAGGCAGATCCTCGGGATTTCAGCCAGCCTGGTCTTCCTAGAAGCTCCAGCATAGCCAGGGCTACGCAGTAAGACTTGGTCTCAAGAACAAAAAACAAAACAAAAAAAAGATTTGGAAAATATTTTGCAAATTATACATCTCATTCATTAATATTTACTAGGAACTCAATTAGGCAACAAAACCCAAAATTCAAAGTAATCTGACTTTAAAAATGTGGAAATTTCCCAAGTGTGATGGTGCCTTTTAATTCAAGCACTTGGTCAGAGATGAGTTCTAGGCCAGCCTGGTCTACAGATTGAGTTCCAGAACAGCCAGGGCTACATAGAGAGAACCTGTCTCAAAACAAACAAACAAAAAAGGTTTATCTAAACTAATAAATTTCTCAATATAAGACCTCTAGATGGTCAACAAATGTAAGAAATAAAGCACTCAATATTCTAATCATCAGATCAAAATCACAATGAAATATCCTTTCACCTTAGTTGAAATGAATGTTATAGCAACAAAAAGACAAAAACATAGTAAAGGCTGGCTAGGTTGTATAAGCATGCGTGCCATAGCATAAGTGGGGCAAAGAAGATAATTTACAGGATTTGGTTTGACCCTTCTCCCACCTTAGTCCTGTGGGTTGAATTTAGGTCATTCTGCAAGCACCTTTACCTGATAAGCCATCTTGAAGGCCTTGCCTACTCATTTTTGGTAGCAAAAATGGCAAATGGAGAATATTGTAGTGTTGGACCATTACCTTCTCTGCAATACTTGATAAAGCATACATGATAAGTTTGTGTTGATAGTGGAAGATTGATTTAGTTTATATATATATATATATATATATATATATATATATATATATATCTCCACGTGCACACATTTAAAAAAAGATTTTAACGTTTTATGTATATGAGTGTTTTGCCTGTATGTGTGTATGGGTACATATGTGTGTCTGTTACTCATGGAGGCTAATAGAGGGCCTTAGATTCCCTGGAACTAGAGTTACTGATGATTGTGAACCACCATGTAGGTGCTATCAGCAAAACCTAGATCTTGTGGAAGAACAACTAGTGCTCTTAACCACCAAACCATCTCTCCAGACCCTGTGCAGATTCTTTTAAATGTTGAAGATATGCCAGAGGTTAAAATATTTGAGTTTGCCAAGTTTTTGGAACTTTGACTATCATACTTCCTGTTTTTTTTTTACCAATAAGGATCCTCATCTTGACTAAACCTGGTTTTCATTTATCTTTTTGGTGCTTGAAGTACTTTTAGTTCTGTAAAGCGAACTATATCAGATATAGCCACAGGTGGTTTGGCCCAAAAACATTTTTTAGGCCATGCATATATTAGGAATTACTTTATGTGGTTGTTAGCAACCTGCTACAGATTTGGGAGACATGATCTTTAAAATGTGTTTTCTTCTACACCACCTCATACACTGTTGCTCCTCTCTGTGACCTTTGTCCCTTAGGACCTTAGTGTGTGCACCCTATGTCCTAGATGACATTTGAGGTGAGGTTGACATGCTAAGCATCTCTAAGGAGCTTACATAAGTTATTTTTCTGAGGAAGTCCTGTGTTTTTCTTTTCAGTTATGCACAACAGTACTTTTCTTGAGTTTTCCTTTGTCTTTTCATAGGTGAGATATTCTCTCTCTCTCTCTCTCTCTCTCTCTCTCTCTCTCTCTCTCTCTCTCTCTCCAGGGACTTAAATCATGTATCCCTGACTGACTTAGAGCTGGCTATGTAGACCAGGGTGAAGTCAAACTCACAGAGTTCTGCCTATCTTTGCCTCTCATACCACCATAGCTGCCTAATATTAATTCTTTATTGTAGTATTGTTGAATATTGTTTAGAACACACAAAAGACTTAGAACCTTAGTCATCCTTTACTTAATTTGACGTCACTTGCCTAATCTTTCTCCTGTCCCACTCTGTGTGTTTAGTGTGTGTATGTGTGCTATCCGCCGTGCATATAGATACGGAAGCCAGAGGTCCATGTTTTTCCTCTATGACTGTTGCTCTGTGTCACCCTTATTTGTCTGTCTGTCTGTCTCTCTCTCTCTCTCTCTCTCCCTCTTTCCCTCCCTCCCTTCCTTCCTTCCTTCCTTCCTTCCTTCCTTCCTTCCTTCCTTCCTTCCTTCCTTCCTTCCTTCCTTTCTTCCTTTTCCTTTTTGGTGGATGGTGTATATTCATGTGTGAGTGTGCTGAGGGCAGAGGAGGGCATTTCTTGAGTTTCCTTTTGTCTCTATCGCTCTCTCACTGAACCTGTGGCTCACTGTTTTCTTTTTTGTTTGTTTGATTTTGTTTTGTTTTGTTTTTGGCTGGACTGACATCCAGCAAGCCCCAGCAATCATCCTATCTTTGACTTCTTAAGTGCATAGGACCATAACAGCTTTTATGCTTGTGCTGCTGGACCTCATTGTACAGCGAATGCTCTTAACCACTAAGAAGCCAGCCCTTTTACAAGTAGACTGGCTGAACAGTGAGTCCCAAGGACTGGCTGTCTCTGTCCTCCCAGCACAGAACTACTCACAGACATGCGGCACTGCTCTTGACTTTAACACAGGCGCAGGGGGTCTGAAGTCTGCTCCGTCTGCCTGTATGTATAGGAAACACTGACTCCACTGAGCTACCTTCCCAGCTCCCTCCTTCCCTCCCTCCCTTTTAAAAAAATTACATATATTTATTATGTGTGTAGTGTCTGTCTGTCTGTCTGTTGGTCGGTCACTTTGTCTGTCTGTAGTGTGCCAAGTTGTGCTTATGGAGTTTAGAAGATAACTTGAAGGAGTTTACTTCCACCATGTGGGGAACTAGGGATTCAACTTAGATTACCAAGTTTGTCAACAAGCACCATTATCCACTGTTGTCCCTCTGTTTCCTTTTCCTTTTAAAAAATGTCTTATAACTGTAATAAGACTTTCTGATTTACAGTTTTTCTGAGGCCCTTAAGAATTAGATTTGCCCACTAACATGTGCAGTGCATTCAAATGATTAGTGGAGTCAAAATGAGCACACAAAAACAGCACTGAGCCAGGCGTGGTGGCGCACGCCTTTAATCCCAGCACTCGGGAGGCAGAGGCAGGTTGATTTCTGAGTTCGAGGCCAGCCTGGTCTACAAAGTGAGTTCCAGGACAGCCAGGGCTATACAGAGAAACCCTGTCTCGAAAAACCAAAAACCAAAACAAACCAAAACAAAACAAGAAACAGCCCTGAATGAATGACTTCTTTCTTTTTTTTTTTTTTCTGTCTCTTTCATGACACTTTTCAAATACATTGCACATAATGTAGTTTGTTCCTAAGCCCCTCCTCTGTCACTCTTGCCTACACATAGCCATAGTTTTATTTAGTGGCAATTCAGAGTGGGTTTTTATTGTTCTGGTTTAATTTTTGTGTGTATATATATCCATTCCTCCCAGAGTCTCACACATACTCAAGATTATATTTTAAAAGTGGATAACTGGATAGGCATACATCTTTAATCCTAGCACTTGTGAGGAAGACTAGGGGGTGGGCTCCCTCAGACTGTCTACAGCAGCTGACTATAATTTGCCTCATGCTCTAGCAGAAGCATGTTTTTGCCAGCTGCAGATAGTTTCTGTGATTTGGTGTTATTTGTAATTCTGGGAACTTTTCAGAGTGGGGTCGGTGTTGTTGGTCATTCAGGGGGATTGGTTGCAGGTTTTTTTTTTTTTTTTTTCCAAGACAGGGTTTCTC
The DNA here is from genome assembly GCF_900095145.1 of Mus pahari. NCBI lineage: Eukaryota > Metazoa > Chordata > Mammalia > Rodentia > Muridae > Mus > Mus pahari. The sequence goes on along the minus strand of NC_034590.1, from coordinate 116,659,195 downwards.
TGTGTAGCCCTGACTGTCCTGGAACTCACTTTGTAGACCAGGCTGGCCTTGAACTCAGAAATCCGCCTGTCTCTGCCTCCTGAGTGCTGGGATTAAAGGTGTGTGCCACCACGCCTGGCTTTGGTTGCAGTTTTATTAGTAGTTGTGCTCAAAGAGGAAACAAAGGATAAGAAATTAGATTCAAAGATCTCTATCTCTCTCCCATCTGTCCTTTTTTCCGCTTCTATATAGGGGGTGAAATGAGGTGAGGGATAAAGGGTAGGAAAAGAAGAACCCACAAAGTAGCAAAGACCAGCTACAGAAGATGCTGCTGGATCTCTGTGAGTTCAAGGCCAGCCTGGTCTAGATAGGGAGTTCCAGGGTAGCCAGAGCTGTATAATAGATCTTGTCTCAAATAAATAAATTACTTAATTTTTAAAAAAGAACATCTGATCATGTCACTGTATGCCACAAACCACTGGGCTATAGAATGAGACCTTAAAACAGTGACAAAACAAAACCTTTTCCATGACTTCCACCTCCTGATAATGTGGCTGACCCTTTCCTGACAGACATCATCTGCTATCCTCCTTGTAGACTTGGGTGTACTAGTCCTCAGGGATTGTGTACTTGCCATTCCTTTTGGCTGAAGTGCTCATATTGGAACTTCTGGCTTTTGGTGATTGCCAGGTTTTATGTTACTTTTCCTATGGAGATGTGAATATCTGTTTACCACAAAAGGCATCACTGATAGATCGCAGAGTGGATTCTCAGTCCAACTTGGTGAATGATTGGGATTATTTGGCTTCTGTAGAGGAGCATGGATGCTCAGCAACATCACCAAAAAAGTCCATCTCTGTATGGGTGATGGACAACTCACTGGCAGTCTCAAGCATATTAGACTAAAAAGCTAAAACAAAGTATTTTGGTCTGAAGAGGTGGCAGGGTTGGGATCCTGTTGCTACATCTTGCTGACTTACATGAACGGAAGAGATGGCTCAAGCCCCGCCTGCAAACCACAACTTTGTTTTGATCCAGTTTGACTTGACAGCTTCTCTATTTTACCTGCTGACTTCTGTAGCTTTTATTTGGCAGCCAGAAAAGCAACTAAACCGGTTTACAGCTCACGGTTTAGTCAAAGAAAGCTGAGCTACTCTAAAAGAAAGTAAGGATTTAAGTTGGAGTTGATACTTTTCTTTTGTCTCCTTAAGTTTTCCTTTTTGTTTCAAACTACACAAAAATTGTATTCTCCTTTTACAGAAGAAATGTGATAGCCTATGGCTTCTCCTGAAGCTTTGTTTGAGTGTATTTTTTTTTCTTATTTCTTTCTTCTATCTTTGGTTCCCTTCCCGCTTCCTTCCTCCTTTCTCCGAGGCTTTTAATATACCATTAAACAGTTAATTGAAAAATGTTAATAATGAGGGCTGGGGCTATAGCTCAGGGGTAAAGTGTTACCAGGCATGTACAATGCCTGGGACTAGTCCCCAGCACTCAAACAAAACAAAACCAAAAAAAAAAAAAAAAAAAAAAANAAAAAAAAAAAAACTGAGAACTTGACCTGCAGATGAACCCAAGCTGAACCCAAGTTCCAGGAAGAGCCACATAGCTTGTCCCTGGCCCACTCCCTGGTCTACAAAGTGAGTTCCAGGACAGCCAGGGCTATACAGAGAAACCCAAAAAAAAAAAAAAAAAAAAAAAAAAAAAAAAAAAACAAACCAATAAACCAAAACCCCAAGAAGAGCAGATAGGAAGGAAGGACAGGTTTTGAAGTTTTGACTGAGGACTGCTGGCAATAGAGCCTGAGAGTATGAATGTGAGACTCAGGGCTGGCTGGGTATTTAAGAACAGTGAATAGTTTGTTTACCTCCTGGTCCAGGTTGTGCTCCAGAGAAATGGGAATTATAGAAAGTGTCTAATCTTTTGTAATCTTAGGGAATCTAAAAATACTACACTGAAGGTCATTTAGAGATAGAAATGCATGCTATGAATCAGCTGTGTTTGTGTTTGAGCACCGTTTGCTTGGTTACATTAGCCTTGGTTACCCCATTCCCCCTTTTTCTCATGGTAAGTTAAGGTGAGGATACTCCCCACCCACTATTACTGTGTTATAAGGAGAAAAAAATGTAACATGTATATAAGGTGTTTGGGCTTCTATATCCATTGATGTTGTCACCTTCTCATCTTTGGGAATGTCAGTGAGACTGTGACCATGAAGGGGTGATATGTGTCCTCTGTTGATCTGACTTACAAGCTGCCATTGACATTGTCTTCACAAGCATGTTTTCATTTAGTCCTTGGATTTGTCATGGACAGTGGAATTTGATAGTGAAATAGCCATAGATCTACTTTTAATAAAATAATCGTCTCAAAATTAAAATACATAACAAGTTGCTGCAGTATTTTGTCATCTCTGCTGTGTACCACTTTTGCTGTGGATGAAAACCAAGGTCCATTGGGAATATAACTCTTGTGGCTATTAATGGATTTAATTTTATTTCCTCTCTGCCACCAAGATGTGCAGTAAAGTTGTTTATGTCCTTTCCTTTAACAGAGAGAATTGCTTATTAAGTGCATGCAATATCATAATCACTTTGCTTTTTATCACTGAAGAGTCCTAATGCTTTCTTTTAAATATATATATAATAAGGAAAAATAGTAACATTTGAAGTTTTTTCCATTAATCCTTGAGTGACTTTTCCTTCCATGGAGAATAAAGAAAGGATTATCTTATTGGGGAACAGGCTCATCTCATGGGACTGCAAATGGAAAGGACTTTTAAGCCTAAGGTAAGGTATAAGATTGGCTTGGTTGTTTGGGAGCATAGAAAGGTGATATATTTACTTAATGTTCCAGTAGGTCCCAACTCTAGGTACCACTGATAATTGGATACCATGGCCCTGAATGAGGCTTCATTCTTTTGAAATGCATTTAATAAAATACTTTAAGAATAATTTTAAGATTATAGTCTCTCTCTCTCTCTCTCTCTCTCTCTCTCTCTTGCTGTATTTTCTCACTCAGGTATTTCTTCTTATGTATCTGAAGAAAAACTCAGTAGCAATCTCATTTAAGTGACATTCTAGAAATGGCTTGACTTTAAATTTTGTTTTCTCATTTGGCTATTCCTGGCTGAATAGATTTTGATAAGTCTCTTATTCTGCCTACCTCTTCTTAGTGCCATCTTTTAATGAAAAGACTCATCAAAAAAATGCTCTGTACCACTTACTGTTATAGATACTGGACAGAATGGTGAATAAAACAGAAAAATTCCAGCCTTTAGGGACAGGTGTGCATCAGACAGTAAACAAATGACAGGGTGTGCCAACCAGAGTAGAGAAGCTGAGCGGGAAGGAGGACAGCAGTGCCGTGTAAGGAGGAAGTTGATCTGTATGGTGGTGGAGAGAGAAGAATTCCCCCCAGCTCATTGGCTAGCTGCCTAGCTGACCTGGTAAGACCCATACCCCGTGAGAGATTCGGTCTAAAAATAAAAACAATCAAAACAAGGTACTCGGTACTTGAGAAACAACACCTAGGGTTTTCTTCTGGTCACACACATAAAATAGTCCAGAAAACCTGAGAGCTGAGCAAGCCAGGTGAAGCACACAATTATATGAGCATGCCAAGTAAAATTTTGGGAGGAGCCTTCCTGGTAGAGGGGACAGGAGTAATATCCAGGAGGCCAGTGTGGCTGGAGCCACATAAATAAGGGGGAAAACTATAGAAAGTAAAAATCAGAGAAGTTAAGAGACAGGTTGGGGGGGTGGAGGGAGGAAGGGAGGGCACATACAGGTGTATACATCATTTGTTTTGCAATGTTGGAGAGAAACAAAGCAGGTGCTCTACCACTGACACAACAGAATTTATTGGTCATTGCATAACTCTTGGTTTGACCTTGAATCATTTGAAGTTAGAGCTAGAGAAGATGCATTATGGTTACTTGGGCCTCTGTACACTCACCAGGAGAAAAGGGCAGGGGCAGGTGGGGTCACAGTGGTAGGCAGCTGTGATGATGGAGGTAGAAGCAGGTGAGAACTCAGAAGCTGAGGATCCTGAGCACATTCTCCTCCCAGATTTGGGGTATGACAGAGCAAAAAGATTTAACAATACCTTCAACATCTCATTTAACTGCATTGTATTTGCTCTCTGTTTTCATTTGAAGATACTCTTACCCATCTATTGTTCTTAGTTCCATCGTGAAAACAGTATGTATAATAGGAGTCCTCAGAGCAGTTTTGGAGTTTGTTTCCACTTTTACTAGGTTATAGAATAACTGGTAGCTTGGCTCTTGATGTGTTAAAGATATACTTAACATTACTTGTGTGTTTTAGGCCATAATGTAGCCAATGAAGCATCTCTAGTTACTCTGCTGTGTCGTCTGTGAGCTCACCCTGATCTGTATTTGTTAGATGCTTTTGAAGAGGTGACTTGTGCAGAATTCATTGATAATAGTAGCTTCATTTCTTTTTTACTAACCTAGGGAAACTGAAGATGCAAAAACATGTTGGTTTTTGTAAAAATCGTGAGTTTGCTGTAGCATACATACTTCCTGTTTGACAAGGGGCTCAGTGAGGAGGGATCCTGCAGAGTGATCTAATTTGTATAGTCTCGAAGGTGGAGCTATTTTTGAAAGAGAACAGAAAAATAATGGGGCCCTTTGCTCCTGAATGACAAACTGTATCTCACTGATTTAAAAGGAAAGGGAGGGACTCAGATCTTGCACTCCGCATTTCTGTTTCCTTTACTGTGTCTAGAGTCAGTGTATGAAATGTGTCCTTAGGTAAGGGATGGCTGCTGGGTTCTTTACATTCTTTTTTTAAAATTAATTACTTTTTTTACACCCCATATATTATTTCCCCCAACCACCCTCCAGTCCACCCTCTGACTGTTCCATACCTCCTCCCCACCCCCCGTCTCCACATGGATGTTCCCACCCCCCACCCCACCTGACCTCTAAACTCTCTGGGGGCCTTCAGTCTCTTGAGGGTTAGGTGCATCATCTCTGAATGAACACAGACCCAGTAGTTCTCTGCTGTATGAGTGTTGGGGGCCTCATATCAGCTGGTGTATGCTGCCTGTTTGGCTGTCTAGTGTTTCAGAGATCTTGGGGGTCCAGATTAATTGAGATTGCTGGTCCTCCTACAGGCTCGCCCTTCTCTTCAGCTTCTTTCAGCCTTCCCCAATTCAACAACAGGGGTCAGCTGCTTCTGTCCATTGGTTGGGTGCAACTATCTGCCTCTGACTCTTTCAGCTGCTTGTTGGGTCTTTTGGAGGGCAGTCATGATAGATCCCTTTTTGTGAGCGCTCCATAGCCTCAGTAATAGTGTCAGGCCTTGGGACCTCCCCTTGAGCTGGATCCCACTTTGGGCCTTTCACTGGACCATTTTTATCCTCAAGCTCCTCTCCATTTCCATCCCTGTAATTCTTTCAGACAGGAACAATTATGGGTCAGAGTTTTAACTGTGGGATGGCAACTCCATCCCGCATTTGATGCCTTATCTTTCTGCTGGAGGTGGGCTCTATATCTTCCCTCTCCCCACTGTAGGGCATTTCACCTAAGATCCCTCCCTTTGAGTCCTGAGAGTCTCTCACCTCCCAGGTCTCTGGTGCATTCTGGAGGGTCCTCCCAACCTCCTGTCTCCCGAGGTTGCCTGTTTCCATTCTTTCTGCTGGCCCTCAGGGCTTCAGTTCTTTTCCCTCACTCAATACCAGGTCAGGTCCCCCTGACCCCTGACTTGTTGCTTTCTTCTCCCTCTCAAGTGGGACTGAGGCATCCTTACTTGGGCACCTCAGCTTGCTGACCTTTTTGAGTTCTGTGGACTGTATCTTCAGTACATGCATGTCCTTTTGGGTCTGAGTTACCTCACTCAGGATGATATTTTCTTTTCTTTTTCTTTTTTTTTTTTTAAGATTTATTTATTTTATTTATATGAGTACGCTGTAGCTGTCTTTAGACACACCAGAAGAAGGCATCAGAGCCCATTACAGATGGTTGTGAACCACCATGTGGTTGCTGGGAATTGAACTCAGGACCTCTGGAAGAGCAGTCAGTGTTCTTAATCACTGAGCCATCTCTCTAGCCCCCAGGATGATATTTTCTTGTTCCATTCATTTGCCTGCAAAACTCAAGGATGTCCTCATTCTTAATAGCTGAGTAGTATTCCATTGTGTTAATGAACCACATTTTCTGTATCCATTCTTTTGTCATGAGACATTTCGGTTGCTTCCAGCTTCTGGCTATTACAAATAAGGCCGCTATGAACATAGTGGAACACATGCCCCTGTGGCATGGTGGGGAATCTTTTGGGTATATTCCCAAGAGTGGTATAGCTGGGTCTTCAGGTAGATCTATTTCCAATTTTCTGAGGAACCTCTAGATTGATTTCCAGAGTGATTGTACCAGTTTGCAATCCCACTAGCAATGGAGGAGTGTTCCTCTTTCTCCATATCCTCTACAACATGTGTTGTCACCTGTGGTTTTGATCTTAGCCATTCTGATTGGTGAAAGGTGGAATCTCAGGGTCATTTTGATTTGCATTTCTCTGATCACTAAACTTTGAACATTTCAACTGTATTTACTCTACTTAGAATTTAAATGATGTGAGTAGTTGAAAGAGTAGTTACTAAGTTCTGGGTTTAGAATTCTTGAGTTCTCTTTATAGTTCCTGTGATAAACTGTGATTTATTTTTTCTTTCTATTTGTTGAAAGACAAGGTCTCACTCATTCTGTAGTCCTGACTGTTTTCAGCCTCTGGAGTTGTGGGATTACAGGTATGGACTACATTCCCAGCTTAGACTGGTGGTTTATAGCTGTTATGTTTTTAATTCATTCAGTCTATATGGCCCCTTTTCTATTCTGAAATGAAATGCTTAGATAATAAAATTTACTGGCACATCTGCATTGTCTTCACAGCAATACAGAGGAAACAAAAGGTGTGTCTTAGGAGACAAATGTAAATAAGAACACTCTGTATTAGGAACCATAGCTATTGTGTACCAGCGAGAACATGTAGCTTTATCTTTGTGGATATGACATCTATGAATAGAGATTCATTTAGGTGTGTTGCTTTGGTGACTCATGATATGTGGCACTGCTACTGGAATATGATTTCCCAAAATAGTTAATAAATCTTTTTGAGTTTTGAATAAAATAGAGTGAAATCTCTCCAGTGTTAATGGAGTTTACATTCATGGAATATTTACTCTATGCTAAATGGTTAAAGAAACAAACATGTTTGTGTTGAGACTTAGATAATTGCAAACTACTTTTTACTGACATATATGTGAGTGGGTCCAAAGGCTGATTTATTATAAAGAAGGCTGATTTTATAAAGCTGATAAAAGTACAATTTGGAATTCTTTCACATGCAAAGATTTACTTCTATGCTCTATACCTAATTTTAAAAAATCAAACAAAAAACTTTACTGAAAGTGTCATATGTACTCAGAAAAGTATACAATTTAGTAAGTTCAATTTAGTGAGCTTTTATAAACTGAACATATATCTTGAGCACCCACATGGAGAAGCTGAGCATTCCTCATCTTAGAATGTCACCTTGCTCTCACCTAATTACAACTTCTGCCACCAGAAAAGCAGTAGCCCAACTTCTGACAGGGTGAGGCAGTGCTGCTTTAGTGTGTGCTCTTGTGTTTTTGAGCCTTTTGCATACTAGTTGTAGTTCATTTCTTCTTATTGCATAGTATTTCATTGAATGGTATATGTTCATATGGCATGGATTCTGTTGTTTCTTAGTTATTCGCCTGATGTTAGCTGTGTGAGACATTTCCTGTCTGGGATTATTTTGAATGTTGGTAGATCTATGTACTCATTTCTCTTGAATATGAAATTCTGGGTCACAGGAAGCACATGTTTTCATAACCATACCATATGATAGCCTCTGTTGCTCTACATCTGCACTAACAGTTGATATTTGCCACCCCTTCCCCCTTTAAGTCATTCTGCGAGGGGCCAAGATGGTTTGTCCTATGGTTTTAGTTTACATTTCCCTTTTCCTTTTGTTGATCATCAAGATCATTGTGATATTATCCTTCATGAATTATTTGTTCCGGTCAGTTTCCTTTGTGGGGAGCTGTGTTTCTTTTCTTTTCTTTTCTTTTCTTTTCTTTTCTTTTCTTTTCTTTTCTTAGATTTATTTATTTATTATATGTAAGTACACTGTAGCTGTCTTCAGATACTCTAGAAGAGGGCATCAGATCTTGTTACGGGTGGTTGTGAGCCACCATGTGGTTGCTGGGATTTGAACTCCGGACCTTTGGAAGAGCAGTCGGGTGCTCTTACCCATTGAGCCATCTCACCAACCCCTCTTTTCTTTTCTTTTTGCAGTTTATATGTGAGATTTATATCATTAAATTCTCACCCTACAAAATATCCACACAATTTACTCAGAACCAATTGATATTGATATAAATTGCCCACCTAGATAAGACAAATTGTCCTGTAATTATCCATCTCCTACGAGATTTTCATAGCTACCTGTGACTGTTTAAAGCCACACGGAATCTGGATTGTCTTTCTCTTCCTCCATCTTCCTTCCTTCCTTCCTTCCGAGCTGTGCTTTCTTTTCCTTTTTGCTTTTTTTAAGGTTTATTTATTATTATATCTAAGTATACTGTAGCTGTCTTCAGACAGACCAGAAGAGGGCGTCTGATCTCATTACAGATGGCTGTGAGCCACCATGTGGTTTGCTGGAATTTGAACTCAGGACCTTCAGAAATGCAGTCAGTGCTCTTAATGGCTGAGCCATCTCTCCAGCCCCAGAGCTGTGTTTCTTATTTACTTTAGGATTTCATTCTTTTTGTTTTAATAACTCAATGAGTCCTATTAGTACTGCCTGTATTTGTGTGTATGTGTGGCCATCCACTGGAGCTTGGACAACCTACCAGTGTTCACCATACCCAATCCCCAGCTCCCCGCCAATGGGGATTAACTGTCAATCCTGGATCAATTGCTAATAGCTTCTCAGCTAGAGGTGAGTCCTTGTGAGCCTCCCTCCACCAGTTTGTGCTGCAATTTTGACTATTTTGACTGTCTTGATCTTGTGCCGCAAGTATCCATTGTTGCTTTGAGTGAGTGTAATGGCCATGTCATGTCCAAAAGACAGCATTTTACAGCTCTTTTTCCCTTTCTCTGATTCTTACATTTTTTCCATCCTTCTCTTTCAAGATGGTCCCTGAACCTTGTGAGCTAGTAGGGAGCTGTTACAGTTGTCCTATTTAGAGCTAAGCACTCAGTTACTTACATGAACGTTAGAAATCATGTGGGAAACTAGTCACTTCTCCATTGTGTACATGTGGATTATAAGATGTTTGACATTCTTTTGTTTTTTTTCTGCCACCAAATTCTGTACTATTTGCAATTGTTGCCATGGTCTAGAAAGTACTTCAGAGATATTTCACCACCACGCCACTCTTCAGACTTACTTGTTAATATTTTGCCTTTACTATATAATATGATGTTACATTTATTGTGTGTCTGAATGCCCTAAAGTGGGTTTTGTTGTTTGATGTTGTTCTTGCTGCTGCTGCTGCTGCTACTGCTGCAAGATAGGGCTTACCCTGTCTCCGCCTCCTGAGCTGACCTCAACTATGTCATGGGTTTGTAAAAAACATTGAAAATTTTTCTTCTTTTGATTCTGAGTCTCAGTCTTTAATATCTCTTAACTGTTTGACTTTTGATTATTTGTTGAAAGAAACCTAAAGCCTAGAGATATTTTGTTTTTGTTTTTCTTTGCTTTTTAAAATAATATGTTCTTATTTATGTGAATGAGTGTTTGTCTGTGTGTATGTCCTATACCACATACAGGCCTAGTGTCCTCAAAGGCCAGAAGAGGGTGTTGGATCTTCTGGAACTAGTTACAGACAGTTTGGCTCTTACTTGCTGAACTGTCTCCAGTCTCTTGCTTGGTTTGTTTGAGATTTAGTCTCATTGCCAAAGATGGTCTCCAGCCTTCTGTGCATCAAAGGATGACTTTGGGTTTCAATCTTCCAGCCTCCACCTCTAGTTCATTACAACTATGAACCACTGGTACCTGCTTTTATGTGGTGCTGGGGATTGAACCCAGGATCTTGTTCATTCTAAACAAGTACTACACCAATTGAACTACACCCCTGTCCCAAGCCAACAGTTTTAATTGTTGGCATGTATGTATAATCTTCAGACTTCTGTTCACAGGCTTCTTGATAAAAGTAGACTGAACCCTGGACTTAGAGCCCGAGTTAAATCAGCATTCCTTTGGATCCTACTCATCCCTTCACAGTGGAAAGAAATGGAGACAGCCATCTGGTTGACTATTGGTGGTTGTTGGGAAGAGCAGGTGCAGTAAGATTCCTTATAAGTTACAGAACCCCTGGTGTCCATTCATGCATTTATTTGCTAACTGGTCTTTGCCGAGACTAAAGCCATAAGATGAAGCCTGCTAAATAGTTTGGATCTGTCCAGTTTGAATAAGGGGACTACAGCCATAACTTATTCATGGAAATTGGCATCCATTTTCCAGAAGCGAGAGTGTTTATAGGAAGGGAGAGTGTTTATAGGAAGGCAACAGGAACCTTGGCCTATTGGGATTCCTATGGCTAATTCTGGTTTTGCAAATGAAACGTAAGCAAACCACTCACTTTCCATTTCCTTCATTGTCTTGTTGCTTAAAATTGCTTTGAGGGTTAAGATAAACTCACTAAGCACTTCTGTGTTCCTTAGTGAATGTCACACTGTGAACATAGGTGATGAATTGTGAGAATTAGATTCTTAGGCTATCTATTTATCTATCTCTGTCTGTCTATCTATCTATCTATCTATCTATCTATCTATATCTATCTAAGTATATCAGTAATAAAGCATCAGTATAGCATGTTTGAAGCCCTGGGTTTCTCAAAAAATGCAAAAGTTCCCAATCAAAAGAATTTATTATAACCCCAGCCTTCCAGCCCATAGATGGAGAAATCCATAGTTTATTAGTAGGTAGAAAGTAGCCTTTAGAATGTAAATTGCTGGGGGAGGGGTTTAATACAGAGTTTATTAATTTTTTTCTTTTTTCTTTTTTTGGTTTTTTGAGACAGGGTTTCTCTGTGTAGCGCTGGCTGTCCTGGAACTCACTCTGTAGACCAGGCTGGCCTTGAACTCAGAAATTCACCTGCCTCTGCCTCCCAAGTGCTGGGATTAAAGGCATGAGTCACCACGCCCGGCTAATTTTTTTATTGAAAGATTTTTCTTAACAAGATTGAATTTTGTATGATTTCTTCTGTAAACCTTAGTCTCCATAATTAGTATGCCTGTAGAATGTAACAACTTTTTTAAAGTTATTTTTTATAGTTATGTGTGGTATGTGTATGAGTCCAGGTACATATGTCACAGTATACTTGTGAAGGCCTAGAACACCTTTCAAGAGCCAGTTGTTTCCTTCCATTTGAGATCCAGGAATGGAAGGCTTACACAGCAAGGCTTTTACCCAGAGCTGTCCTGCCCTCCGTGCTTCTTGTGCTTGTTGTTTCCAGACAGTGTCTTGTCTATTAGCCCAGGGTTGCTTGACCTTCCTTCCTTCTGTGGCTGGGATTATATGAATGTACCATGATACCAGCTAGAATTTGATGTTAATTAAATTATTACTCTGATAACCATAACCAGGCTGGATAGTAAATTACAATTTTCTTTTCCTGACCTATTTTAATTTTTTTTTTTTAGCTTTTATAGACATGTTAAGATTTGTTTAATAATCATTGATACTGAGTAACAATGTATTTTCAGTGCTGTTTTTTAAAGTTATTTTTTAGAGTTATGTGTAATGTATAAGTCCAGTGTATGAGCGTTTGCACACATGTATGTATATGCACCCACCATATGCTTGCTTGGTGCCTGTGAAGGTCAAAAGAGGCCACCAGAAGTAGAGATATGGATGGTTGTAAGCCACCAACCATATCAGTTCTGGGAACTGAACCCCAGGTCCCCTGCAAGAGTGACAAGTGTTCTTAACCACTGAACAGTCTGTCCAGCTTCCCCTCCCCCCTTTGTTTTTTGCTTTTTGAGACAGCGTCTCACTATGTAACTCCAGCTGGCCTAGAACTTGCTATGTAGATTATGGTGGCCTTTTAGATCTACCTCTGAAGTGCCAGGCTTACAGGTGTGTGCCTCTGCGCTCAGCTCAGCTCCTTGCTCTTTTCTTTTCCTCCTTCCCTTCCTTTCCTTCTTTTCTTCCTTCCTTCCTTTCTTTTTTTTTCCCCCCAGACAGGTTTCTTTGTGAAAAAGCCTTGACTGTCCTGTAACTCACTGTGTAGGTCAGGCTGGCCTGGAACTCAAAGAGATCTACCTGCCTCTGCCTTCCCAGTGCTGGGATTCAAGGCGTGTCACTGCCCAGCTGGTCTCAGACTTTTTTTTTTTTTTTGGTTTTTCGAGACAGGGTTTCTCTGTATAGCCCTGGCTGTCCTGGAACTCACTTTGTAGACCAGGCCGGCCTCGAACTCAGAAATCCACCTGCCTCTGCCTCCCAAGTGCTGGGATTAAAGGCATGTGCCACCATGCCCGGCTCCTCATCAGTTTAAAAATCTTACTAGGTGACCCCAGGATCTGTCTCCTGGTTTTTATATTCTCATGTAATCCTACATCTTGGTTTTGGGTGGAATTCGTGGGTAGAGTTATTGAATATTTTGGCAAGCAGCTACAATTTGCATGATAATGATCCATAAGATTGTAATCATATCTTGTTGGATCTACACACATTGCCATATTGTGAGTTGTCAATGAAGAATTTTGAGTGGTATGGATCTTTGGGCAACTTCAAGCCATAGGCACCAAGAGACTTATTTTTGGGGTTGATTTGTTCATTTGTTGTTGTTTTTGAGACAAGGTCTCTCTATGTTGCCCTGTCTTTCCCAGAACTTACTATGTAGTCCAGGCTTGCTTCAAACTTACAGAGATATATGTCTCTTCTGAGATTAAAGGCATGTGTCATAACTCTGTGCTCAAGAAACTTTGTCAGTTCAGTAGCCTACAGAATTGAACGCTGCCAATAACTATGAGCTTGTAATAGTTCTTCTTCCACCACAGTCTTGGCTAATATCTTGATTGTAACCTAGAGGGCCTAGCTAAGCTGTGCCTGTGCCTCTCACCCCCATGATCAACATATTGTTTTTGACTGTTTATAGGCTTGTAGTAATATTGTTATATAACAGTAGATGATATTATTATTTATAAGTATAGTAGTAGTTTTTAAATATTTACTTATTTTATATTATGTGAGTACACTGTCCTCAGACACACCAGAAGAGGGCATCAGATTCTATTACAGATGGCTGTGAGCCACCAAGTGGGTGCTGGGAATTGAACTCAGGACCTCTGGAAGAGCAGACTGTTCTCTTAACCACTGAGCCATCTCCTCTGCCAAGTATATTAGTTTTATACCAGAGTTTCTTTTACTGTACATTTCTTCCAACATGTAGTTTTGTCAGTCTCTTTAATTTTATAGTCTTGTTAATTGATAAGAGTGTTTAGTTCCCTTATGGCTTTATTTTTTTTAATAATATTTATTTGTTCTGTATGTGTATGTGTGTGTATGCATTTGGATGTGTTCCACAGCACATAAATGGAAGTCAGAGGATAACGTGGGTTCTGGGAAATCCAACTCAGGTCTCAGGCTTGGCAACAAAATCTTTTACCCACTGAGCCATCTCACCAACCTTTATGGTTTTAGTTTGCCTTTCTATAACTAATGACCTTGAGTATTGTTGGATATCTGCTTTTGTAAAGTATTTGCTTAAGTCCTTTTCTTATTTTTAAAATTGGTGTTTATCCTTTGTAATTTATCTGTAAATTATTTTACAAATCAAATCTTCTATCATTTGTCTATATGTCTAATGAATACTACATTCTTCCAGTCTGTGACATCTGTCATGTCACTCAGATTTCCAAACATTTGACATTTTACTACATTCCCTCTGTTCTGCTGTTCTCTAAGGTCTTCATAGCCACATGAGACAAAGTTATACAACTAATGTCTTCTGCCATCCTAAAATACGTCAGTGCTTATTTTCTTCAGTCAGAAGTTCTCTCAGGACTGGAGAGATGGCTCAGCAGTTAAGAGTATCTGCTACTCTCCCAGAAGACCTGAATTCAGTTCTCAACATTCACATCCAGTGGTTCTGGGGGATCTGATATCCTCTTCTGGACTCTGTAGGCACATGCACTCACACATGCATATATATATATATATATATATGTCTTTATATATTAAAAAAAAGTGTTCCCAATAACTACTGTGTGTCTCTCTTAGTTAGGTAATTAATAGTCCAAGATACTTCTGTGGGTTGGTGAGATGGTTCAGTGGGTTAAGTTGCCTGTTGCCAAGCTTGGTGTCCTAAATTCAGTCCCCAGGAATTACATGGTGAACAGAGATAATTGACAAACTGATAGCAAACCTGTAGCCCAGGCTGGCCTTGAACTCATGATCCTCCAGCCTCTACCTCCTTAAGCAAATCATATCAATGCACATCACAGCTGGTGCAATATTTTTTCTACATTTTGTTTTGTTTTGTTTGAATACACCCCCATCCCTCCCTCCACTTATCCTATCTATCTACCTTTCCTTTCACCCTGATCCACTCCTCCTCAGTTCCCCTTTAGAAAAGAGCAGGTCTCCCAGAAATATCCACCTAACATAGCATAACAAGATACACAAAGTCTAGGTATAACCCCTCATATCAAGGTTGGATGAGGAAACCCAGTATGAGGAATGGGTCCCAAAAGCAGAAAAAAAGATTTAGGGACATTCCCATTCCCACTGTTAGAGGAGTCCTACAAAACACCAAGCTAACAACCCTGAAATATATGAAAAGAACCTTGCACAGACCTATGCAGGCTCAGTAATTGCCATTTCAGTCTCTGTTAGCCCCTACAATCCCTGCTTAGTTGAAGTGTGTTCTTCTGGTATTGCCAACTCCTCTGGCTCCTACATTTCTTCCTTCCCATCCTCCATAGGGTTCCCCAAGCTCCAAGGGGAGGGATCTGATGGAGACCTCCAACGTGGGCTCACTCTCTCCACCTAACGTTTGACTGTAGATCACTTTATCTTCCCCCATGAGCTGCCGGTGGTAGCCTCTTTAATGATGATTGGGTTAGGCACTGGTCTATGAGTTTATGTGGATATGATTAGTAATTGTTTATTAATTTTTTTCTATCATAAGTCTCAGAGCTATATAGCCTTCGATTCCTAGACATCCAGGTTGTGTCAGGCATGGGCTTCCTCTCATGGTGTACATCTGATTTGTTGGCCACTCACCACAAATTTTGTGTCTCCATTGCCCTAGTACATCTTGCAGGTGGGATAGATTATAGTAGATTGAAGACTTTGTGGCTGTGTTGGTGTCTCAGCCCCACTTCTGGAAGCCTTGCCTGGTTACAGAGGATGGTCAGTTCAGGCTCTGAATCCTCCATTACTAGGAGCCCTCATAGGGTCACCCTCATAGAATCCTGAGAGTTTCTTTCTACTGGACTAGGTTTTCACCCTCCCTACCCAAATGTCCTCCAGTTGCAATTGTTCCTCTCAATACTATATCCCTCTCCACACACCTGATCTGATCCATTCTGTTCCCATCCCCACTTGCCCTAGTCCACTTGAAAAATGTATTTTATTTCTGCTTCCCAGGGAGATCCAAGTTAAAAGAGATCCCTCTTAAAGCCTTCCTTGATACTTAGTCTTTCTGGGTCTCTGTGGATTGTAGTATGATTATTATTGACTTAACAGCTAATACCCACTTATAAGTTAATATACCATGTTTGTTTTTCTGGATCTGGATGACTTCACTAAGGATGAGATTTTCTAGTTCCATCCATTTGCCTACAAATTTCATGATGTCATTTTTTTTTTTAAAACAACCGGGTAATATTCCATTGTATAAATTGCCACATCTTTTTTACCCATTCTTGGGGTGAGGGGCATTCTAGTGTCTGGCTATTATGAATAAAGCCACTATGAACATAGTTGAGCAAGTGCCCTTGTGATAGGATAGAATACCCTTTGTATATATACCCAAGAGTAGTATAGCTGGGTCTTGAGGTAGATTGATTCCCAGTTTTCTGAGGACAAGTGTTAGATGGAATCTCAAGGTAGTTTTGATTTGCATTTCCCTGATGGTTAAAGATATTGAACAATTCTTTTTTTTTTCCCCTTCCCTTCTCCCTCGTGTTCCATCCTGGCTTATTCCAGGCCCTGCGCGCTCTGGCCCCTCTGGCCTATAGGTTTTTTTTGTTTCTTTTTTGTTTTTTGTTTGTTTTTGTTTTGTTTTTGTTTTTGTTTTTCCAGACAGGGTTTCTCTGTGAACAATTCTTTGTTTCTCAGCCATTTGGTTTCTTCTGTTGAGAATTCTCTGTTTAGCTCTCTACCCATTTGTTAATTGGATTGTTTGTTTTCTTTTCTTTTCTTTTTTTTTTAAAGACTGGCATGTTGGCTAGTTGTATTGACACATGCCTTTTTTTTTAAGATTTATTTATTTATTATATGTAAGTACACTGTAGCTGTCTTCAGACACTCCAGAAGAGGGNGTCAGATCTNGTTANNGATGGTTNTGAGCCACCATGTGGTTGCTGGGATTTGAACTCATGACCTTCGGAAGACCCACTGAGCCATCTCATCAGCCCTTTTCTACCTTTTTGTTGTTGTTGTTTTTGTTTTTGTTTTTCAAGACAGGGTAATGAACCTTCAAGGCCACCTCCTCACCCCCAACTTCCAATGATGTACTTCCTCCAGCATGGGTAAATCTTCTAAAGGTTCCATAACCTTCCCAAACACATGTACCAGCTGAGGACCAAGTGCTCAAAGGCATGAACCTAGGAGGGACATTTCTTATTCAAACCACCACAGAATACTAGGCCATCGTTGTTATTTTGTTTTGTTTTGAGACAGGGTATTTAAGTGTAGCCCTGGTTATTCTAGAACTCACACTGTAGATCAGGTTGACTTTGAACTCACAGAGATCTGCCTCCTTCTGTCTCCCAAGTGCTGGGATTAGAGACATGTTCCACCAGTGTCTGGCTGAATACTAGGCAGTTTAGTGGAGGATTAGCATCTAGAACCAGTGTGTAGGAGTTTGTTGTGCTGGTTGTAATAGGATGTCATTGCATCTGATGCTCTCAGCAGATAGAGCGAGGAAATACAACTATACACGTGCAGTATAAAGAATAGACATCTTTAAAACTATCTGTCAGTTCAAATCTGCTTGTGGACGTTGTACATCGTGGTGCGCACTAGGCTCCGCACCACGATGTACAACGTCCACAATAAGTACACTGTAGCTGTCTTCAGACACTCCAGAAGAGGGAGTCAGATCTTGTTACGGATGGTTGTGAGCCACCATGTGGTTGCTGGGATTTGAACTCCAGACCTTCGGAAGAGCAGTCGGGTGCTCTTACCCACTGAGCCATCTCTCCAGCCCTATAAATACCTTTCTAAGAGGGAGAAGTTTGACCCCTCCTATCCTCATTGCTACCCCATTGCACCTAGCTTTCCAACTAGCCTGGTCTTCATCTGTCACATGCATATGTGCATATACACATGTACTTGCTACTGTAGGGAGCAAACACATTGTAAATTTTTTTAAAAAGATTTATTAATTATACGTAAGTACACTGTAGTTGTCTTCAGACACTCCAGAAGAGGGCGTCAGACCTCGTTAGGGATGGTTGTGAGCCACCATGTGGTTGCTGGGATTTGAACTCAGGACCTTTGGAAGAGCAGTCGTTGCTCTTACCTGCTGAGCCATCTCACCAGCCCCACACATTGTAAATTCTTAACACTGACACTCGAGGCAACAGAGATGGAAAATGAGAAGCAGACCAGTTACTCAGAAGTTCTTAAATAGAACTTAATTATTTACTGTTCTACTGAAAAGCTATCTCAAAAGTTGGGTATGGACATACACCTCAGACCTTGACTCAGCAACAAAAAAATCTACTTCAAAATATTTTCATCTGAAATAAGGTTTGTTTTATTTGAACAGAAATTGCACTTTGGACGCTGCTTTGCAAGAGTGGTAAGTCCCCTCTTCCACTCAGATTTAGTCGGAGTGTCTCGAACCTTTTATAGGCTGCTCACTCACATTCCTAATACCTGTGCTAGCTGTTGAGTGGCCGCTATGTGAGTGCTGGGGGCTGAAGTAGGTCCGCAGAAAGAACAAGTCCTTCTGAAAAAAAATTTTTATTTTTATTTTTATTAGTTATTTTATTTATTTACATTTCAAATGTTATCCTCTTTCTTGGTTTCCCCTCTGCACCCCCCTTCTCCGTATCCCTTCCCCTTGCTTCTATGAGGGTGCTCACCCACCCACCCACTACCGGCTCACCATCCTAGCATTCCCCTACACTGGGGCATCAAGCCTTCACAGGACCAAAGGCCTTCCTTCCCATTGATATCAGATAAGGCCATCCTCTGCTACATATGCAGCTGGAGCCATGGGTCCCTCCATGTGTACTCTGGCCTGGTGGTTTAGTCCCTGGAAGCTCTGAGGGCTTGGTTGGTTGATATTGTTGTTCTTCCTATGGGATTGCAAACCCCTTCAGCTCCTTCAGTCCTTTCCCTAACTCCTCCATTAGGGTCCCCTTGCTCAGTCCAATGGTTGGCTGAGAGCATCCATGTCTGTACTGGTCAGCCTCTGGCAGAGCCTCTCAGGAGAGTCTGTATCAGGCTCCTATCAGCAAGCACTTCTTGGCATCGGCAATAGTGTCTGGGTTTGGTGACCGCATATGGGATGGATCCCCAGGTGGGGCAGTCTCTGGATGGCCTTTCCTTCAGTCTCTGCCCCACTCTTTATCCCTGTATTTCCTTTAGACAGGAGCAATTCTGGGTTAAAATTTTTGAGATGGTTGGGTGGCCCCATCCCTCAACCAGGGCAGTGCCTAACCTCTGGATATGATCTCGACAGGTCTTCTCTCCTCTTCAGCTAATGTCATCCCCGTTGGGTCCTGGGAGCCTCTTGCTTTCCTGGCATATGGGACTTTATGGTGGATACCCCCAGATCCCCATCCCCCATTGCTACATACCTCCATTCAATTTCCTGACCCTCTCTACATCTCTGCCGTCTCTTCCCACACCTGATCCTGCACCCTTTCCCCCAACTCTCTCCCAAGTGTCTTCCTCCCTCTACCTCCTGTGATTATTTTGTTTCCCCATTCTAAGTAGGACTGAAGCATCCACACTTTGGTCTTTCTTCTTCTTGAGCCTCATATGGTCTCTGAGTTGTATTGTAGGTATTCTGGCTTTTTTCCTAATATCCACTTATCAGTGAGTACATACCATGTGTGTCCTTTTGTGACTAGGTTATCTCACTCAGGTTATTTTCTAGTTCCATCCATTTGCCTGTGAATTTCATGAAGTCATTGTTTTTAATAGCTGAGTAGTACTCCATTGTTAAATGTACCACATTTTCTGTATCCATTCCTCTGTTGAGGAACATCTAGATTGTTTCCAGCTTCTGGCTGCTTCGAATATAGTGGAGCATGTGTCCTTGTTATATGTTGGAGCATCTTTTGGGTATATGCCCAGGAATGGTATAGCTGGGTCCTCAGCTGGTACTAGGTCCAATTTTCTGAGTAACCTCCAGACTCATTTCTAGAGTGGTTGTACCAGCTTGCAATTCCACCAGCAATGGAGGAGTGTTCTTCTTTCTCCATATCCTTGCCAGCATCTGCTGTTACCTGAGTTTTTCATCTTAGCCATTCTGACTGGTGTGAGGTGGAATCTCAGGGTTGCTTTGATTTGCATTTCCCTGATGACTAAGGATGCTTCTTGCCCATTCAAGATTCCTCAGTTGAGAATTCTTTGTTTAGCTCTGTACCCCATTTTTAATAGGGTTATTTGGTACTCTTAACAGCTGAACCATCTTCTCCAGACTCCTGTAGACATGTTTTACAAGTGGCATAGTAGCTGGAAACATCCTTTTCTGAATGAACAGAACATTCATTCATTTGTGGATGGACTTGTTCAATGCTTTTCATTTGTTTGGTTTTGTTTTTTGGTTTTTTTGTTTGTTTGTTTTGGTTTTTCGAGACAGGGTTTCTCTGTATAGCCCTGGCTGTCCTGGAACTCACTCTGTAGACCAGGCTGGCCTCGAACTCAGAAATCCGCCTGCCTCTGCCTCCTGAGTGCTGGGATTAAAGGTGTGCGCCACCACACGCAGCTCTTTTCATTTGTTTTAAAGTACTTAAATGTGTTTACTATTAAATTTGTTTGGTGTATGTTGAGAGGGAGTTAAATGTTTCAGCCATCTTGTTGGCTTAGCTTATGAAATTTAAACACTTATACCTGCTTTTACATAGAGACATAAAATAGATCTTTTTATTTATTTTAGTAAGGAGTATTGTCACAGGATTTTTCCTGTCCAATTACATTAGCACAGAGGAAGCCTTTGATTGGACAGGGAAAAGGGAGGTGGAGCTAAGAGTTGCAGAGACAGAGAGCCCCAGGGGAGAAAGAAAGGAGGAGAATGGAGGCAGACGGGAGCCAGCTTGGCTTCAACGAGCCACAGGTAGTTATGATATCATAAAGTTAGGATAATTGGGATAAAGCTTTTATCAATATCAACTGGCTCTGAAATTATTGTATTGTCATCTTGTAATTTGTGATTTTTACTGATGCATAAATCTGATTGGTTAACCATAATTATAAGCTTTAAGAGTTTTGATTTTTACCAGGTTACTGGGTATTATGATATCTAACCGAGATGTTGGCAGTTCATTTTGGTTACTGGAATCTGGGACCGTGGTCCAGGAACAAGCGAGCCAGACCCTACGGGGGCTAGCTGGAGAGAGTTGTCGGTGGCTGGAGCACAGGAGCACAGTGTGGCCCTGCCAGGGAGTTGGCAGGTTGAGAGAAGCAGGGGCGTAGAGAGTTGGTGGGTTCTTTTTTAATATTTTCTGCAACAGAGTACTGTTTTTCTCTTTGACTCACTTCATCCCCCTTTCTCTTTTTTTCTACCAAGTAACTTCTACACACGTCCTTCCATATTGTCTCCATTTTTATTCAGAAAATCTACAACACATTGAAACTGTTTAAAAATGAAATCACATTTAATCTATCTATCTATCTATCTATCTATCTATCTATCTATCTATCTATCTATCTCTTGCTGAATCCTTTGTAGAAATTTCTGGAAGTCAGAAGGTTTTGGTCCAATGTGTTCTTTTTAGTGGCTGCTCATATCTGTTTTCTAGTATTTGATCATGAAGGGATGAGAGACTGTACTTGGGAAATTGGAATGTAGCATGATAGCCTTCAAGGGAATGGTAACCAAGAATGTAGGCCTCAGATGCTGTCTCATAGTATTCTTAGCCCTCTATTGGTGGAGAATAGGGTTTTGTTAAGTTAATACATTCCAAAGGTTTTTAATCTGTTTCTCAGGTTAGATTCTGATGCTGAGATGGGCAAGAAGAAATGGCTCTCCACTGAGTAAAGATAGCTTAAAAGAAATTGTAATCAAACTATCAGTAACAGTAGTTTTTATCTGTTGGTCAGTCTATTGCAGAGAGCCTCTTTTTAAGAATCCTAGTTTACAGGTCCTAGACCTGTGTGCTATTAAAATGATAGGTTAGTTGAGAAAATGGTGGGGAGTGACATGTTGTTTGGCCTTAACAGGCATACGACTACTTTTGCATACTGTGAAATTGCTTAGCAGATCATGAAGATGTAGGAACAGGGCACAAGTCCAATGATATTATGGGAGCTGGTAGGTAAGACTGAGGCATAGAGGACCCCCAAGGGAGAGATGCTCAGCATTAAATGTCGGTAGCGGGGCATTTGGAGTTCTTTAGTCCAGGCCATGGTCCTGTGCATTTAGTTTCTATGCACTAAGTTCTATTCTTTAAAAAGCTGTCCATTTTCAGAAACAGATTTGGCTTTCCATTTTATATAATGCAAGCTAAGGGGATCCTGTGCTAAGTATAGCATTGTGAGTTTGTTGGTTTTACCAAGGCACTTAAGACATTAAAATGCAAAACCAAAAAAAAAAAAGCAAAGCCAGAGCCACTCACTTCCCTGTGAAGCCAACTGAAAACTGGCCTTAGTAATTTGCCTCTCTGTATGATTGAATAGTTGATGACCGAGGAAGGTTTTTATGTTAGAAAGAAACTATGTAGTAACTTAAGTAATGATGCTCGAAGAGTAAGACAGACATGCAATTCTGTCTTTTTTTTATTCTCTCTCTGCCTGGGGAGCGGTGCTAGAGATGTAGCTTGTCTCAGGCCTCTTTCTTCTCTAGGTCTAGATAAGTGAGTTCTATGGACTTTGAGCTGGGTAGATCTAGTGGCCACTTGGATTCCACTAGGACAATGGTGATTATTATTACTCATTATTAAAAGTTACAGTGTTTTCAACCCACTAGTGAAGAATTATGCTGCTGGTTCTCTTTTTAGAATAAGACTCTAGCTCTCCCCATACCCCTGACTCCAGGAAAATGGTTGTTGTATTTTTTTTCTGTTAGGTTGGGTCACTAGAACTGAGCACTATATAATGTGCTATATAAACTCATGAGCACTACATAAATGATATAGTTGAAATGAGAAAATGCCTTAACATTTCATTTTGCTTAGAGATGGGGGAAATTTTACTGTTCCCCTGTGATCTGTTTGGTTTTAGTCTATGTTCCAATAACTGGGACAAAACATTAAATACCCATTACATGTGAAACATGCTGAGACAGCTAGAGAGCTGGAGGTGGTCCGGCCTCTACAGGGAGTTCAGCCTTGGTGTAAACAGTATACCTCATTTCAGAGTAAGCTGATGTAGTAGCAACAAGAGAAGTGGTACAGGGGTAGGGTGGGGCACTGATGCCTCTGTAGAGTCTTACATTTTATTTTTTTATTTTTTTATTTATTTTATTTTATTTTTTTTTGGTTTTTTCGAGACAGGGTTTCTCTGTATAGCCCTGGCTGTCCTGGAACTCACTTTGTAGACCAGGCTGGCCTCGAACTCAGAAATCCACNGTTTTTTCGAGACAGGGTTTCTCTGTATAGCCCTGGCTGTCCTGGAACTCACTTTGTAGACCAGGCTGGCCTCGAACTCAGAAATCCACCTGCCTCTTCCTCCCGAGGGCTGGGATTAAAGTTATGTGCCACCATGCCCGGCGAGTCTTACATTTTAATTGCAAGTTTTGTTTCTAATTTTTTGTTGTAGAAAGTTTTTTTTACATATTCAGATAAAGATATGTATCAACACAATATATTCTCATCAGCTAGTTTCATTACCAGCTCACACTCATTTTATTTCAGCTGCATCCTTCCTATCTCAACTGTTTTATCTTCCCAGATAATTTTTATTATTCTATAGTAATTTCAATGTGTATCTCCAAAAAATAGGCATTCTCAAAAAGTACATAGATTTATTTTATTTACGTGAGTACACTGTAGCTGTCTTCAGACACGCTAGAAAAGGGCATCAGATCCTATTACAGATGGTTGTGAGCTACCATGTGGTTGCTGGGAATTGAACTCAGGACCTTTAGAAGAGCAATCCAATCTGTGCTCTTAACCGCTGAGCCATTGCTCCAGTCCTAGTCCTATATCTTTATTATCTTTGGCCCATTATAGAGACAGTTTGCTAACCCCTAGTTAAAAAGAAACTGAGTCTTGGGTTTAGTGCTGTCAGAGGAGGTGTGTTAAGTATTGAGCAGAAATAGCCATTGTTTTTGTCATTTAGCACATAGGAGTCAGAACCCTCGGGGTTGTTTTGCCATGTTTTCATCATTCATTCTGGTTTAAGAAAATGGGTCTTTAGGCATCTATGTCAATTTGACTGGTACCTAGTTTTATTTTGTATATTGTCTCACTGAACCAAGCTCAATGAAGTCAAGGGCTTTTATGTTTTTAGTTGAGTACTCTGCTGTCAGGACCTGGATCACTGCTAGACATTTAGCAGATACCTAGTAAATAGCTGTTGAGTAAATGGGTACTTTAATCCGCTTCCTGCTAGCCAGTTTTTTAATATTAGCTCAGTAGAGACTGGAGTCATTTGGAAAGAGGAGACCTCAGTTGAGAAAATATTCCTACCAGACTGGCCTATGAGTATGCCTGTGGGGCATTTTCTTGATTAATGATCGATAAAAGTGGGACTATCCCACAGGGTGTTCCTGGATAGTAACAGGTTGAACATATGAACCCACAGACTGTGCCAGTATACATAAGACTTGCACAGGTTCAAGCCAGAGGGGGTGCCTGCACTGAAATCAGGAAATAAAGATGGGTCCTCACCCCTAACCAAGAAGCTTTTTATAATCATACCTGTTAGCAAAGGGAAAAATCAGTGTACTCCAGCTGAGTGTCACTAGGTATATGAATCACACTCCAGGTACATGTCCATGAGTGGTTAGTTGCCTAACACAAAAGAACTCCATGTTTGTTTGCTTTTGTGGGCTGTGTACCTAGAATTAAAGTGTGTGCAACCACTCCTGCATTATTATCATTTTGTTTTTGTTTTTGTTTTTTAAGAGAAAGAACATAAAGTTGGGTAGGTGGATGGGATCTGAGGAGGGGAAAAGTATGATCAAAATATAGGTTATGAAAAAAAGATGTAAAGATTTAAAAAAATAATAAAATGAAAGCAGGTTGAGCAAGCGATGGGAATCAAGCAGGTAAGCAGCATTCCTCCATGAGCTGCATCAGCTCTGCCTCAGCTGTCTGTCCTGACCCCCCTAGAATGGGGGCTACTTAGTGGACCTCGAGCTATGAGGTGTTGTAAACCCTTTCCTCTCCAAGTTGCTTTTGGATAGTTTCTTATCACAATAGAAAATCAATAAGATACTTCTTGAATGCCGTTGGAATTCCTTGGTATAAGAATGGCATATTTGTAAGTGGCAGAGATTAGAAATTTTTTTGTTTTGTTTTAATCACTTTATTTTATGTATGTGAGTATACTGTTGCTCTATTCAAACACACCAGAAGAGGGCATTGGATTCCATTACAGATGGTTGTGAACCACCATGTGGTTGCTGGGAGTTGAACTCAGGACCTTTGAGTAAGTAGCAATTAAAACAATAATTATTATAAGGATTATAGAAATGAGGGTAAACATTTGGGATGTGTCACAGTCTTGCTTATATTTTACCTTTAACTTTTATGTAAGTATGAACAAAGTCTGGAAGATGATACAGAGATGATGTCATATCCTAATGCTTACTCATCCTTCCAGTAATGGTTTTGAACTACATAATGTGCCATGCCTTGTCTCCCTTGCTATGCTGCTGCGGTATTGAAATATGCATAGTGTGGATCATGGATGACAAAAATCATATGTTACACACTCTGTTAAATCTGTTTTGTGTTACAGATAGCCTTTTGATCACCCTGCAGTGAGTACTGCCAATATGCTTATGAGCAGTAATCCTAAAACCATCCTTGATTGCAGCCTGATTTGGGCTAATAGACTTTGAATTAGGATAAAGTCATTTGATTTGAGATCAGATCTAAACAGGTGTGTTAGAAAGAAGTAGTCTGGGCAACACTGTCTCATATTTAGATATACTCAGAGTAGCATTCCTGCCTTCTTCTTAGTCTGATGTACATATCCCATGATGGCAGCATTTTCCAATAGATGTTGTCATTTAGAGCCATCATTTACCTTTCCTCACACTATATGTTCAGCTTGTCTTTAAAATTTTTTATTGTTCTTTAGTTTCTTAATGTGCAAAATTAAGAGTGTGTTAAATTTGCCATATATAAAAATAGTTTTGTAAAGTTTTTGTACTTTTTCCTTTTTTGTGTATATGTGTCCAGGTGTGTATGTGCACGTGCATGCATGTAGGCCAGGGGTCAACATCTGTTGTCTTCTTCAGTAGCTCTCTCCCTAATTGTTTTTTGTTTTCCTTTTTGTGAGATGGTCTCATTATATATATATAGCTCGGGCAGTTCTGGAACAGGACAGGCTAGCTTCTAACTCACAGAGTTTGCCTGTGTCTGCCTCCTTAGTGCTAGGATTAAAGTCATGTGCCACTATACCTGGCTCGGCCTAATTTTTTTTTTGAGACAGGGCTTATTTAGCCTGGAGCTCACCATTTCAGTTAGGTTAGCCAGCCATCAGCTCAAAGAATCCCTTGTCTCCTTGTTTTCCTATGGTGCCTGGGTTACAGATCTGCCATCACAATCCTGGGACTCGGAACTCAGGTCCTTAGGTTTGCACAGAAGGCACTTTACCCATTGACTCACCCCCCTTTGCCCTTTTGTGGTTTTTCTATTAAACGTGTGTGTGTGTGTGTGTGTGTGTGTGTGTGTGTGTGTGTGTGTGATGTGCATACTCCCTTACCCCATTGTCTTGAGGTTATTTATGTAACCATTCTTTCCAAGAGCCAAAATTTTATATCACAAAGCAGAGCAGAGAGATTCTTTAATTTCAGAAACCTGCTTCTTTCTGCCCCCTACCTCAGAATGAACCTAAGATTTTGAATTAATAAATCATAGAACTTAAGATTTTTAATTGTTAGATACACACTTTACCATTAAGCTATAATCTCCCTCTTAGAAACGATTTTAGTTCTGCTCAGAAGGCAGAGGTGATGAGTTCCTTTGATGTTGACCTTTCCAGGCCAACCAGAATTATACAGTGAGGCAGGCCCTGTTTCAGAAAACAAAATACATTAAAAAGAAAAATAAAAACCTTTTATTATTACTTTATTTTGCATATATGTCCATATATGCACTGTGTGCGTGCTTGCTACCCTTGGAAGCAAGAGAGGATGATGGATCCCCTGGAACTGAAGTTATAGCTGCCAGAGAGGTATTGAAAATTGAACCCAGGTCCTCTAGAGGAGTAGCCTGTGCTCTTTACTGCCAAACCATGTCAGTCCTGTTCCTTTTAATTTTTTTGTTTTGAGATAGGATTCTGCAAAGTTACCTATGAACTCTGTAGCCCAAGAGCTTGTATTTGTGATCTCCTGCCTCAGCCTTCCAAGTACTGGGATTACAGACCTTCTCTGTCAGGCCAGTTTCAGAAGCCTATTTGTTTGATTTTGAGACAGGGTTTTTTACTACTTGTGTTAGGCTGTCCTGGAGTTTGTTATATAGACCAGGTTGTCCTTGAACTTACAGCAGATCCTCCAGCTTCTGGTTCCTGAGTGCCGGAAGTATAAAAATGAGCCACCACACTCAGTTTCAGGAACTGACTTCTCAGGGTAGAGAGGGTTGCCTTTGAAGGTTAGTAAATGGAAATTCATTAAGTACCTGTTCATTTAATTCAAAATAAAAACCAGAATCCTGCAAGGGGTCTCTTGGAACTATGTGGCAACCTGCCTGTGCCTCCTCAGTGCTAGGATTAAAGGCACATGCCACCACCTCCCAGCTCCTTGTGTTCTAAATTTGACCACCTACTTTTTCTTTTGGGGTTGCTTTACTTCAAACATACAGCATTTTCTACCTCTTTGCTTTTTCTTTAAAATGTCAAGCATGATCTGTGTTGGCTCTTCTACTACCTATGCTTGCTAGAATCATGGGTTTTCTGTAGCCCCACCCCCAAGTGTTTACTCAGGTAACACCTTCCCAGTGAGGTCTTTGAGCTCCTCCCCCACATCATTGCTGCTTCACCTCTATAACTCTTGGTAACTTCTAACATACTCCATCTGGCCTATATTTGTTACATGCAGTATTTGCCATTTCCTCGCCATACTGAGCTAGAGTGGGCCATATGAGGGCATGAGTTCTAACAGATTTTTGTCACCGTTGCATCTCCAGTAGTTAGATTGTGTGCAGCCAAACACATAATTTTCTTGGCAAGTATTTCCTGAATGAATGAAATGTCTGGGAAGCTGGGTTCCACCTTCTGTCTGGAATCTGTTTGTTTGCATGTTTGTTACTGCCTGTGACATTATCTCAAGAATGTTCTAGTCCCTTTCTGAAGAAGAACAAAGCATCTTTTGGGTCTTTGGATTAATTGAGAATTACTGCAGTTCAAGGTACTAAGATCAGTAGAGCAACTTGCATAGTTAGTGCGTTTATTAAAGACAGCTTCACTTACACTGTATGACTGTTAAACCATTCTTGTACTCCTGTATTTTGCAGACCATAATTTAACCTATCTCCTATGAGAAATCTATTTCTAGTATCTGCTGACCTTACTTTGTGAGTCCTAGAATCTGCTACTGAAGAGTTCGTTCTTACATATCTTGACAGCTCTTTGTGGAACTGTGAGAGCATCCATCTACTAGTTTGAATGTTATGTTAGTCTGTTGAGGGTGCCATACAGATGACTACAGAGCGTGTTATCTGACGTACTTCAGTTTTGCAGTTATGGAGACTGGAAAACTCAAATCAAGGTGTCAGTGGGATTGGTTTTTATGGGACCTCTCTTCTTGATTCATCCTTGGCTTTTCTTCTATAAACTTTCAAGGACTCAGGGAGAGAAGTGAGGAGTGGAGTGGAGAAGAGAAAGAGGAGAGGAAATAGAAGGGAAGAGGAGGAAAAGAAAGGGAGAGAAAGGAGAGAAAAGCAAGAGAAGAACATACTTGATTATCTGTTATTAAGGCACAAATTGTGTCAAATCAGGGCTGTATCTTCCAACCTCATTTAACTGTAATTGCCTCCCCAAGGTCTTATCCTCAGTCACACTGGGTGATAAAACTCAGTCCCTCACATGTATTACTTTGTTGGTTCTCACATTTGGATTGCCTTCATTCACTCTTTCAGCAGCACTTATTGAAAACTGGCACACCATACAGGCAGCAGAAGAGGTGAGGAGACAGTGATGGAGACAGAGATGAACATGATGCAGACGCATATTTGTGCCAGGAAAGGTTTCTTTGGTAGGTCCCCATATGTTCTCGAAGGTCTCTGAATAAACATGACCAACACGGTAGTGGATGAGTCTCGTCTTCACCCTCATCATTGTGGTCTATATCCAGGAATGACAAGGTGGTTCCCGAACCTTTTTCCTGGTCTTCATGTGTCTAGTTCTTCAGCTGTCATTGCTCAGTTCCTCTCTTCAGTATTTGCCTCCCAACATTATTTCTAGTCTTAACTACCAGTAACTTACTTACCTATCTTCCTTCCTTTGTTTTTGAAGAAATTTTTTAGATTTATCTTGTGTGTGTGAATGTTTTACCTGTGTCTGTGTATGTTCACCATGTACATACCTAGTGTTCAAGGAGATATTCAGTTACCTGCAACTGGAGTTAAGGTTGGTTGTGAATCACCATGTGGGTCTAGCAATTAAACTTGATTCCTCTGCAAGAGCAACAAGTGCTCTTAACTGCTGAGCCACTTCTCTAGCATCTTTTTCTTTCTTAATCTTTATATGTGTATGTGTATGCATGAAGTACGTATGTGTCTGCATGAGTACAAGCTTAGTTGTGCTGTGGCTGTCCATGTGTGCAGATGTCCATGGAGGTCAGAGGAGAATCCTGGGTGCAGGTCTTTGCTTTCCAGCCTGAGGCAGGGTATGCCAGGCCAGCTGGTTTGAGAGCTGCTGAGAATTAGCCCATCTCCTTCCACTTTACATCTCACCTCAGGAGAGCTCTTGTACTAGAGTCCTCCTCCTCATCTCCCAGCTTTCTGCAGAGGCAATTCCTGGTGTTAAGTGAACGCTGTTTTTGCCAGAGCCTCCTGTTTTCCATTAATAAATGATAAGTGAGGTTGTCAGCCAGCACTGATACTGTTTATGAAATTCCAATTACTGATGTAGCATTTGGGAAAGTTCTTACTACATAAATGGCACAAGTGATTTGATAAGTTATGGCTCCAGAGAATTGCTTGCATAGTAAGCCAGCATTTCTTGTTCCTTCTCAGGGGAGATACAAATAACATTAAATTAAGTCTGTCTTGGTTGCCACTTACTTTAAATCAACTCTTTTTCTCTCTGTCTATTCCCAGATGTATTTATGAGAAGTTAATGGATTTCTCTGACATCATGGAGATTGAGGAATTAGCATTTTTCTACCTTTAACTCATTAATACTATGTGGTTGTGAACTAATGAAAGTGCCTTTACATGTCTTCTTGTTTCTTGACCCCTTTAACTTACCAAAAGCCGAGGGGCTTGGTTTTTCTTTTGGGAGGGGGAAGTCAAGATAGTATAACTCTGTACCTCCTGGCTCAGCCTCCCAAATGAGATTATAGGCATGTGCCTACATGCCTGGGAGCATGCCTTTACCTGGCAACATCTGCTACAGAATACTCAGTCTGCTGGGTAGCCTTTAATACTCCTTACTTCACCAAGCATTTGTTTATAATATTTCTTGTCTTTGGGTTATTAACTTCCATTTTTTTAGGTAACCTGCTAAGTTGAATGTTTTGAAGTGTGTGTGTGTGTGTGTGTTGGGGATGGGGATGGGTATTCTCTGCTTAGCCTTGGCTGTCCTGGAACAAACTGTAACCATGATGGCCTTGAATTCACAGAGATCTCCCTGCCTCTGACTTCTAGTGCTGGGATTAAAGACATGTACCATCATGCCTAGCCCAATAATGTCTATATATTTAATTGAAACAGAATTTATCATTTTCTACTCTCTTGCCTCCCTTCAGTTCCTCCCAGGACCCCTCCCCTCAAACCATTCCCTTATCCCCTAAACTCTCAAGTTGATAGTCTATGTGTTTGTGTGTGTATATGTATGT
>NC_034590.1:116623363-116626493 GCF_900095145.1 Mus pahari | reverse complement strand
CCTGCCTCTGCCTCCCAAGTGCTGAGATTAAAGGCGTGCACCACCACGTCTGGCCACAGTTACTTTTTTAAAAATAGCTTTATGATGAGATACCTATACCATTCAGTTGGCCCATTAAAAGTAGGCAGCTCCTTGGTTTTTAATGTTTATGGATATGTGTACTTTAAAATTTTCTAATAGTTATCAAAAAGAAATATGAGTTTGATATATCTAAACTATTATTTCAAAATGTAATTAATATGAAAGAATTTTCTACTGGTTCTCTTTTTAGTTTGTTTTGTTTTCAAATAGTCTATCAGCTATCACTGTTTATCCCAGGCTGGCTTCACATTCACTTTCTTCCTGCCTTAGCCTCTCAGGGGCTAGAATTACAGAAATGTATACTACCCAGTTTGTTTTAAAATTTAAATTCATTAAAATTAAGTAAAGTAATAAAATGTTGGGCTGGAAAGATGGCTCAGCAGTTAAGAATACTTGCTGCTTCTTCCAGAGGAACGGGATTTGACTCAGGGTACCCACATGGTGTCCTTAATTCCAGTTCTAGTGAATCCAATAATTCTCTCTTAAGTTAAGATGCTGTTTTTCAGTTGGACTACCTACATTTTTATTGTTTGGTAGCTACACATAGCAGTGGCTGTGCTTTTGGCGTTTTAGATCAGGAATCTGTTGTAAGGCCAGGTGTGGCACACACTTTTGACCCCAGTAGAGCAGGAGGATTCCTGTGAATTGGAGGCAAGTCTGTTCTATATAATTAGATCCAGGACAACCAGGACTACATAGAGGAAGATAACATAGAGGAGCCCTGTCTCAAAAATAAAACAACAGCAAGAACAACAACAAAAGAATCTTGTTCCAAGATAATTCTACTTTAGGCAATGGTGATACTTTTGAAAATGTAAATTTTATGACCATTTAATAATACTATGTCCTGACTCTGTTTAACCCATTAAAAAGTGTGAGAGGAAGTA
This sequence comes from Mus pahari, assembly GCF_900095145.1. Taxonomy (NCBI): domain Eukaryota; kingdom Metazoa; phylum Chordata; class Mammalia; order Rodentia; family Muridae; genus Mus; species Mus pahari. The sequence continues at coordinate 116,625,525 of NC_034590.1, read as the reverse complement.
GCAGGCAGAGATTCTGAGAGTGTTCAGGGTATCTGGAACATTAAGATCCTCATCTAAGGAAGGTGGATTCTGATTATTTTCTGAGGCTAATAGCTCTGGCCCAGTTTCCCTCTGTCAGAGAGCTGCTTTCAGTAGTCCCTACTGACTTAACTGGCAAGGAGGAGCCTTTTTGTGAACAATGGATGTGATTACTGCTCTGTCGAAACTAAATGCTGAATATATTTAGGGTATTTGACATCCTGTCTTGCTATATTATATCAAAATAATTCTCGTTAATTTTAGTGAGAAATTGATTTATCTAGACTTTTTATTAATACAACTAGCTAGATATCATAGTCTACTGAAATCCCCACATTTAGAAGATAATGGCAGAGGATCTAGAGTTCAAGATCATTCTCTGCTACATGATTAGTTCAAAGCCACCCTGGGCTACATGAGATCCTGTAACAACAACAGAACCCACAAGTACATGCTGATTAAAATGAACCACAAGAACTGTGACATCCAGCTTCAGGATTCAGCTGTCTATACTGCTTTCAACAGTATATTGCTCTATATAGACCTTCAGGCACACTAGTCTCTGCTGCTGTGTAGCTCAACAGGACTCTGTTGGAGGAGGATGGGCTTTAAAGATAGATGCCCAGGACAGGCATATTCCTCTGCAACTCTCCAGCTGTGATTTTTTTTCATTAAGGTATTTAACATCTCTTGTGGCCTCATCTATGAAACAGAGATAATGGTGTGACCTCGTAGTACCAAGTAATGATCTTATGAGGTAATCAGCAAGCTCCTATTTTTCTAAGTTTTTCTGAACTGACAGATCTAAAAGCATGTTTTTTAAAAAAAAAAAATGAAATAAGCATAGCAAAGTATGGAGTTCAAAGCCAGCTGGTGAGACATAGTGAGACCCTGTATTTAAAAAGCAAAACAAATGAACAAGATACCACTCAAGACTCATTGGAATCATGTCTGCTATGATATAATTAGTAAGAGCAAGAGAACATGAAATGGTATAGCAGCTTTGGGAAGTAGCTTGGCAGTTTCTCAAAATATTCATCAGTTAGTCCTAAAGCCTCACAGTTTCACTTGCAGAAATGTATTCAGCTGTAGCCTAGAATGAGAGAAATTACAAGGGTGAACACAAGAAAACTTAACGCCCCAGGAATCTCTTTATCTTGGAAATGCTGGCAATTGCTTACCATTGTATATATTCATATTCATCATCATCAAAACCTGTGGCATCTGGGTGTGGTGACCCATACCATTAATCCCAACACTCAAGAGGCAGAAGTAATGTCTCTGAATTTGAAACTAGCTTAATCTTCTATACCCCATTTTTTGACTGGGTTGTTTGGTTTTTTGGTGGTTAGCTTCTTGAGTTCTTTATATATTTTGGATACTAGCCCTCTATTGGATGTAGGGTTAGTGAAGATTTTTTCCCCCAATCTGTAGATTGCCGATTATCTTATTGACTATGTCTTTTGCCTCACAGAAGCTTTCCAGTTTCATGAGGTCCCATTTATCAATTCTTGATCTTAGAGCATGAGCCATTGGAGTTCTGTTTAGTGAATTTTCTCCTGTGCCAATAAGTTCAAGGCTCTTTCCCACTTTCTCTTCTATTAGATTCAGTGTCTCTGGTTTTATGTTGAGGTCCTTGATCCACTTGGGCTTGAGCTTTGTGCAAGGTAACAAATATGCATCTATTTTCATTCATACAGACAGCCAGTTAGACCATTTGTTGAAGATGCTTTCTTCTTCTTTTTTTCTTTTTTTTCTTTTTGGTTTTTTGAGACAGGGTTTCTCTGTATAGCTCTGGCTGTCCTGGAAGTCACTTTGTAGACCAGGCTGGCCTCAAACTCAGAAATCCGCCTGCCTCTGGGATTAAAGGCGTGCGCCACCACACCCAGCCTTTTTTCTATTGTATATGTTTGGCTTCTTTGTCAAAGATCAGTGCTTTAAGTGCCCGTAGTGTGGATTTTATTTCTGGGTCTTCAATTCTATTCCATTGATCAATGTGTCTGTCTCTGTACCAGTACAATGCAGTTTTTTTTTAAAAAGATTTATTATTTATTATATGTAAGTACACTGTAGCTGTCTTCAGACACTCCAGAAGAGGGTGTCAGATCTTGTTATGGATGGTTATGAGCCACCATGTGGTTGCT
>NC_034590.1:116618740-116622298 GCF_900095145.1 Mus pahari | reverse complement strand
CTGGTAGTCTTGGGTTCTATAAGAGAGCAGGCTGAGCAAGCCAGGGGAAGCAAGCCAGTAAGGAACATCCCTCCATGGCCTCTGCATTAGCTCCTGCTTCCTGACCTGCTTGAGTTCCAGTCCTGACATCCCTTGGTGGTGAACAGCAATGTGGAAAATGTAAGCTGAATAAACCCTTCCCTCCCCAACTTGCTTTTCGTCGTGATGATTGTTCAGGAATAGAAACCCTGACTAAGACACCCCTTGATCTCTCTTTGTTGTCTTATTGCTCTAGTTAGCACTTCAAGTACTATATTGAATAGATGTGGGGAGAGTGGGCATCCTTGTCTTGTCCCCGATATTCGTCGGATTGCTTCACGTATCTCTCCATTTAATTTGATATTGGCTGTTGTTTTGCTGTATATTGCTTCTATTATGTTTAGGTATGGGCCTTGAATTCCTGATCTCTAATACTTTTAACATGAAGGGGTGTTGTATTTTGTCAAATGCTTTTTCTGCATCTAAGGAGATGATCATATGATTTTTTTTCTTTGAGTTTGTTTATATATGTTAATGGATTTTCATAATTGAAACAACCTTGCATCCCTGGGATGAAGCCTGCTTGATTGTGGTGAATGATGGTTTTGATATGGTCTTGGATTTGGTTTGCAATAATTTTTTTGAGTATGTTTGCATTGATATTCATAAGCAAGATTGGTCTGAAGTTCTCCTTTTTGGTTGGGTCCTTGTGTGGTTTAGGTATCAGAGTAATTGTGGCTTCATGGAATGAATTAGGTAGTGTTCCCTATGTTTCTATTTTATGGAATAGTTTGAGGAATGTTGTTATCAGGTCTTCTTTGAAGGTCTGGTAGATTTTGAACTAAATCCATCTGGCCCTGGGCTTGTTTTTTTTTTGGGGGGGGGGGGGTTTAAGGACTTCTGTTTCCTTATGGGATATGAGTCTGTTTAGATAGTTTAGCTGCTCTTGATTTAACTTTGGTATGTGGCATCTGTCTAGAAAACCATCCATTTCATCTAACTTTTCCAGCTTTGTTGAGAATAGGCATTTGTAGTAGGATCTGTTGATTTTTTTTCAACTTCCTCAGTTTCTGTTGTTATGTCTCTCTTTTCATTTCTGATTTTGTTAATTTAGATACTGCCTATGGGCCCTTTAGTTAGTTTGGCTAGGGGTTTATCTATCTTGTTGATTCTCTCAAAGAACCACCTTTTGGTTTTGTTGATTCTTTGTATTGTTCTCTTTGTTTCTATTTGGTTGATTTCAGCCAGAGTTTGTCTATTTCCTGCTGTCTACTCCTCTTGGGTGTGTTTGCTTCTTTTTGTTTTAGAGCTTTCAGATGTGCTGTTAAGTTGCTAGTGTAAGCTCTCCCAATTTCTTTACCAGGGCCCTTAGTGCTATGAACTTTCCTGTTGGCACTGCTTTCATTGATCTTCATAGTTGTGAGATCCTGCCCCCCCCCCAAAAAAAAAGTCCAAAAGAAAAAGGAAAACATGGAAGCACATAACTACAAAAGGTCTATTTGATAGCATATAAACCATACCAAACTTTTAAAGATCTGATATGTGACTGACATATAAATATGTTTCCATTGCTTTTAACTTGGTTGCTTTGCCTCTCCTGGCTAGGTGAACTTTAATTCCCATAATTCCTGCTCACTTTCTGATTCATCTTGTTCATTCAGTTTCCTCTTCCTGAACCAGCAGGACATCCTTTGAGAATCTCATCCTCTGTTTCCATTTGTCAAACCACTTTGCAATTATAGTGTTGCTGCTTTCCTCAAGATACTCTGTTGGCCAGCTATTGGATGGAACACAGGGTCCCCAATGGAGGAGCTAGAGAAAGTACCCAAGGAGCTGGAGGGGGCTGCAACCCTGTAGGAGGAACAACAATATGAACCAACGAGTACCCCCTGAGCTTGTGTCTCTAGCTGCATATATAGCAGAAGATGGCCTAATCGGCCATCACTGGGAAGAGAGGTCCCTTGGTCTTGCAAACTTTATATGACCCAGCATAAGGGAAGGCCTGGGCCAAGTAGTGGGAGTGGGTGGGTAGGGGAGCAGGGACGGGGGTAGGGGGTAATAGGGAACTTTCGGGATAGCATTTGAAATGTAAATAAAGAAAATAATAATAATTAAAAAATTTTTTTAAAAAAAGAACTAGATAGATAAGCAAAAGTCTAGCATTGTTTTTGTATTGAGGATGACATGACAGACACTGAACTAACTAACGCTCATTGTTGGTGGAATGTAAGTTGTTACAATTACTCTGGAAAATTGACAGCATTAAGGTTTCAAATAAACATACACTTAAAGGTATATACCCCTCCCCAAAAAAAAGATACTCTGTTGGACCTTGTCATCAAGACTGGTTTGTTCCAGTACCAGAGTGTCAGCACTTCCAGTCCAGGGGTGGCAGTTTCACAGTGTTTCCAGCTTGATAGGAAAATGTAAAGCCTCAGTTGTTTGAAACATTCAAATTGTGAGATAATGGAACTTAGCTTTGATCATAGATCACTTCAGAGTCTTACTCTTCTTGCTCATGATTTATCTTGTTCTCTGTAGCTGTTTTTGGCTGACCTAAAAAAAGCTGCACTCAGATGTGGAAGAGATGGGATGGGTTTTATTACTGAATAGCAAGCCTGATTTTCTTTTGTTTTTCTTCCATTTAGTTCATAAAAATCTTCCAGTATTTTCTTCCTTTAAGACTTTATTTTGGTGTGAAGAAGGGTTGAAGAGATGGCTTAATAATTAAGAGTTCTTGCTGAACTGTCTGTAGCTCCAGTTTCAGGGCATCTGGTGCCTCCTCATTCTGGTTTCCACAAGCACCAGACACACAGGTGCTTATACAGACATATAGGCAAACACTGAAAGACATAAAAAGGCTTTATTTTGGGCCAGTTGGATGGTTTAACAGATACAGGTGCTTGCCACCAACCTGATGACGGAGTTGGTTCTCTGGGACCCACATGGTGGAAGGAAAGAACTAACTCCTGCAAGTTGTCCTCTGACCTCCGTGTGGCACACACAGTTCCAAATAAATAAATGTAGTAAAAATGTTCAAATCTTTGTTGGGACTGGAGAGATGCCTCAGTGCCTAAGAGCACTGACTGCTTTTACAGAGGTCATGGGTTCAATTCCCAGCCCCCACATGGTGGCTCACAACCTTCTATAACTGTGGTCCCATAGGATCCCACTCTCTGGTGTGCAGATATACATATACACAAAGAATTCATGCACATAACATTTTTAAAAATCTTTCAAATCTTTTATTTAATCCCAGCACACAGGTGAAAGAGGCAGGTGGAGCTCTGGAGCTCGAAGCCAGTCTAGTCTATACAGCTAGGGCTGCACGGAGAAACTCTGTCTCAAAAAAAAAAAAAAAAACAGGGAAGGAAGAAAGAAAAAGAAATTAAAGTCTTATTTTGCAGGACCAGTGTGGTGGTTCTACCTATAATTCCAGAGCTTTGGAGGATTCAGAAGCAGGAAGATCAGGAGTTCAGGGTTAGCCTCGATTATATAGTAAGGTCAAGATTACCTAAGCTACAGCCGGGCAGTGATGGC
>NC_034590.1:116590883-116618655 GCF_900095145.1 Mus pahari | reverse complement strand
AGGCAGGCGGATTTCTGAGTTCGAGGCCAGCCTGGTCTACAGAGTGAGTTCCAGGACAGCCAGGGTTACACACAGAAACCCTGTCTTGGAAAAAAAAAAAAAAAAGATTACCCAGGCTACATGAATTCATCTCTAAAACAGAACAAAAAAGACTTTATTTTTCAGCAAGCATACATGAATGAAGTATTTAAGGTACTATAGAGGATATAGTGGGAAATTTGATCTTCTGTGGCCTCTCTGTCCTCCTATACAAAAATCACAAGAGTTTGGCTGATATCTTCCAGATTTCTTCCTAAGCATTTATATACAGAGTATGCTAAAATATGGGGTATATTTTTATATGAGTAGAATCACTAATAAGTGATCTGGAAGTTTCTGGTATTTAAGCCAGTTAGAAAGCTGTATTTCAGGCAGGCAAGTTAGAGACCTGTGTAACACAAGTACCTCTCCTCAGTGCTGCTTTTAGGGAGAAAGCAGGGCAAGGCACTAACAAGCTTCTGTTGGTTTATCCACCCAAGAAGGGCCAGGGGCTTCCTGTTTGGTGCTGACTGCTATTTGGTTATGAAGCTGTCTGAGACCTGGCTTGCTTTCACATTAACTGACCTTGGTGTTAACCTCGCCTTCCTTCCACCTTCTGTTTTTGACTTCTGGATTGTCTTTCTAGTTAGTCGTCCACCTCAATGTGAGGTTGGAGTGCTATGTAGAAATGATTACACTCTGCTCATTTTAGTTGTCCTGGTTGGTAGTCAGCTTTCTTCCTTGTGAACAAACAATATAGACAGCCTGTCATGTCTAAGGGTTTACGTTCTTATATGATCCCCCCCCCACACACACACTGTGACAGGGTTTCTCTATGTCGCCCTGGCTGTCCTGGAATTTACTCTGTATATCAGGCTGGCCTCGAACTCAGAGATTCATCTGCATCTTCCTCCTGAGTATTGAGATTAAAAACATGTGCCACCACTGCCTGGTGTAACTAGTGCTTATTGTTGAAGTAACCTAGTACCTTCATGGAGATATACCCTGTTTTCAAACAGTGAAGCAGTATCAGGGGCAAGGGGTGACGTGAAGAGGCAGAGCATGCTGGTGTCCCTGACTTTATCTATGGAATCATCCTAAGGCATTTCACAGTGTATCTTTGCCCTCAGTCCGTAATTTTTTGTGAATTAATGTTTTCAGAACATTTTCTACCAAGGAACTTATAAATATGAAGTATTATATAAAGTCTTTCTTTAAAAAGGTAAACAGTGGGACAGCAATTGAGTAAAGTAAAACACTTGGAAGATAGTTCATTTAATAATTTAACAAATTCTTATTGAATATGTATACATGAAGCAGATTCTAGGTTTAGGGAATAGAGTAGTAAACATAATATTTGACTGTCTCTGGCCTCATGGAGTTTAGATTCAAACAGGAGAGATATACAGTAACAGACAACTAGAGAGTGCTAGGTAAAACATAAATAAATAAATACAGGAAAGAAGATGGAAAGTGTACAGACAGGGTGGCCATGTACCTTGTTTAATATTGTACCTGATTTCCTGTTTAAATTTATGCATTTTATTTTACTTTATTTTATTTTATTTTAAAACATTAAAAAAAAAAACCCTCTAAGCAGGAGCCCAGATTCCCAGAGAGAGTATACTATAGAAAGGGTAAGGACCCCACTACACAAGAGGCTTCCTTCCTTCCTTCCTTCCTTCCTTCCTTCCTTCCTTCCTTCCTTCCTTCCTTCCTTCCTTCCTTCCTTCTCTAGCCATTCTCTTGTTGATTTCATCTTTTGGGCTTCCTGTGGTAATGATGTGCCAGACATTTCCACATAGACCTCTATGTTTTATCTGCTTATTTGTCCTCTATGGGTTTTCTTTAAATTATTTTTCACTTTGATACTAATATTATCAAAATCAGGTTTTCCACTTGTCATTATGCACAACAACAGCATGGTATCCTGGAGCTGTTCTGAGAGCCCTAATCATTTAAATTTTGTATTTGTATCATTCTTGTCCTGGTTTATCTAACAAGTCAGTCAGATAGATGCCTGGCCTTGTGAGAAACAAAGAGAATAGGAAGGGTTGGGGTGCATTAATGGGTAGATTGATGACAGATATAAGAAGTGGACAGTGGGAACTGGAGAGATAGCTCAGTGGTTTTTTTTCAGAGATTGATTTGATTCCCAGCAACCACATGGTGGCTCACAAACATGTATAATGGGATCTGATGCCCTTTTCTGGTGTGTCTGAAGACAGTAACAATGTACTCACATTCATAAAATTTAGAAAAAAGGCCTGGCGTGGTTGTACACGCCTTTAATTCCAGCACTTGGGAGGCAGAGGCAGGTGGATCTCTGAGTTCGAGGCCAGCCTGGTCTACAGAGTGAGTTCCAGGATAGCCAGGGCTACACAGAGAAACCCTGTCTCAAAAAACAAAAACAAAATAAAACAAAACAAATTTTAGAAAAAAGAGGAGGAGGAGGAGGGGAAAGTAGTGTGAACAATGTAAATGAATAACAAAAGAAATTATGATGCACACCTTTAATCCTAGCACTCAGCAGGCAGAGGCAGGAGGATCTCTTGCCTTGTCTAGGTACTTTTAAAAAGCCCTTTTCTATGGAGGTGATACCTGTTCAGTTGCAACCATGGTGGATTGTAGAAGTTCAGTGCAGAAGGGAAAGCATTTAGATGGAGAAAACGGGAGCTGGGATGACTTTAGGCTAAGGGGCTCAGCTCTTCTGTGTTGTAGTTTCCTTATTTATAGAATGAAATATACAACCATGTTGCAGTGTTGTCATATACATAAAGACTGAATTTAAAGTTACCACTGTCTTAGTTCTAGTTCTTTAACGAAGCATAATTGAGTCACTGGGCACAGTACCAGTTACTGTTGAATTGCTGAGTGTGTAGATCTACTTGTGGAACTTTTTCGGAAACCTTGTTCTTTTATCTAAAGCCTCTGTTGTTTTAGTGTCAGAAATAGGATCATTTGATCTGCCCTTTCATTTGCCTATTTAGAAAGATCAAACTTAGCCTTTCCTTGCTACCTAAATCTTACAGTGTGTCCAAAGTCCTGGGTCAGCAGATATTATAATCCTTTTGCCTTCTAAAAACAGAGACGCCATCTCAGTGACAAACACATGCACATTTGCTACTTTAAAACTGGGCTAGGGTGACAACCATGCTGATTAGCTGAATGATTCAGCTGAGACATCAAGGACCTAAGTTCATTTCATATTCTTGCTCTGCCATGCTTAGCATGGGCTCATCCTGGTCTCAAGTGGTCACTGGGAACCACAGGGAGATAGATAGTAGACTATCTAGTTGAGGAAGAATAGTTTCTTCCTTGTGTTTCTACAGCTAGACATTTGGGTGGTTTCCTTTTGACTTCTGTGAATAACATTGATGTGCAATAGATTTTGCTTTTGTTGTGCTATGGGTTGAGCCCAGGATTTTGCGCATGTTAAGGTGCACTTCTGAGACAGAGCAGTACCTCCAACTTTAAAATCGTTTTTAAATGTAGTGTCATTTCACTGATACATCAAATCACATTACAATTAAAATTCTATTTTAACAACATTTACTATAATAAAAGTCTAGTATCTGAAATATATTGATCCATTAGATTGATGGTTAATGAGACTCAGTTCCATTGCAAAGAAAACATAAGCCAAATAAGTAAGACAGCTCCAATGAGGTGCAGTACATTTGTCATAGTTACTTCAAGGCCAGCCTGGGCTACATGAGACTTATCTACTAAGCATAGTCAATCTCTGTTTCTCCCTCTCTCCCTCCTCCACTGTCTCTCATTGTGTCTCTGTCTCTGTGCTTCTCCCTCTCCCTTTCCCTCCCCCACCCCCACACAGAGTCAGAGACATACTAGGTGGGGTGGATGGGGTGGGGAATAAAAGGATCCTTGAAATAATTTTATGCTATCTGATTTGATGATGTTCTGGATTCATGATGACTTTTCAGAGAGCTAGTTAGCATTAAATAGTTGAAAGTGAGTAAAAGCACATATTAGTCACAACTTCAGATAGAGTTACCACTTATGTTTTAAAAATTTTATTTCTGTGTATTTGTGTGGGTATGTCCATATGAGTGCAGGTGTCGGAGGATACCAGAGGCATTGGATCACCTGGAATTGGACTTAGAGGCAGTTATTAGCTCTCCTATATGTATGCTAGAAATCAAACTCAGGTCTTCTGTAGTACATGTTGTCCAAGCCTCTCTAGCCCAATTCGTAACTTTCTGGGAACTCTCTATGTAGACCAGGCTGTCCTTTAACCTGCCTCTGCTTCTGCCTTCCCAGTGCTAGGATTAAAGGCTTGTACCATCACATCCTACACCCATTTGTATCTTCTGCTAACCAAAATAAAACTTGCTGAACATGATAGATAGTTCAGGCTTATTATCCAGCACTTGGGAAGCTGAGGTTGGAAGTTTATGAGTTTGAGGCTGGCCTGTAGTAAAACACTGTACAATACACACACGCACACACACACACACACCAAACAAACAAACAAACCAAAGTCACCAGTTCTTATGAGACCAAAATTAAGTTGAAAACTAGGGCAATTTAGATAACCAACTCACTGAAGAAAATTTTCTGCTTGAACCAGCCAGGCATCCATCCTCAATACTTACTTGTGTGCTTGTCCCCAGCCCTGTTCTCTGATGTAGATCAGCTGGGGTTTCATAGTTCTTGCTTGTGTACTCCAAGACTCCAAGGGAAACTGCTTTGTTTGGGGCTTAGCTTCACCTTTGACTTCCGGTATTCAGGTGTTTCCTTGCTGTGAAACACATCTGTGTTGGTCAAGAGAGATTCACAACTGATACACAATCCCCAGACCAAGAAGATTCCAGAGGAACCAGATGCCTGGGTCTTGCTTTCACTTATTGGAGCCTGATTTAAAATCTGATATTGAACTGAAAAGAACACATCAGCCACTCAGAACAGGATTTAAATTACTGGTTTGTCCATATTTAGAATTTCTTGCCATCATTTCCTCTGTATGTAACACTGAAATCCTTTGTGGTTGACTGCTGCAAAAACGAATCTTTGACCCAGCAACTTTAAATACTTTGGGCACCATTGGGAATTTTGAGAATTCTTAATTTAATCTGTGCTTGTCCAGGGTGGGGTGGAAATGAGCGAGGTGTATCCTCTGCATCCATATTTGTGCTCTTCCTTTGCAAGTAAGCAAAGACCAGAGCTTCTGGAATTTATGTTTATCATAGAGCAGAAATTGGCATAAGTATTGTGTTCTACCTTTTAGTTCTGGAGCCAGCAAAGAACCAGCCAAGCAAAGAGGTGAGTGAGAAGCAGCTGCCAGCCCAGGGCCTTGTAGATTTTCGTGTAGCCCAGAGCTGCAATTGTGCAGAGCTTCGGCAAAAGGAGAGGAAGAGAGGCCTAATGTGTTCTGCTAATGACTTAACTTCCTCTGCAGGTCTCACTGCTAGTATCTGCCTCTTTACTTTGTAACTATGGTTGGTCTTCAATTCACAGAGATCCTCCTGTCTCTGTCTCTCTAGTGCTGGGTTTAAAGCTGTATTTTGCCGAGCAGTGGTATCACACGCCTTTAATCTCAGGCAGGCAGATTTCTGAGTTCCAGGCCAGCCTGGTTTACAGAGTGAGTTCCAGGAGAGCCAGGGCTACACAGAGAAACCCTGTCCTAAAAAAAAAAAAAAAAAAAAAAAAAAAAAAAAAAAAAAAAACAGACTGTATTTCTAGTGCACCTGGCTTAAAAACCAGCCGTCTTGACAGAAAGCAGAGTCAGTGGTTGCCTGTAGCCGTCATGAGTGGAAAGGAGCCCGCTGTACAGGGCAGAAGAGAAGTGTTCTAGATTTTGATATGGTAGCGGCATATAAATTGAAAACTGAACTTCTTGTTTAAATGGGTGCATTTGAAGCTGGGCATAGTGGTAGTTTACAGAGTGGTAATTCAGCAGTCAGGAATTATGGAGGTAAGACCTCCATAAACCTGGAGGAATTATGGGTGTAAGACCAGTCTAGGCTACATGGTCAGTTCCAGGCCAGCCCAGGCTACAGAGCAATATCCTTTCTTATCTTGACACCCCCCCAAAAGTCCCAAAACAACCTGCATAAGATGGGTATGTTTCCTTAACCATTCTTACTTGTTTCTTTCCCTTTGTACTTCCCCCATTGCTTTTATGTATAAACTATTTTTGCTGCTAAGTACTGAACTCAAAGACCTGGTATATGTTAGCTCCTGAGCTAGACCTCCACCCCAGTGCATTTTGCTGTTTGTAAATTACAATAAAGTTAGTTTTAAAATGAATTTAACCTGAGTATGGTGGCTTCTAACTGTAATCCCAGCACATGGGAGGCTGAGCTGGGAAGCTGAGCTAGGAGGATTACCTCAATGTCAAGACAACCCAGGGCTACATAGTAAATACCAAGATATTCTGGGCTACCCTGTCTCACAAAATTTTTGCTTTAAAATGAAAAATAAAATAATTTATGTCTTATACACAGTGTTAAATCAATAATTTAGAGGCTTGGCACTACTCAGGGCTGATTATCAGTTGTTTTGCCCACCGACTTGACAGTCATCTCTAAACCCTTCTCTGGCCTCTGCTTGTGCTCTGGCATCTCTGATGCTGCCTTGCAGCCAGCTGTAAAGCCAGCTTGCAGTATATGTTTGTCTTTGTGTCTGTTACCCAAAGGATATTTGCTCCTGGAAGAAAGTGTCAAGACTTCATTTCCCAGCTGCGGTAGTGCCTCACACCTTTACTCCCGCACTCAGCAAGTAGATCTCTGTGAGGTCAAGACTAGCGTGGTCTACAGAGTTTCAGGACAGCCAAGGCTACACAAAGAAACCCTGTCTCAAAGAACTAAAACAAAAAATAAAACAAAAAATAATTCATCTACCAATTTTTGTTGTTTTGGTTAGCTCTGCTGTTTTGGAACTGTGTAGACTTTGTAAGTAGACACTGACTTATCAGGGGTCTTACCAGCCTCTGCCTCTTGAATGCCAGGATTAAAGGTGTACAGCACTATGGCCAGCTTCACCTGCTAATTTATCATAATAATAAGCACTGAACATGGTTGGCTCCATTTTAATAAATTATAACTAAGAATGTGCTTGAACTAAAAACAACTAATTTGGCTTCTAATTGTGATTTGTTTTCAGTTATATTATTGACTAATCAGCCAATTTATCGAATATGTTCTTTACACCAGCCATTAATATTGTGGACTTATTAGTGTGAATATGATGTGTCCTGCCATAGAATAGAACTCTTGGGATGGAAAACAGCAGTACATGTATATTTACAGCAGTGTGGCAGCAGCCATGGAAAACATGTGGGTGCAGGGCTCAGTGCTATGCTATAGTACTGTCTACCCACTCAAGTCTTGCTTTCTTGCCTCTTGAATTACACCAATCACTGGACACAGTGTCAGGTAGTTTGGAAAAAGGAGTTGGAATTAATACACCCTTTGTGCCTGAAAGTTTGTTATTTTTTTCCTCTTAGATTTCTTTTTTTTTTTAATTAATTAATTAATTTATTTATTTATTATTACACTGTAACTATCTTCAGACACCCCAGGAGAGGACATCAGATCTCATTACAGGTGGTTGTGAGCCACCATGTGGTTGCTGGGATTTGAACTCAGGACCTTCAGAAGAGCAGTCAGTACTCTTACCCGCTGAGCCATCTCTCCAGCCCCCTCCTCTTAGATTTCAAGTCTGCGTTGTTTTTTTTTTTATACTGGTCAGACCATAAAACACTAATGGATATCAAAATATCCCCCTTGTATTATTTTCCATTGCTATTATTTTTCCATTCTTTTCCTACTTTCACTCCCTACAACACACATATTCCAGATTCTTCCTTAATGTGTATATATATATATATATATATATATATATATATGTTTTCCTGTATGCTATAGATTTCTGTAAATTCATGTAAATAGTACTTCATGTCATAATTCTAATTCTGATACATTATTTAAAGCTGTGTTACTCTTAAGTATTTCTTTTAGCTACTATGTTATATGTTATATATCAACTGATTTTTTGTTTTGTTTTTTAATTCTCCCAATAAGGATACCTAGTTTGTTCTCTACCTTGCTGCACTACAAACAATACTCTGCTAAAGGACCTCATGTCTCCTCAGATGCTTACATGGGTAAATGGCAGCAAGCGTCCCTACCGGGTCACAGTGCAAGGCATAGTGTCTGCCTGGCATTTGTGTGGACATGTTTTAACTACAGTTTCTTTTATTAGTAGTGAGATTTCTTTCTTTTTTCTTTTCTTTTCCTCTGTTATGCAACTCTGGACATCCTAGAATTCTTGGGTAGACAGGCTATCCTGAGCTCACAGAAATCCACCTGCCTTAGCCTCATGAGTGCTAGGATTAAAGGCACATATCTCTAAGCCCAGCTAGTAGTGGGGCTTTCTGATTATGATAGTTAATTTATGGATTTTCTTTTGTTAATTACCCAGTCATATTCTTTTCTTCTTTTCCTAATAGAATTCCTGATAGCTATTATAGATGTCTTCTTTATAATAGTGTTCCCTATTTAGATTTTTTTTTTTTTTGAGCCAGGGTCTTCACTGTGTAGTCCTGACTGACCTGGAGTTTGCTCGGTAGACTAGGTTGGCCTCAGATTCACAGAAATCCATCTATCTCTGCCTCCTGGGTGCTGGATTAAAGGCATATGCTATCACACCTGGCCTAGGAATCCTTCATTTTGATACTGGTTGTTCTACTTACAAAGAATTGTGCTTTGTTATTTATTTAATGACTGTCCCCACCCTTGTGGCATTCTGTTTCAAGCTATTTGTATGGCTGGTTCTTTCTTTTGTAGATCTTAACAGTTGTTTAGCACTTGAATCTCATCACTTCTCACCAGCTGAGAGAGTAGGGTACCAGGTCTATCTCAGTCACCACTGTGTTAGGATCTGTGACAGGTACTGACAAACATCAGGTGGCAGTTAGTGACTATATTCCCAGTGAATGCTATCATCCCTGCAGCAAACACAGTCCCAGATAGCCCGTATGCTGCCAGAAGGATGAATTACACTGTTTTTCATTGAGCAGAAGGTAGCTGTTACAGCAGAGCTCTTAGGCTTGACTCTGGTTTTTCCATTTATTTTTGAAGGCTTGAGACCATCATCTCTTTTTGTTTGGTGGTCTGAATAAGAATGGTCCCCATAGGCCTTATAGATTTGAATGCTTGGTCACCAGGGAGTGGCATTATTAGAGAGTGTGACCTTGTTGAAGGAAGTGTGTCACTGGGGTGGACTTTGAGGTTTTCAGTGCTCGAGCCAGGCCCAGTCTCTCTCTCCCTCTCTCTTCTTGCTGCCTGGCTACCTGGATATAGAACTCTGAGCTACCTCTCTAGCGCCGTACCTGCCTGTCTGCCCCTATGCTTTCTATCATGATGATAATGGACTAAATCCCTGAACTGTGAGCCACCTCCAATTAAATGTTTTTCTTTATAAGAGTTGCCATGGTCTTGTTGACTTATCCCAGCAGTAAAACCCTAACTAAGACACTTTCTTAGGAGTGGCTGCCCCCTACCAGTTTTTAGGGCAGATATAACATCTATCATTGTTGGGTTTCATGAATTGCCTCATAAACCACACGAAGTCAGACAGGATAGTCTATTCAACAGGGTTTTTAAGTCTAAAATCCACAGACACCTTGCCAAGTTATTCACCAGTCAGAATTTAGGGATGGGGGTTTCCTTAGGAACATGACTACTTGGTTGTACATTTTTTCTGCTCCCTTTAGTTGGGGTATTCAACTGTGGCAGGGCACTTACCTTCTCTAATATTCGTGTCTTAATTTGTTTACCAGGATGGGACTTGTCTAACTTTCAGGTCTTAACTTGCTGACCAGGATGTCAATTACTCATATACATGTCTTTTCTTGACAAGTAGGCTGTCAGTTCCCAGAGACTTAAACTTTCTTGGCCACTACGCAAAACAGAAGTTTTATTCTACATAGTTTTTTACATTGGTGCAGATATCTCTCTTATATTGGGGGTCTATCCCAGAGACAGCTTATAAAAGAAAGCAAAGGCCATAAAAGCTTATGTACAGATGCAGGAAGTGCTGTTGGGTGGTTGGTTCAGGTCCAAGCTTATTGTGGGTAAGTATACAAAACAGTTCTACTGACTTCTATCATTGCTGGTTTCCAAGGGCACAGAACATAACAGAATATGTAATCAGTCTTGGCATTAGAACGTTTTCTAGTTACAGCAGAAATGTATGAGAAAGTTTCATTATAATGGCATGCTAGCCAGGTAACAGTTGCCTTGGCTTTAGCATTCCATGGAGGCCTTACTAGTGTTTTTGTGCGTTCTGGAAACTCATTGCCTGCTCAGGGATGCCTTTTATTTTATTTTATTTTTATTTTTGAGACAGGGTTTCTCTGTAGCCCTGGATGTCCTGGAACTTGCTCTGTAGACTAGACTGGCCTCAAACTCAAGAGATTGGTCTGCCTCTTTCTCCTGAGTGCTGGGATTAAAGGTTTCATGGCTGACTCTTAAACACTAGGTATCTCAAATTAAAATCAGTACTGTTTTTGTTTGTTAGTTTATTTGTTTGTTTTTGAAACATAGTTTTCTATGTAACAGCTCTGGCTGTCCAGGAACTCACTTTGTAGATCAGATCCTACAGGGTTTTGAACTCACAGACATTCACCTGTCTCTGCCTGCTGAGTGCTGGAATTAAAGGCATGTGCCACCAATCTCAGCTTAAGATCGATATTTAAAAAAAACATTTTTAGGTTAATTTTTTTGTTTTGTGTGTATGAGTACTTTGCCTGCATGTCTGTCTGTCTTAGTTACTCTGACAAAGCACCATGTCCAAGACAATTTATACAAGAGTCTATTGGAGGCATATGATTTCAGAGGTTAAATCCATGACCATCATGGCAGGGAGCATGGCAACAGGCAGACAGGTATAGCTTGGGGAACAGTAGCAGAGAGCTTACATCCTTATCTGTAAGTAGGAAGCAGAAAGAGAGAGAGGTGAGAGAAGGCTAACTAGGAATAGCGTGTACTTTGGAAACCTCAAAGCCAAGTGACACACCTCCTTCCAATAAGGCCATACCTTCTCATATTTTTCAAATAGTTCTACCAACTTGACTCCAAATAATCAATTTATAGGGTCATTCTTATTCAAACCACCACACTGTCTGTGTACTACATTCATACCTAATGCCCTCAGAGGTCAAAGAAGGCATCTGATTCCCTGGAGCTGGAGTTACAAGGGTTGTGAACCACCATGTGAGTGTTGGGAATCTATCCTGAGCCTAACTACCAAAACCATCTCCCAACTCTGTAACATCTGTATTTCCAAAATGGTTCTGCTTATATAAATTTGGCTTATATAAAGTTTGATTCTGTTATATAAATTTAAAGCCAATAATAATAAAGTTGTACAAGTCATAACGATTCTAATTCTATTTAAGGATCAGGTGAACACAGCAACTTCATCGTTACTTAGTGATAGTGGAGGTCCTCAGTGGAATCTTAACATGAATAAACCAGCTTTTGTCCTTTGTAGGACATTTTCTGCAGTCATTTTTCTGTACTTGCCCGGGCCTTTCCTCATGCTCTCCTTGACTTGACGAGCAGCTGCTGAAGGCATTGCTACTTAATGGATACACTTAACTTCGTCTTGCTAACAGACCATGTAGAGGGGTTTTTGCCAGCAGTTCTTCACTAAGGGCCATGGAGGGTGGAGTCTGTCAGAACAGCGGTGCTTTCATGTTTAACTGTGTAGGCTCCAGAGCTTCAGCAGACCTTCTTGTTATGTGGGCCTTTTCAAATTCTCTTCTTTCTCATTCCAAATCTATTTATTAAAAAGCAGGATGATTGGGGAGCTCGCTCAGTGGTTAAATTTTCTGCTATTCTTACAGAGGACTCAGCTTTGATTTTACATGATGGCTCATAATCATCTGTAACTCCAGTTCCAGGGGACCTGTTGGTCTCTTCTGGCCTCTGTGGGCACCAGGGACACATGTGGTGCACATCTGTTCAGACAAAACTCTCATGTATATAAGATGAAAATAAATACATCGCAAGACAAACAAGTCTCAGCCTGTGAGGGAGCTGGGGGCTTGTCCCACTTAAATGTGTTATTGCAAGACATATAATGACCTTATTTTTCAATTGCCTGTTTTATTCTCCATTTTTTATTCTAATTTCTCAGGGTCATAAACAGCCAGTAACCATAATCATGTTTACTCCTGAGGTGCTTATCAAATGTTCCTAATTCTGAGTTTTTCCTTGCCCTAGCCTGAAGTCCCTGAGGGTGGGGGTGGAGGACCACAGTTACACTGTGTGCTACTGTCCAGGCCGTCCTGACTGCCTGTGGAGTTTCGGTGGGAGGATTTCCCTGTGCTTTCTTTCCTCTGAATACCAAATGATGCAGTTTGTCATTGTCGTTTCTGAATTGGATAAGTAAATGGAAGGACAGATGGAAGGTGACTAGCTGTGCATGTTTGTTTGTGATGTGCTTTTGTTTTGCTACTGAGGCTGTAGAAGCATTTCTAATGGTTTGTAGTAGTTTAGCATCACACTCCCAAGGTGGAATTATCTTTCTTAAAAATATAAAGGTTCTCTCGGGCACACCACATCTCCGAAGCCGTGGGTATCTTGGTTCATGGTGCCTCCAGTGGCCTTGCTGTGGTGTCTGAACCCTTTTGTTACCACCTCTCTGGAGCTTGCTTCTCTTCCCACCCTTACTTCCTCCCAGTGTCTCTTGCACAGTAACTATTTATACTGGAGTATCCTTCTTATCTCCTATTTTGGCTTCTCATTTCCTCTTACCCTTTTCTTTGAAATGCTTCCCCACATTGTCGTGAACTTCAGTCTTGGCCTTTGATGATTTTGAAAAAGGTCTGAGAATGTAGCACAGACTAGCCTTGAATTCAAGATCCTCCTACCATTGCCTCAAAAAATACTAGGATTACATGCATGTATCTAGCTTCCTCTCCACCTCCTCCCTTGTGGTTTTCATTATACTTCTGAACTAAGACCTCTTCCTGGTGATGCCTGATCAGTATGTAGAGTTTATTCATGTCCAGGAGAAAGAGAATGCCAGATTTTGAGGGAATTTAGATGGCACAGTAAGATTCGGTATTGACAACATAGAACTTTTGGATATGTGAAAATCATTGCAGCTGTTGATCTTCAGCACTCTCCAGCTGTCATATTTAGGGTTTCTATTGCTGTGATGAAGCACCTTGTGGGGGCTGACCTCTACCCCATAAATCAGTAATTATGAAAATGCCCTACAGGCTTGCCTACAGCCCCATGTCCCTCTCCTTCCCCTAGGTAGGGTTTCTCCGCATAGCCCTGGATGTCCTGGAACTCACTCTATAGATCATGCTGGCCTCAAAATCTCAGAGATCTGCCTGCCTTTGCCTCCCAAAGGCTGCGACTAAAGGTGTGCACTACCACCTGCTGGCACCTATAGCCTGATCTTATGGAAGCGTTTTCTTAATTGAGGTTCCCTCTTCTCAAACGACTTTAGCTTGGGTCAACTTGACATAAAACTATCCAGCACAGCACCTAAATCTGCTTTATCTTAAACTTTGGAGTCCAACCTAAATAAAACAACTCTTCAGCGGGGACTACCCATTCTTTTTCTGTGTGTTCAAATTTCACCAAACTGACTTGAAAACTAATATTGTAAAGTACATCAATTTGTAAATTGAGTACTTATACTGTTTGTCTGTGATTTTAACTAATAATGAAATTTAGTTAATAATGAAAGTGTATCAATACATAATCCTTTCCCATGAGTTACAGGGTTTTACACCTGAGACCCAGTACTTAGTACCCTACAACCCTAATTCACTGTCTTGCAAACAGTGAATGGAATGTTTTATAACCAAAGGGTTTGGGATGAATGAATGAAACAGTGCCAAACACTACTGAGTACAGTAGCCATGATTCACTAAATCAATCTCCCCTTCCTTTCCTCTCCAGAGAACACTGTAGATAGAATAAAGTCAGAATGGTACCTTAGAGGAAAGGAAAGAAGACTTTGATCTTGAATAAAAAGATGATAGTGATAAATTACTTATCAGGTGATCTAATCATGGATGGTGACACATTGTCATTCCAGCTCTTGGGAGGCTGACTTGGAAAAGTGTTTTCAAGGTTAGCCTGGGCAGCAAAGCATGACCATGTCTAAGAACGAGAAGTTAATCAAGATCAGTACCTTGATTTCTGGCCTTTCTAGAAGTGTGATTGCATGTCATGATTTGATTTTATTCTTAAAACTTTTTCAAAATTGATGCAGTCTTTGGTATAGAATTGCATTATTTTAGTGTCAAAGGTCTTGAGGTTATTTACCCATTTAATGTAACTTTGCCTTTCAGAACTACCCTAGGAGAAGTTGACTTTCTAGCCATAGCAAAAATACTTCAACTAAATACAAATCCATTAATTTTTAACCCTTTTCCCTTAGATTTATTTGTTTTGTGTGTATGAGCATTTTGACTGTGTATATGTATTTACACCATATGTGTGCTTTGGTGCTTGTGGGGATCAGAAGAGAGCATCAGATACCCTGGAGCTGGAGTTAGGGATGGGTGTGAACTCTTCTTACCCATCATCAGTCCGGATTCAACCCATTTGTAGCAGCAAATGGCTTCATTGTTCTGTCTCACAGGATGCTGCTTAGCCATCAGAAGACTATTTCAGCCTTCTTGGTGTCTTCTTGGGTCCAGGAGTCACTTCACAAACCACATGAACAGCAGTCTCAGTCAGACAGGGAGCATTTATTGAGCATTTGCCCCAGGACTGATGATCAGGGTCTCAAGCCAGACTGTTGTTTTGTTTTGAGACAAGGTTTCTCTAAGTAATAGCTGTCTGTCCTAGAACTTACTTTGTAGACCAGGCTGGCCTTGAACTCTTGAAAATCTCCCTGTCTCTTCCTCCCAAGTGCTGGAATTAAAAGTATGTGCCACCATGGCCAGACCATAACCCCTGAATTTTAATTGTCTTTATGAATTTTTTTTAACTTACAAAAGCCTTTCCCTATTTTAAGACTGCTTAAAATTATTTTATTCATCTTTTCTTCTAGTACGTGGATGGATCAGTTTTCTAATGTGTGTGTGTGTGTGTGTGTGTGTGTGTGTGTGTGTGTGTGTGTGTGTCTGCGCGTGTATGTGTATGCATATACATATAGTTTAAGCCTCTGGTCATCTGAAACTTAATTTGATATGTCAAGTAGGGATTCAAATTTATTTATTTATTTATTTTTCCAGCCAAGTACCTAATTATCCAACATGGTTTATTCTTTCTCCTTTATTGGAAGTTCTGTTTTATATTAATGACATACTTGGCGCTATTCCACAGATCTACTTCCTTAGCTTTTCCTGTTTTCCTGACAAACCATCACACATCTTTGGCCTTCACTATTGGTCAATTTAACCTTAATGTGTAGCTTTTTATGCTTTCTAGCTAAATATTCATCCTGCCATCTAGACAGCCAGGTGACCTGACTGGCTTCTTGTGGTTAGAGTTGCCTCTTTGGTGCCACCTACAGGTTAATGCTCTTATCTAGACCATTGACATAATGACAAAACATCGGCTGACATGATGGCCAGGCCACTCAGGCAATTCTTTTTGAAAGTACTTCTTATGCTTCTTAGCAAATTGACCTTATTTTATTTTTATGCATGTGTATTTCTGTGTTACACGTGTGTGAGTGCCCACAGATGTCTGGAGAGGGTGCTAGCTATCCTGAACTGGAATCACATGTGGCTGTGCACCTCCTGACATGGGTGCTGGAAACCTCGCCTCCTCTACAAGAGCAAAGTGCTTTCACTGCTACTGTCTCTCCAGCCCCATTGTAAAACAAGTTCTTTACAACCTGAAGATACTAGGCTAGACCTTCACCGTTCAGGTCTGTGATTCACTTAAGGTGTTAGTGTCTGAGCCCTAGTGTCCACAATGGTTGTTCATATGGTACCCTACAGAGGAAAACTGGCTTTTTCTGAGTTTTCACTGGGTACCCATGCCTGGTGGTGAGATTTTTCACTCAAAAGTCACCTGTTTTAAGTAGTAAAAGTGAGCCTGACATATTAGCACACACCTTTAACCCCAGCACTTGGGAGACAGGGGCAGACAAATCTCTGAGTTTGAGGCCATCCTGGTCTTCAGAGCGAGTTCCAGGACAGCCAGGGATACACAGAGAAACCCTGTCTTGAAAAACCAAAATTTAGTTAATTACTTAAAAAAACAACAACAAACAGCAGAAGAGTAGTAAAAGCATAATTGAAAGTGCCACAGACCAGTGTTCTGCACACTCTACTGTGTATAAGAATTTCCATGCACCTTGATAGAATGCAGATTCAGATCAGCAGGACTGCAAGAGCCCCAGGTTCTGTTTCTGACAAGCTCTTAGGTGATGCTAAGACTTGGGATGCACAGCTGTACCACCCAGAAGCAAGGGGAAGCTTTTGAATATTTGGAGTTCTTAGGTTTGCTTCAGCAGATAGGGAAATGCTAACTTCACTGATGAGCCTGTGCTGGGCTCCCAACCATAGACAGCCCAGACTCACACCCTGCTATACTCTGCTGAAGGGAATGCTTCCCATGTAGGGCATTTCTAGTTTGTTTCTAAAACCTGGGAAGAAACATGTACGTGATCCTCAAATTAAAAAGTAGAAAAAGAGCTGGGCGTGGTGGCACACTCCTTTAATCCCAACACTCAGGAGGCAGAGGCAGACAGATTTCTGAGTTTGAGGCCAGCCTGGTCTACAAAGTGAGTTCCAGGACAGCCAGGGCTATACAGAGAAACCCTGTCTTGAAAAACAAAAACAAAACNCCAGAGACAGCTTATAAAAGAAAGCAAAGGCCATAAAAGCTTATGTACAGATGCAGGAAGTGCTGTTGGGTGGTTGGTTCAGGTCCAAGCTTATTGTGGGTAANTATACAAAACAGTTCTACTGACTTCTATCATTGCTGGTTTCCAAGGGCACAGAACATAACAGAATATGTAATCAGTCTTGGCATTAGAACGTTTTCTAGTTACAGCAGAAATGTATGAGAAAGTTTCATTATAATGGCATGCTAGCCAGGTAACAGTTGCCTTGGCTTTAGCATTCCATGGAGGCCTTACTAGTGTTTTTGTGCGTTCTGGAAACTCATTGCCTGCTCAGGGATGCCTTTTATTTTATTTTATTTTTATTTTTGAGACAGGGTTTCTCTGTAGCCCTGGATGTCCTGGAACTTGCTCTGTAGACTAGACTGGCCTCAAACTCAAGAGATTGGTCTGCCTCTTTCTCCTGAGTGCTGGGATTAAAGGTTTCATGGCTGACTCTTAAACACTAGGTATCTCAAATTAAAATCAGTACTGTTTTTGTTTGTTAGTTTATTTGTTTGTTTTTGAAACATAGTTTTCTATGTAACAGCTCTGGCTGTCCAGGAACTCACTTTGTAGATCAGATCCTACAGGGTTTTGAACTCACAGACATTCACCTGTCTCTGCCTGCTGAGTGCTGGAATTAAAGGCATGTGCCACCAATCTCAGCTTAAGATCGATATTTAAAAAAAACATTTTTAGGTTAATTTTTTTGTTTTGTGTGTATGAGTACTTTGCCTGCATGTCTGTCTGTCTTAGTTACTCTGACAAAGCACCATGTCCAAGACAATTTATACAAGAGTCTATTGGAGGCATATGATTTCAGAGGTTAAATCCATGACCATCATGGCAGGGAGCATGGCAACAGGCAGACAGGTATAGCTTGGGGAACAGTAGCAGAGAGCTTACATCCTTATCTGTAAGTAGGAAGCAGAAAGAGAGAGAGGTGAGAGAAGGCTAACTAGGAATAGCGTGTACTTTGGAAACCTCAAAGCCAAGTGACACACCTCCTTCCAATAAGGCCATACCTTCTCATATTTTTCAAATAGTTCTACCAACTTGACTCCAAATAATCAATTTATAGGGTCATTCTTATTCAAACCACCACACTGTCTGTGTACTACATTCATACCTAATGCCCTCAGAGGTCAAAGAAGGCATCTGATTCCCTGGAGCTGGAGTTACAAGGGTTGTGAACCACCATGTGAGTGTTGGGAATCTATCCTGAGCCTAACTACCAAAACCATCTCCCAACTCTGTAACATCTGTATTTCCAAAATGGTTCTGCTTATATAAATTTGGCTTATATAAAGTTTGATTCTGTTATATAAATTTAAAGCCAATAATAATAAAGTTGTACAAGTCATAACGATTCTAATTCTATTTAAGGATCAGGTGAACACAGCAACTTCATCGTTACTTAGTGATAGTGGAGGTCCTCAGTGGAATCTTAACATGAATAAACCAGCTTTTGTCCTTTGTAGGACATTTTCTGCAGTCATTTTTCTGTACTTGCCCGGGCCTTTCCTCATGCTCTCCTTGACTTGACGAGCAGCTGCTGAAGGCATTGCTACTTAATGGATACACTTAACTTCGTCTTGCTAACAGACCATGTAGAGGGGTTTTTGCCAGCAGTTCTTCACTAAGGGCCATGGAGGGTGGAGTCTGTCAGAACAGCGGTGCTTTCATGTTTAACTGTGTAGGCTCCAGAGCTTCAGCAGACCTTCTTGTTATGTGGGCCTTTTCAAATTCTCTTCTTTCTCATTCCAAATCTATTTATTAAAAAGCAGGATGATTGGGGAGCTCGCTCAGTGGTTAAATTTTCTGCTATTCTTACAGAGGACTCAGCTTTGATTTTACATGATGGCTCATAATCATCTGTAACTCCAGTTCCAGGGGACCTGTTGGTCTCTTCTGGCCTCTGTGGGCACCAGGGACACATGTGGTGCACATCTGTTCAGACAAAACTCTCATGTATATAAGATGAAAATAAATACATCGCAAGACAAACAAGTCTCAGCCTGTGAGGGAGCTGGGGGCTTGTCCCACTTAAATGTGTTATTGCAAGACATATAATGACCTTATTTTTCAATTGCCTGTTTTATTCTCCATTTTTTATTCTAATTTCTCAGGGTCATAAACAGCCAGTAACCATAATCATGTTTACTCCTGAGGTGCTTATCAAATGTTCCTAATTCTGAGTTTTTCCTTGCCCTAGCCTGAAGTCCCTGAGGGTGGGGGTGGAGGACCACAGTTACACTGTGTGCTACTGTCCAGGCCGTCCTGACTGCCTGTGGAGTTTCGGTGGGAGGATTTCCCTGTGCTTTCTTTCCTCTGAATACCAAATGATGCAGTTTGTCATTGTCGTTTCTGAATTGGATAAGTAAATGGAAGGACAGATGGAAGGTGACTAGCTGTGCATGTTTGTTTGTGATGTGCTTTTGTTTTGCTACTGAGGCTGTAGAAGCATTTCTAATGGTTTGTAGTAGTTTAGCATCACACTCCCAAGGTGGAATTATCTTTCTTAAAAATATAAAGGTTCTCTCGGGCACACCACATCTCCGAAGCCGTGGGTATCTTGGTTCATGGTGCCTCCAGTGGCCTTGCTGTGGTGTCTGAACCCTTTTGTTACCACCTCTCTGGAGCTTGCTTCTCTTCCCACCCTTACTTCCTCCCAGTGTCTCTTGCACAGTAACTATTTATACTGGAGTATCCTTCTTATCTCCTATTTTGGCTTCTCATTTCCTCTTACCCTTTTCTTTGAAATGCTTCCCCACATTGTCGTGAACTTCAGTCTTGGCCTTTGATGATTTTGAAAAAGGTCTGAGAATGTAGCACAGACTAGCCTTGAATTCAAGATCCTCCTACCATTGCCTCAAAAAATACTAGGATTACATGCATGTATCTAGCTTCCTCTCCACCTCCTCCCTTGTGGTTTTCATTATACTTCTGAACTAAGACCTCTTCCTGGTGATGCCTGATCAGTATGTAGAGTTTATTCATGTCCAGGAGAAAGAGAATGCCAGATTTTGAGGGAATTTAGATGGCACAGTAAGATTCGGTATTGACAACATAGAACTTTTGGATATGTGAAAATCATTGCAGCTGTTGATCTTCAGCACTCTCCAGCTGTCATATTTAGGGTTTCTATTGCTGTGATGAAGCACCTTGTGGGGGCTGACCTCTACCCCATAAATCAGTAATTATGAAAATGCCCTACAGGCTTGCCTACAGCCCCATGTCCCTCTCCTTCCCCTAGGTAGGGTTTCTCCGCATAGCCCTGGATGTCCTGGAACTCACTCTATAGATCATGCTGGCCTCAAAATCTCAGAGATCTGCCTGCCTTTGCCTCCCAAAGGCTGCGACTAAAGGTGTGCACTACCACCTGCTGGCACCTATAGCCTGATCTTATGGAAGCGTTTTCTTAATTGAGGTTCCCTCTTCTCAAACGACTTTAGCTTGGGTCAACTTGACATAAAACTATCCAGCACAGCACCTAAATCTGCTTTATCTTAAACTTTGGAGTCCAACCTAAATAAAACAACTCTTCAGCGGGGACTACCCATTCTTTTTCTGTGTGTTCAAATTTCACCAAACTGACTTGAAAACTAATATTGTAAAGTACATCAATTTGTAAATTGAGTACTTATACTGTTTGTCTGTGATTTTAACTAATAATGAAATTTAGTTAATAATGAAAGTGTATCAATACATAATCCTTTCCCATGAGTTACAGGGTTTTACACCTGAGACCCAGTACTTAGTACCCTACAACCCTAATTCACTGTCTTGCAAACAGTGAATGGAATGTTTTATAACCAAAGGGTTTGGGATGAATGAATGAAACAGTGCCAAACACTACTGAGTACAGTAGCCATGATTCACTAAATCAATCTCCCCTTCCTTTCCTCTCCAGAGAACACTGTAGATAGAATAAAGTCAGAATGGTACCTTAGAGGAAAGGAAAGAAGACTTTGATCTTGAATAAAAAGATGATAGTGATAAATTACTTATCAGGTGATCTAATCATGGATGGTGACACATTGTCATTCCAGCTCTTGGGAGGCTGACTTGGAAAAGTGTTTTCAAGGTTAGCCTGGGCAGCAAAGCATGACCATGTCTAAGAACGAGAAGTTAATCAAGATCAGTACCTTGATTTCTGGCCTTTCTAGAAGTGTGATTGCATGTCATGATTTGATTTTATTCTTAAAACTTTTTCAAAATTGATGCAGTCTTTGGTATAGAATTGCATTATTTTAGTGTCAAAGGTCTTGAGGTTATTTACCCATTTAATGTAACTTTGCCTTTCAGAACTACCCTAGGAGAAGTTGACTTTCTAGCCATAGCAAAAATACTTCAACTAAATACAAATCCATTAATTTTTAACCCTTTTCCCTTAGATTTATTTGTTTTGTGTGTATGAGCATTTTGACTGTGTATATGTATTTACACCATATGTGTGCTTTGGTGCTTGTGGGGATCAGAAGAGAGCATCAGATACCCTGGAGCTGGAGTTAGGGATGGGTGTGAACTCTTCTTACCCATCATCAGTCCGGATTCAACCCATTTGTAGCAGCAAATGGCTTCATTGTTCTGTCTCACAGGATGCTGCTTAGCCATCAGAAGACTATTTCAGCCTTCTTGGTGTCTTCTTGGGTCCAGGAGTCACTTCACAAACCACATGAACAGCAGTCTCAGTCAGACAGGGAGCATTTATTGAGCATTTGCCCCAGGACTGATGATCAGGGTCTCAAGCCAGACTGTTGTTTTGTTTTGAGACAAGGTTTCTCTAAGTAATAGCTGTCTGTCCTAGAACTTACTTTGTAGACCAGGCTGGCCTTGAACTCTTGAAAATCTCCCTGTCTCTTCCTCCCAAGTGCTGGAATTAAAAGTATGTGCCACCATGGCCAGACCATAACCCCTGAATTTTAATTGTCTTTATGAATTTTTTTTAACTTACAAAAGCCTTTCCCTATTTTAAGACTGCTTAAAATTATTTTATTCATCTTTTCTTCTAGTACGTGGATGGATCAGTTTTCTAATGTGTGTGTGTGTGTGTGTGTGTGTGTGTGTGTGTGTGTGTGTGTGTGTCTGCGCGTGTATGTGTATGCATATACATATAGTTTAAGCCTCTGGTCATCTGAAACTTAATTTGATATGTCAAGTAGGGATTCAAATTTATTTATTTATTTATTTTTCCAGCCAAGTACCTAATTATCCAACATGGTTTATTCTTTCTCCTTTATTGGAAGTTCTGTTTTATATTAATGACATACTTGGCGCTATTCCACAGATCTACTTCCTTAGCTTTTCCTGTTTTCCTGACAAACCATCACACATCTTTGGCCTTCACTATTGGTCAATTTAACCTTAATGTGTAGCTTTTTATGCTTTCTAGCTAAATATTCATCCTGCCATCTAGACAGCCAGGTGACCTGACTGGCTTCTTGTGGTTAGAGTTGCCTCTTTGGTGCCACCTACAGGTTAATGCTCTTATCTAGACCATTGACATAATGACAAAACATCGGCTGACATGATGGCCAGGCCACTCAGGCAATTCTTTTTGAAAGTACTTCTTATGCTTCTTAGCAAATTGACCTTATTTTATTTTTATGCATGTGTATTTCTGTGTTACACGTGTGTGAGTGCCCACAGATGTCTGGAGAGGGTGCTAGCTATCCTGAACTGGAATCACATGTGGCTGTGCACCTCCTGACATGGGTGCTGGAAACCTCGCCTCCTCTACAAGAGCAAAGTGCTTTCACTGCTACTGTCTCTCCAGCCCCATTGTAAAACAAGTTCTTTACAACCTGAAGATACTAGGCTAGACCTTCACCGTTCAGGTCTGTGATTCACTTAAGGTGTTAGTGTCTGAGCCCTAGTGTCCACAATGGTTGTTCATATGGTACCCTACAGAGGAAAACTGGCTTTTTCTGAGTTTTCACTGGGTACCCATGCCTGGTGGTGAGATTTTTCACTCAAAAGTCACCTGTTTTAAGTAGTAAAAGTGAGCCTGACATATTAGCACACACCTTTAACCCCAGCACTTGGGAGACAGGGGCAGACAAATCTCTGAGTTTGAGGCCATCCTGGTCTTCAGAGCGAGTTCCAGGACAGCCAGGGATACACAGAGAAACCCTGTCTTGAAAAACCAAAATTTAGTTAATTACTTAAAAAAACAACAACAAACAGCAGAAGAGTAGTAAAAGCATAATTGAAAGTGCCACAGACCAGTGTTCTGCACACTCTACTGTGTATAAGAATTTCCATGCACCTTGATAGAATGCAGATTCAGATCAGCAGGACTGCAAGAGCCCCAGGTTCTGTTTCTGACAAGCTCTTAGGTGATGCTAAGACTTGGGATGCACAGCTGTACCACCCAGAAGCAAGGGGAAGCTTTTGAATATTTGGAGTTCTTAGGTTTGCTTCAGCAGATAGGGAAATGCTAACTTCACTGATGAGCCTGTGCTGGGCTCCCAACCATAGACAGCCCAGACTCACACCCTGCTATACTCTGCTGAAGGGAATGCTTCCCATGTAGGGCATTTCTAGTTTGTTTCTAAAACCTGGGAAGAAACATGTACGTGATCCTCAAATTAAAAAGTAGAAAAAGAGCTGGGCGTGGTGGCACACTCCTTTAATCCCAACACTCAGGAGGCAGAGGCAGACAGATTTCTGAGTTTGAGGCCAGCCTGGTCTACAAAGTGAGTTCCAGGACAGCCAGGGCTATACAGAGAAACCCTGTCTTGAAAAACAAAAACAAAAACAACAACAACAAAAAGGTAGAAAAGGGCTGATGAGATGGCTCAGTGGGTCTTCCGAAGGTCATGAGTTCAAATCCCAACAACCACATGGTGGCTCACAGCCACCCGTAGTGGGATCTGACACTCTCTTCTGGTGCATCTGGTGTCAGCTACAGTGTAACTTATATATATATAATAATAAATAAATCTTTGGGACAGAGCAAGCCAAGTTGACTGGAGTGAGTGGGACCGACCAGAGCAAATGGGGTTGACCAGAGCGAGCAGAGGTCCTAAAAATTCAATTCCCAGCAACCATATGAAGGCTCACAACCATCTGTACATCTACAGTGTACTCACATACATAAAATAAATAAATAAATCTTTTTGAAAGGTAGGTAAATCCACAATGAAAAGTACAATTAACTTAATCCCTGCCAGTTCTTAGCTTCTCCACTCCAACCTGCTAAATTGTGATGTGCTGCATGTTTCATGTCTTCCCAGATATTTTTCTGTATTATATATTAATATATTTATATGTAATTGTATATTTTTTGTTTTTCTTAATCTCTTAAAATATTAATATTGCCATACTGTGTGCTCTTCAGAACCTACAAGACCAGTTTTAGAGCTGAAGAGGTGACTCACTCGGTGGTTAACAGTACAGGCAGTCTTTCCACAGGACCTGAATTTGATTCATAGAACCCAAATGGTGGCTATAACTCCAGTTCCAGAGGATCCAATGCTCTCTTCTAGCCTTCTCAGACACTAGACACTCATGGTACACATATATACATGTCACCAAATACTTCTACACATAAAATAATTTTTAATTTTTTAATAATTTATTCTTATTTTATGTACATCTGTGTTCTGCCTGCATGCATGTCTGTGTGAGGGTGTCAGATTCCCTGGGACAGAAGTTACAGACGTGGTGAGCTGCCGAGTGGGAGCTGGGAATTGAACCCAAGTCCTCTGGAAGATCAGACAGTACTCTTTTAACAGCTGAGCCTTCTCTCCAGCCCAATTTTAAAAATTTTTAAAAAGAGTTATTTATCACACACACACACACACACTGTAGCTGTCTTTAGACACACCAGAAAAGGGCATTAGATCCCATTACAGATAGATGGTTGTGAGCCACCATATGGTTGTTGGGAATTGAACCCAGGACCTCTGGAAGAGCAGTCAGTGCTCTTAACTGCTAAGTCATCTCTCCAGCCCCCAATTTTTAATTTTTTTTAAGGATTTATTTTTATCTGTATTTATGTGTTTGTGCTATATGTGTACTCACAGAGGCCAAAGAGTCTGGAACTGGAGTTACAGGTGGTTGTGGGCCACCTGATACAGATGCAAGGAACAGACTGGAAGAGCAATAAGCACTCTTGTTTTTTTTTTTTTTTGTTTTTGTTTTTTTTTGTTTTTTCTCCCTGAGACAGGGTTTCTCTGTGTAGCCCTGGCTGTCCTGGAACTCACTCTGTAGACCAGGCTGGCCTCGAAATCAGAAATCCACCCCAAGTGCTGGGGTTAAAGGCGCAACAAGCACTCTTAATGATTAGGCCATCTTTATAGCACTTTACTCCCATATACTTTAAATCATCTCTGAATTACCTATGAGACTTAATACTGATGTGAGAAAAAACCCTAAGCAATAAAACTGATGTTATAAAGGATTTACTAATAGATTTGCTTAGTTGTGTAATATTAAGTTAAACAAGTAGAATTCAGCTTGAGGAGTACTGCCTCCAAAATACCCAAAGATAAGTAGTAAACTAACCAAGGCTCTTAGAAAACAATTAACGTTGAGGGAACTAGGATGTAAATGGTTATTCACCAGAATTCCCTAGCCAGTAGGGTCTATTCCTATAACAAAGAAGTCAGCCCTTATTTACAACTAGCCATTAGGCCCATTGTCTAAAGATGCCTGTTAACCTGCAGTTCAAGGGGAGCAAGCAACCCAGGGTCTTCCATTAACACAATTCTGCCAGGTAGACAAGATGACTCTGGGTAATTACTATTAGTAAAAGAACAACGATAGTGTACTTAAGAAAGAATTCTGACAAGGTGGTGGCATAGGCCTTTAATCCCAGAGGTGGTCTACAAAGTGAGTTCCAGGACAGCTATGGATACACAGAGAAACCCTGTCTCAAAAAAACAAAAAGTAAAAACAAAAAAAAAATATTAAAATTCTGGTAATATCTTTGCTATATAAATCTCCTGTTTGCCTAAGCACCCAGACTTGAAGTTTGTCTGTTTAAATTGTTCAAAGTGTAACCTGGGACGAGGGCCTAAGGGAGATTTAAGAATGACTGTTTGTAGAATGCATAAGCCTAAAGTATATATATTAGTGAAATCTCATATTCAAGGCCAACTCTTATTTGAGCAATCAGAGAGCTTTCCTTCATCTCTAGTGTTGAGAGTGATTTCTCACTAAAAAGACGTATTTATCTCTATAAAAATACAATATAAATGCTAAGTAAATAGTTGTGTTATCTAGGAAAGAATGTCAAGGAAAGTGTCTGTGCATGTTCAGTATGGGTAATATTTTTCCAAATATTTTTTGGTTTAACCCCTGGATACATAACCCACAGATATGAAAAGCTGATTCATCCCCCTCCCCCGTGAGTGTGTGTATGTGTGTGTACACGTGCATGTGTGTCTGTATGTTCTTGTCTCTTTGCCTGTCCACGTACCTACCACAAGCACATATATACACAGTGTTGGATCCCCTAGATCTGGAGTTATGCAATTATGAGCCACCCAACATGGTTCCTTTGAACCAAACTCCAGCTTCTGCAAGAGCAGCAAGTACTCCTAACTGCTGGGCCATCTCTAGCCGTCATCATCTTAAGAGCTAGGATGTAGGTCAATGGTAGAGAGCTTGCCTAGTGCTACAAGAAGGCAGATAGTTAAGAAAAAAGGAAACAGCATCTTATGTTTTAAAGATAAAGGATAAATGTGTTACTTATTCAAAACTGTTATGTTGGTTTTAGTCAAGGGACCGGACTCCTTAAGAGCAGGGGAACCAAGCTGGCTGCCATGTAATGCTATTTCTCACTCACAGTCAGCTCTCAAATACTTTAGTGGGTCTTAAGCCATGCCCAAGGTCTTACACTCTGCTGCCTTATATTTTAACCTCTTTTACTGTGGGGAAAAATCCATCAGTAGTGTTTATCTAACATGTCATCTCTGAGAAAAATTAATCAGGCCAGGGCTGGGCCTGCATGTACTGCTGCTGTAAGGTGTGAGCAGCAGCACTCTATTGCTCAAAGATAAATCCGGATTAGTTTATCTTAGAGGAACAGGGAAAGAGACAGTTTTTCCTAAGGCAGCTTTTTAAAAAACTGCAGTCAGATGGTGCTATTAATGAAGAGTGGCCTGCTGCCCTGGAGCGAGGTTAGATTGTATAGGCTTGCAATTGGATTCCCTTCTTGTCATCGACCCGACCTTATCAGTTAACTCTGCTTGTAATGAACCGTTGGCTTCAGAAGTCGTAGGGTTATTTAATACTTCTTGCTATACAGAAGATGCATTCTTTGGGGTATTTCTCCTTTCTTGGGGGGGGTGCGAGAAGGAGAGTTTTCCTGTCAAGTGCTTTTGAAGCTGTTGGTGGCCCTGAACACAAAGCACAGTGACCAGTTTGTTTTGCAGCAGATCCCCTGTGCTTAGCCGAGTCCTCTTCTGTGCAGTGCTTGCTCTTTCCTTTCACACATGCCTATCTTGGGCCACTAGCCCAGGGAAAGAAGTAGACGGGAAATTTAGAATTCTGTGATGCATACTCAGTTTGGGAAGTCATTTGTTTTAGTTAAGGGAAGAAAATTGGTTTTCGGGGTTTTATGAATGGGCTCACAATTGCTGACTATGTAGAACAAAATGCCTTATTGAAAACTTACAGCACCAGCATAGCAGCATATTGAAATAATGGTGTTAATTTTGTGGGTGCATAGAGACAGAAATTCTTGAACATTGCCTTTTATTGGTAATTGACTATTCAGCTTTTTCTCTACTTAGGTCTTTATCAGAGACGGATTAACAGTGATACTTTGCTGAAAGAGCAAGTCGGGTGTGTCTTGCAACCTTTTTTTTTTTTTTTTTTTTTTTTTTTTTTGGTTTTTCAAGACAGGGTTTCTCTGTATAGCCCTGGCTGTCCTGGAACTCACTTTGTAGACCAG
>NC_034590.1:116521340-116590868 GCF_900095145.1 Mus pahari | reverse complement strand
TGTCCTGGAACTCACTTTGTAGACCAGGCTGGCCTTGAACTCAGAAATCCGCCTGCCTCTGCCTCCAGAGTGCTGGGATTAAAGGCGTGCACCACCAGGCCCGGCTCATCTTGCAACTTTCATAGTATACGGTACATAATAGCAGTATGAGCCATTCTATAACAGAAATAAGCTGTGTGTCATTGAAAGGATGAATAAGATTTTTTAAGAGAGGAAAGTAAATCTTGGGCTTCTTTTTATATCAATATTCCTGCATGCAGGTGCGAGTGTGTGTGATACTGAATTATAACAGGGTACATCTTACATAAGACCACTGAGCTACATCTCCAGCCACCTTAAAAAAAAAAAGACAGGTCTTCACTATGTAATCCTCGCGGCCTGGAACAGTGTGTAAACAAGACTGACCTTGAACTCAGAGAGTTAAACAGACTTCTACCTCACAGGTTCTGAGATCAAAGACTGTGCCATCACTCCTAGCTATTTTGAGAGAGCTGCGGCTTCATAGCAATCAAAAGACAATTTGAAAGAGTCAGTTCTACCACATCAGTCCTGGATATTGAATTTAAATCACCAAATGTGACTGGATGTCCCCTTAACCCACTGAGCCATCTCCCTCAGCCTTCTCTGTGAACAAATAAGCATAGAAAGTACTCTGGGCTGCCTGGGGCTGAATAAATAGCTTTTACAACTTACAGCAACTTTAGATGTCAATCAGTAGAGAGGCCACAACTTATAGCAGAGGAAAACAGAAAATAGTCAGTTTTCTAGTAGAATTAGTGGGTAACCTGTTCTTGGTACTTAAGACTTGAAGAAAGTCAGATGTGGTAATACACACCTATAATCACCAATATTTGGGGGTCTGAGGCAGGAAGATTACATGTTCCAAGCCAGCCTGGGTATGCTCGCGACTGTTTTGTTGCTGTGATGAAGACAACTTAGAGAAGAAAGATTTTATTTGGCTTATAGTTCTAGAGGGCTGTTTGTAATGGCAGAGAAGGCATGGCAGCAGAAGCAAGAAACAGAGAACAGAGAAGCAAGAACTACAGGTGGGACAAGGCTATAAAATCTCAAGATTTGTATGCAGTGACATCATTTCTCCAGCAAAGCTGTACCTCCTAATGGTTGCATAGCCTCCCTAAACAGTGCCACCAGCTGGAAACTAAGTGTTCAATCCATGAGCCTCTGTGGTATACTTCTTATTCCAACTGTCATACTAGCCTGCACAGCAAGACTGTCTTGTTGCCGGGCAGTGGTGGTGCACCCCTGTAATCCCAGCACTTAGGCAGAGGCAGGCGGATTTCTGAGTTCGAGGCCAGCCTGGTCTACAGAGTGAGTTAGTTCCAAGACAGCCAGGGCTATACAGAGAAACCCTGTCTCAAAAAACAAAAAAAAACAAAACAAAACAAAAAAAATTAAATAATAATAATAATAGCCTGTAAAGATAGCTGTGTATGGGCAATGTTCTTTCTAATCTTACACTTGACTTATGGTGTTATGTGAGAACTTATAATGCCATATTACATGGTGCACTTGAAGATGAAAGGATTTTAAGTTAGTTTAGGACAAGAATTAGGACTTTGGTAGAGTGAGGATATTATTAAGTCTTAATAATACTGAACAACTGAATTGTTAATAACTCATTCTAGGTCTCAAAGTGGAACAAGTGCGAGCAGCAAAGGAAGCCATGAAAATTCAGGCCAAAGCAGTGAGTCTTTGACAGCTTTGCCTGAGGCTCTTCTCAGAGCCTTGATTGCTGTGGCATTTAGTTCAGAATAGGACACTCTGAAAGCTAGTAACCTAGTGGCCAGAGTGAGTTCAGTGGAGAGAAAGAAAAGTGAAAAGTCCTTCCTGAGTGTGTTGGGCAGTAAAAGTAATGATCTCAGTAACAAACAGTAGGAAGCCAGCTGGGCTTGGTGGCCTAACAGAGCAGTCCTAAGTGTGTCAAACAACAGAGTAGCTAAAAACTAACAACATAGTAGGGTTTGGAGAGATGTGCACACTTGACTGACTGTAGTCTACATACATGTGCAGATGATACTGGAAAGAGCTGAGAAGGAATCCTGACATTTGTGTGGATGCAGTTCAGGCAAATTACTAAAAAGTGAAAAACAAAATTACAGCCAATGTGACAAGTTAAAATCCACAATTGGTAAGACATCTACGTTTTAATTTAAAAAAAAAAAAAAATGAGACTGGAGAGTTGGCTCAAAGGTTAGGAGCACTGGCTCTTCTTCCAAAGGTCCTGAGTTCAATTCCCAGCAACCACATGGTGACTCACAACCATCTGTAATCTGGTGTCCTCTTCTGGCATGCAGGCATACATACAGGCAGAATACTGTATAAATAATAAATAAATCTTAAAGAACAATAACACAAACAGTAAAGAGTGATTTATATTCAGAGGAAATAATCAATAGAAACTTTTCTGTGTGACTCAAATCTATCAAAGGTTTTGACACAATATTTTGTGGGTTTTTTTTTTTCTAATTCTTTTCTTTCTTATTTTGGTTTTTCAAGACAAGGTCTCTCTGTATAGCATTAGGTGTCCTGGAATTTGCTGTATATATCAGGCTGGCCTCAAACTCAGACATCTACCTGATTCTGTTTCTGTCATGTAGCTAGGCCTCTGGCCACCAAATTTCCTTTTTCAAAATAGAGCAACCTCTATTCCCATATTGCTCAGCTCAAAAAGTTTAAAAAAAAAAACAAAACAGAAACAAAAGCCTGAAGCTTTGGTGGCTCAGGGTATCCTGCAGCTGGAAGAGTGAGGGGAAGCCCCACTCCAGAATCACAGGCGAGCCCCTTTTCTGCGTGCTCGCTACCAAAATCCTTGGCCAACAGCCGGATTACCCAAGTACAGGGGAGACTCCCCAGGGTCCAAATTCTAAAAGCATTCCCTAGAATCTCAGAAGAACTCAGCAGAGGAAGCAGTTGCTGCACACCACAGACACAGGCTTCCAGGGTGCATCTAGGTAAGTCAGTTGCCTACTTAGGAAAAAACAAACCAACCAGAAAACAACAACAACAACAAAAAATCCCCAGAGGGACGCAGTCGGATCCAGAATCTTACAGTGCCTTATCTACAATGTCCAGTTATGATCTATAATTACTAGACTTGTGAAGAAACAGAACTTACAGGGAAGAAGAAAAGCAGTGCAATCTATAAGACCTAATCAAGTTCCTATTTTCGTGCAAATGTCTTGGGGTTGAAATATTACAAATTGTGCTTAAGTGACTAGGGAAAAATAAATAAACAGATAACTTTAAGCATGAAATGTGGAAATAAAACATGAGATTAGAGAGTTGAAATAAAATAATAACTGAAGTTAAAAAAAAAAAACAAAAACACCTCACAGATATGCTCAACAGTATTATATTGAAATAACAGTAAAAGAAATCGGGGGGGGGGGGAGGGGCTGGAGAGATGGCTCAGAGGTTATGAGCACTAATTGCTCTTCCAGAAATCCTGAGTTCAATTCCCAGCAACCACATGGTGGCTCACAATCATCTGTAATGGGATCCGATGCCCTCCTCTGGTGAGTCTGAGGACAGCTACAGTGTACTCATATACATACATATACATATAAATCTGTGTGCTTGAATCTAGACTGATGGAAATGACCCACTGAAAGAAGAGACAGAAAAAAATGGAGAAAAGTGAATGGAACCCCCAGGACAAAGTTAAGAAGTGGAATATAGCTGAGTTTGGGGTACTAGGAAGGAAAAAGAAAAATAGGGACACAATTCCTCCAATTGTCCTCTGGATGCACTGAGAGACCAGATCTCAAAAGTAAAGCAGAGCAGGGTGTGGTGCTCTTAGTCACATTCCTACATTCCTTTGGGTTAAAGATGGGAAAATCTCAGATTTTGGGGCCAACCTGATAATACATAGCAAGCTCCAGGACAGCCATAACTACATGGGGGTGGGGGGAGGGGAGAGAGAGAGAGAGAGAGAGAGAGAGAGAGAGAGAGAGAGAGAGAGAGAGAAAGGAAGGAGAAGGAGGAGAAGAAGAAGAAGACTGAGAGACCCTGTCTCAAACCACCATCATCACTCCCAAAAAATAACTCAGTCGTTAAGACAGTATACTAGTATACTGCTGGGTTGTGGTAATGTGTTTGCTTTTGATCCCAGCACTTGGGAGGTGAAATCCTGTCTCAGACAAACAAACAACAACAAAAAAGAGGTCCAGGCTCACAACCAAAACCATACTTCTCTTACAGAGAACCTGAGTTCATTTCCCAACACCCACATCATGCAGTTCCTAACTGCCTCTAACTCCAACTCCAGGGAATCTTATGCTACATTCTGGCCTCCGTGGTATCTGTGTGTACACATGCACATACCTGCACACAGAAACAAACATACACGAAGTATACATTTCTGATTTCTTTGGAGACTCAGTTGTGTTATGTGATGTTTTTCTGGAAACTGTCTTATGAGTGGATGTTTTCACTGAAGCAGACACATGGAGGATGTTTTGCTAAAAACACATGTTTTTCTGGAGGCAGCCTGTAAAAAGGGCATGTAATGTTTTACTAGAGTAGATGATGCTTGAGAGAACATGTCATGTTTGGTTAGGATATAAGTGTAACCCAATATACAGTGGATGATAGTGAATGGTATTGGTACACCTTGCCATTCTTTGCTGGTCATTGTTGGGCTTTGCTGACGCTGGGCTTTGCTGACGCCACTGGGTGGTTTTGGTACATCTTACCATTCTTTGTTAGTCATCATTTGTTTTGACTTCATAGAGAAAAAACACACCAAAAACCTTTTGGGAGTATTCTGGCAGCTTCTTGCCACTTCTGCAGACTCGACCTGATTGGCAGAGCCTTGCTGTTGCTTCTGAATTGACCTGCTATTGCTGATTCATAAATGGTGTTATGAATGGATCAAGCTGCCACTGCTGATTTGTGTGAACTGAACTGCTGATATCCTGACAATGCAGATTGTATTTTCTCCAAAAATATTTCTAATAATGTCCACATCCTCCTTTGCCTTTCCTTTCTACTACTCTGGTGGGTGATGAGCTAGAAGAAACAATAAAACATTTAAGGACACTTATTAAAATAGATTTTGAAAAATCATAGTCTACATATACACATGATTAAGATTTTTAAAAATGTAGAAAAATAAAGTGGAGAACAATAGAGAAAAACATCCAATACTTGACACACATGTAACACATGCACACCCTTGAACATGCAAATATAAATTGACATTCTGGTTCTAAAATGTATGTGGAAATAGGGAGGAAATAGAATAAAAAAAGCTAGCAGGTTGATGGCGGCACATGCCTCTAATACCAGCACTCAGGTAGAAGAGGCAGGTGGGTCTGAGTCTAAGGCAAGCCTGGTCTAGAGTCAGTTTCAGGACAGCCAAGGAAACACAGAGAAACCCTGTCTCAACCGAAAAGAAAAAAGAAAAGAAAAGAAAAAAGAGAACAGAGAAAATGCTAGTTTATTTTGAAACAAGGTCTCACTCTGTAGCTCCTATTAGCCTACAATTTTCTATATAGAAGCAACCCAGCCTACTCACAGAGCTTTCTGCCTTCCTCTGCCTGGTGAGTTCTGGGATTAAAGGCATGTACCACCACACCTAGTGAGGTGTGAAGATCTCAAATTCCAGTCTGAGTTAGGCTAAATTGTTAGACTCTTTCTTCCTGCCCCCCTCTCTTTTATTATTATATTGCTTTCTTATTTGTTTGTTTGTTTGTTTATTTATTTATTTAAAACTCCAGATTTTATTCCCCTCCTGGTCCACCCTCCAACTGTTCCACATCCCATACCTCCTCCCCACCCCCTTGTCTCCATGAGGATGTCCCCACCCTCCACCCCACCAGACTTCTAAACTCCATGGGGCCTTCAGTTTCTTGAGGGTTAGCTGCATCTTCTCTGACTAAACCCAGACCCAGCAGTCCTCTGCTGTATATGTGTTAGGGGCCTCATATCAACTGGTGTATGCTGTCTGGTTGGTGATCCAGTGTGAGAGATCTCAGGGATCCAAGTTAATTGAGATTGCTGGTCTTCTACAGGGTCACCCTCCTCCGATTCTTCCAGCTTTGCCCTAATTCAACTACAGGGGTCAGCAGCTTCTGTCCATTGGTTGGGTGCAAATATCTGCATCTGACTCTTTCAGCTTGGGTCTTTCAGAGGGCTGTCATAATAGGTCCCTTTTTGTAAACACTCCATAACCTCTGTAATAGTGTCAGGCCTTTGGACCTCCCCTTGAGCTGGACCCTACTTTGGGTCTGTCCCTGGAGCTTCTTTTCCTCAGGCTCCTTTTCATTTCCATCTCTGCAGTACTTTCAGACAGGATCAATTATGGGTCAGTTTTGACTGTGGGATGGCAACCCCATCCCTCACTTAATGTCCTGTCTTTATGCTGGAGGTGGACTCTACAAGTTCCCTCTCTGCAATGTAGAACTTGCTTTCTTTTTTTAGATTTATTTATTTTATGTATAGGATTGGTCTGTTTCCATGCATACCAAAAGAGAGAGTTAGGTCCCATTATAGGTGGTTGTCAGCCACATGTGGTTGCTGGGAATTGAACTCAGGGCCCCTGGAAGAACAGCCAGTGCTCTTAACCACAGAACTATCTTTCCACTCCTTTTTTTTTTTTTTTTTTTCAAAAAGGCAAGGAAATGCTTGCTAACAGATTAAGGAATTAATAACCACAGGACCTAATTAGAGAAAAACTTGGCAGAGTTCCCAGTGCAACAAAGAGAGAAGATATTCTGCATTTGTGTCACTGTTTAGAAAAGAGTAATTTAGTGCCCTTTAATCTGAGTTAGTGTTGTCCAATTAAGAAGCTGTTGGATGAAAACATGGGCTTTATATTTAGTGGGGTGAAAGATAATTTTTCTTAGTATTTCTACATTGGATAGTTTTAATTAAATAAGCTATACAGTGCTCATTTTCTTTCACATTACTCTGTTGGAAATTGGAATTATCCAAGTAAGAAGAAGACATAGTCTCTGTCCTTTAGCTCAAGGTAGAACTAGATGAGAGCTTGAAGAGGCAGGAAAACTGCAGACTTCAAAGAAGGAAGAACCGCTTGACCTACAATAGAAAAATCTGAAAAGGAAGGGCTGTGGAGAAATAATGAGTTTGTTGACTGAGAGAACTAGAAATAAGCAAAGCTTTCTGTGTCTCTCCCTTTCTGTCTCACATGTTTGGGATTAGTTCTGGAACATCATTCATGCTATGACAGTGCTCTGCTGAGCTACATTCCCAGCCCTTTTTAATCCTTACATAAGATGTCTCTCTAAAATGCCCAAGTTGGCCTTGAACTTGAAATCCTCCTGCCTCAGTTTTGCAAGTGGCTGGAATTACAAGTGTATTGGTTCACACTGGGCTTTCAGCTGGTTTCTTTGTCTAGTTTGAACCTTAGGCAGTGAAACCAAACTTTGGAATGTACTCTCCAAACCTTGGTACATTCTAGCAAACAAGGATGCACAGGGAGAACTGCGTAGTAGTACAGCCATCAAGGGTTTGCTGCAGGGAATACACACACATACACAAGGTTCACTTGACCTGTAGAAGGGGTAGCTTTATAAAGGTACTACAAACTGAATATTAGTAGCAAACACCTGGAATCCCACCCAACTCCTGGGAAGCTAAGGCTGGGAGTTGCAAATTCTAAGTCAACCTAAGATAAATCATCAGATCCTGTCTCAAATAACCCAGCTAGAATAAAGAAAGGAAACAAAAATAATAATAATTATTATTATCATCATCATCATCACTATTAGCCCAAAAGAGGTTGCACCTGGACTAGATGGACTCTTGCTTGGTTCTATAACTAATTAGAAAATGTTTTCATCCAAGAAATTAGGAAAAAAATAAACTCATCTTTTAAAACTCAAGTAGGGGCTGGAGAGATGGCTTAGTGGTTAAGAGCACTGACTGCTCTTTCGAAGGTCCTGAGTTCAATTCCCATCAACCACATGATGGCTTACAACCATCTGTAACAAGATCTGACGCCCTCTTCTGGAGAATCTGAAGACAGCTACAATGTACTTACATATAATAAATAAATCTTTTTAAAAAGGGGGGGGGGGAGCTGGTGAAATGATAGCTAAGCAGGTAAAGACAGTTACCACCAAGCCTGAACACTTCAGTTCAATCACAGTAATTATCACATAGTAGGAAAGAACCAATTCTTGCAGAACATCTTCTGACTTAGAGTGTACCATTGCACACTTTGCCCCCACACAAATAAGTTTTAAGAATCTAAATTGTTTAGCTTTATTTTATTTTATTTGCATAAATATTTTACCTACATGTTTGGGCCATGGCCAGCAGAGAAACATCTGATTAAGGTAAGCAGGAAATCCAGTTCAGTACAACTTAGTGGCTGATGTTGGTTCAAACTTCTAGAGTCTGACATTGGGCAGTTTATATTTTAGACATTAAGTATAGTACAATTTTGGAAAAATGTTTCCTGGTAGCAGTTACCTCAGTCTCATGTGCACAGTAAAGCTTTAAGGTATGACTACATTGAAACTTTTTTGCATAGTACATGTGACCTCTTCCATAAAGATGGGTTCTGTAGCTTAAGGCCTAGGGGAGTATCAGGTGTGGTCTCACTCATACAGAAATTGTAGAGGTCACCAAACTACAAAGTACATGTGACTTCTCCCCCTAGGTTCTATTGACTGAGAAACAGTGGTCAAGATAAAGGTCTAGGGAGAAAGAGTCTAGGATAAACATAGTGGTCTGGGTAATTCAGGTGTGGCCTGGCCCTACAGATAGCGTAGATCACCAGGATATTAACAACATTCACTTCCAGCATTCTGTGTGAACAACAAGTATTTATCCCTTCTGTTCAAGAGACAAACCTATGTGTTTAACATTCTTGGTTTCCCTAATGCTTATCTGAAAGCACAAGAACCTTGTGCCCTCTACACATGTATGCTGTGTGTACCATGTTCAAGCCTGGTGCCTGCAGAGGTCTGAAAAGGTGTTGGATCCTCTAGAAGGAGTTATCGATGGTTGAGACACCCACCAAGTCAGTCCTGAGAAACCAGATTCAGTTCCCCAAAAGAACCAGTACTCTTAACCATTGAGCTATCTCTACAGCCCTAAAAAGTATTTTTAAGATTTGTTTTCTATTTAATTATGTATATGCCAGTATAAGGGCCAGTGGAGGCGAGAGGTATCATAACCTCTGGAGCTGAAGTTACAAGGGGTTGTAAGCTGCCCAACATGGGTGCTGGTAAACACTCTGGGCCTCTGCAAGAGTGGTATGTATTCTTAACCACTGAGCCATCTCTCCAGACCCCTTATTTTATTTTATTATTGTTTGATGGATTGTTCGTTCGTTTGTTTGTTTGTTTGTTTTGAGACAGGATGTCTATGTAGCCTTGGCTGTCCTGGAACTCACTATATCATTCATACTGGCCTTGAATTCACCTGCTTCTGCCTCCCGATTGCTAGAATTAAAGCACCCACCACTATACCTTGCTCATATTTTTTTTTAAAGATTTATTTATTTATTATATGTAAGTACACTCCAGAAGAGGGCGTCAGATCTCATTACGGATGGTTATGAGCCACCATGTGGTTGCTGGGATTTGAACTCCGGACCTTCGGAAGAGCAGTCGGGTGCTCTTACCCACTGAGCCATCTCACCAGCCCATAATTTTATTTTTTTAAAGCTATCTTTTACATTGTCTGGCTCAGTCAGAGTCCCTCAACCCTTGGGAAAAATCAGGGTCCCGGTACTCAGGTGGGCAAGGAGTCAACAAGTGACAGACAGACACGAACACAGGAAAATGTTGGATCTGAATGTAATTTCTTAAAGCTTGCATCAGACTTATATTAGAGGAGAAAATAAGGAAGTTAGGTGACACATCAGCCAAGGTACATTGAGGTTACTTGATGCATAATGACTCTACACAAATCAGAAAAATGCATACATAAAGACTGGCAGGAACCAGGCAATGTAACAACTGAGAGTCAGCCCTATCTAAGGTCAGCTCATTCTTAGAAGCCAGGTGTGAGGTCTTTACACCCCAGGGGCAAGGGCTTTCATGCCCAAGCCATAGTTCTAATTCTAATTTATTGTTTAACCCATCACCAGCCAGCTCTTAGTAAATACCTAGCTATGCTATTCTTCAGAGCTAGTGAAAGTATGTACTAAGGAGGGTTCCACTCATGCTAACCTTTTCATGAATAATGCAATACTCTACTTCCTCCTAAATCACAGCCCATCTTCTTCCTAAACCATTATAAATTCCTGTATATGGGAGTTACTCGGATGTTATTCTAAGTGTTTTGTGAGGAACCTCCATTTACCAGAGGAGCCCACAAACTTTCCTCTATTAGGTAATGTAGTCTGCCATACATGACTATAATACGAATTCTAAACTTACTTTGTTAAACTTGCCCTGAATCTCCAACTCTTATCTAGTAGATTGTAATGCCTGATTTCTTTCACTATCTCTCTTTCAACACTGGAGGCATTTCATCTGAATAAGTAACGTTCTTACAAAATTCCAAGCTCAGGG
Source organism: Mus pahari (assembly GCF_900095145.1). Taxonomy (NCBI): domain Eukaryota; kingdom Metazoa; phylum Chordata; class Mammalia; order Rodentia; family Muridae; genus Mus; species Mus pahari. Next base: position 116,580,354 of record NC_034590.1, on the reverse strand, counting down.
TTAGCTCAAAGACTGCCTAGGACATTGGGACACCAGTGAAAGCCAGGAAGCAATGTTCAGTCTAACTTAGCTATTTGTCAAATCACTCCTTGGGGGCACCTATCATAAAACAATACTAAAGGAAAGCACACACAACCCTTCATTAACTATTTCAAGGACAAATCTGAAACACATCTGTGTTATGGGATGCCAAAGACTCCAGAAGACCAGTTTCGGTGAAACTTTTTGCCTCAGGACTGCAGCCAGCTTTTGGACTTGTCACCCAGACTCCACTGGAGTGGGTGTGGCAATTGTCCATTAAAGATTGAGTAAATAAATAACTACAAATGATACTATTGGATAAGGGTTATTTTATATTATCAGGGAGAGGGTTGACTGTAGTTCTTGCTTAACAGTGATTATTAGTAGAGTCTGACCTGCTATTGTTTTTCCCCCAGTGTCTCTGCCAGCCCCAGTATTAAATTACTTTTAGGCCTGCTAGCTTATTTTCATATTGTCTGTAAGTTTGCTTATACAAAGCTAGCTGATTAAGTAGGTCATGTGTTAGGGTCCCCATAGTAGACCTGAAGGTGCTCGTCCAGAGGGTTTTTTTTTAATGTTCATAATTATTTATTCATTGAGAATTTCATACATGTATACAATGTATTTTTATCTTATCTAACTCTTACCTAACTCTCCTGTCCCACTCCTGCCAGACTTCCCAACACCGTACCCCCCCCCACACACACACAGACTTTATCCCCTCCCCTCCTTCATTATAACCACTGAGTCCAATTAGTGCCACCCATATGTGCATGATGTGTCTGGGAATTCTTGTTTTCAAGGTCTTAAAATAGCTGTGTTGTGAAACCACAGGGGAGAAAGATGTCCCCCTCAACTCTGTAGTTCTTATGTGCACTCTTTGGCTGATGCTAAGACTCTTAAGGAATAAGAAGAAATCATACTTGTTTCAATAATTTCATATGTACAGTGGAAATCTTCAGAAGACAGTGATATACAAAGAATACAAAGAACTAACCAAAGCATGATGCTTTTTACATTTCAAAAGAGTAATTAATCTCTGATTGAGAAATTACCAGTTAGAATCTGGATTAGGGTAGTGAACTCTAGGTTTGTCAGTAAAAGATGTATTCAGTCAAGGAGTGAAGTTAGTGTGGAATGGGGGTCACTTTAGAGCTGTTTATGCAGACTCATGGCAGCCCTAGGTTATCAGTCTCTGGTGAGGAAGGTGTTTATACCTGCTACGTGAAGGTCAGCCCTTCCAGAATAATCCTTATAGTTTCATGAATATAGGCAGAAGCAAACCATTTCCTCAAGTGAATTCCGCTTGAGGTTATCAGTATACCAATTTTGAGATTGTGCTTCCTTAACTCCTTCCTGATGTATTCAAATCCCAGTATTTTCAAATAATAATGACTTTTTCCTGAGTGAAGCTCTTTGTTAGGGATGTGTAAGGATTCTCCTGTCATTCCTATTACTACCATTATCCCAGCAGCTCTTTATGTGTCTAGAGAAGTTCAGGTTTTGCCTTGGTCTGGAATGTGTAGAAAAATCAGAGCAAAATGGAATTGTCTCTCAATAAGCAAGCAACCTGGCTATTAAAATAATTTTAAATGTGCCACTTAAAGGTAGTCGAAATTTATTGCAGTCTACAGCGGGACCTACTTTTGAAAATTTTAATTTTCTTGATGAAGAAAACTGTCTTAAATCCAAATTACTCCATTTTCTCATTTTGTTTGTTCAGACAGTAAGGATCTGCGCGGTTGGATTCTTAGGGAGGGGAGGGAATAAAGTAAGGAGAGAGAAGAGGGACAACTAGCAAGACAAGCTGGACCACAGAGTAGTGTTTCCTGTCTCAGCTCTTCAGTCTCTGTGAAGCTGAGATGTCTGCATGCCTGTGATGCTTTCAGAACTGGGACCACAGGACAGAGATGTTCATAGTTAGCTATTATACCACTTCTTTTGAGCTTCACTGAATTAAAGATTTCATCCATGGATGTGATGCAGTTCATCAGTTAAGATTCATCACAAAGGAAATACTGATCAACTCAAAGGACTTTAGAAAAAGCCCTTTAATCTTGGGGTGGTGCTGCAGAGGACATAGCTGGTCCTTCTGGGTACTTACTTATATGCTGTGTCTTTCTGTGTGTGTTTAGTAAAGACATGAAAAGTACTTTTTAAAACCCTTTTAGCTGGGCAGTGGTGGCGCACACCTTTAATCTCAGCACTTGGGAGGCAGAGGCAGGTGGATTTCTGAGTTCCAGGCCAGAGTGAGTTCTAGGAGAGCCAAGGCTACTCAGAGAAACCTGATCTCAAAAACCAAACCAAACAACAACAACAACAAAAACAACCTTTTAATTTCTGTCTTGATTTATTGCATTCCAATTCCTGTAGGGTTAGATTTTTCAAAACCTGCTTTAATAAGGGTTCTTAAATGCTTCAACCTCGCTTCTAGCCCACCTACCAGAGTTAGGAGAAAAGAAAGATTAATAGGAAATGGAGGTTGTAGACCTATTTAGAAGTAGTTCTTTGGGGTGATTCCAATCTTCATTGTGCAGTCCAGTCTAGTCAGCAAACGCTGAACATAGATCAGTAGAAGTGGCTTGATCCAGAGAAACCTGGAGCCTCTGCCGTATTGGCATGAGACTGCAAAAGTGGCAGGAAGCAGCCAGAGTACCATGAGAAGTTCTTTGGCACTTTTCTCTCTGTGAACTCACAAGTGAAGATCAGGGAAGACCAGCAAAGCATTGCAAGGTGAACCAGTGCAAGAGTGTTGTTCACTGTCCGTTGGATTCTACTTGTACTCTTTCTAAACATCACGTGTGCTCTCAAGCATCTGCTTCAGCAAAGCATCCTCTCACGAGACAGCTTCCAGAAAAACAGCACAGGACACATCTGAGTCTCCAAAGAAACCAGAAACTTCCACTTCAGATTCCCATCCTTTTTTCTTCCTTGTAGTTTCAGATAAAACCACATTTCTCTTACCAGGAGGCACCTTGGGACCACAGGGAAAATTAGATGAGACCATTTAAAAAGGTGGCTGTGTGGATGGTAGACTGATCTGCTAGTCCTGGTGGAAGCCAAAGTGAAGCTTCCATTCCTCCCACCTTGCCACATTGCTTTTCGTAGCTTGAAATATTATTTTCTGATCCCCTTACCTTATTGGCAGCTACTTACATGACTGGCACCCTTCTTTTGAGACTTTATATGCTACTGGAATGTGTAGGATTGGGGTCACTAGTGTTCACCATTTTGTAACATTTACCAGTCAGTTTTCTATCCTCATCGTATTCTACTTATGGACTGCATTTACAGTTCCTCCTGTGTTCTCATTAAGTGTTGGTTTCCTACCTTGCTGGCAGCTCCTCAGTCTTTCTCATCTGCCCAAGGATCATCTTTTTCCTGTTTAAACTCCTGGAAGATCTCAGTTGTCAGTCCTCTGCTTTGATTTCTAAATCCATAACTCCAGCCTGATGCTTTTCTTGAGCTGAAGACATCCACAACCAGCCATCTAGTGTCTACCTATACAGTCAAGATGTCTCAAACTCTGTTCCAGAACTTCCCTGTCTCCTCCTTCATCTTATTAAATGGTACTACCATCATCCAACTTGTTGTTCAAGCCAACACCTCAGACCTTTCATGAAGTTTTCTTTTTTCCCAGACCCTGCATTCAGTCTATTAGCAAGACACAAGCAATCCACTAGAATATTTATGAATTCCACTCTCTATCATTAATTATCTAGGGTCTGAGACCAAACTTTTCTCCTGCCTTAGCTGGATCTAGTGGATTTTCCCAAACCCATTATCCCTTCTCTGGGAGGTCTACTTTTACCTAAGCAGAACACTTTTACCTGAATCATTGTATATAATGATTTTCTTGTTTGTAAATTATCAGTGCCTCCCATCATAAGCAAAATCAAAGTTCCCCACTGCAGGGTCACTTTTCATTTTTACATTCCTCAAGCTCCAGACATTCTTGCTTACTTTGTTTCTCTAAACATCCCAACCTCCTTTTGTTCATGTGTCACTCAATCTTTAGAGTTTTCCCTCCTGAGTCCCTAAACAATTACTAGGTAGTTTTTGCTTGGTCTTAAATGTTATGTACTATTCACTGTGTGGTCTTCTCCAACTTGTTTTCTCTCCAACCATACACATGCTATTATGTTTAGAAAGAAATTGATAATTGAAATAAAATCTTAACTCATTAATTTTTTTCCTGATGGGCAGCATTGAATATGGCTGTACTACAGCTTTTAGGACTGCTTCTGGTGGTACATATGTGGATTCTACTATGCATAATGCAAGCAGTGTTGCATATAGAGCTCTTACTGTGGGAGGGCAGTGTTCTCACTTTTTTATGCATGACTCTCTTGACAGTCCCATGAGTTGATGTTATTACATATTCATTTTATACATGAAGACACAGAGGCAAAGGGAGGAGGCAAGGTAGCAAGCTCAGTGTCATCTAGCCAGTGACTGTGATTGCTGGAGAGTGGGTTCCACGGATGTTCATAGTTTTCTAAAATGATTTAGACAACAGTCCCACAGGCAGCATATGAGGTCCCATTGTACCACATTATCTCACATACATAATTCTGCCAAATTTGTATTTTGACTCCAATTTGTATTTTCCTGATTTTTTTAATATGTATCAGCCATTAACATTTCCTCTTGGAAACACAAAATCGTTCATGTCCTTTGCCTACTCTTATATTGATTTGCCAGCCTTCTTATTCTACATACTTTGTTAGCATTGTGCATTTCAAATATCTTCTCCAAAGTTGTGACTGTCTTTTTTTTATTTTTTTTTAAGATTTTATTTTATGTATATGAGTGCTCTATCTGCATGTACACCTGCATGCCAGAAGAGGGCATCAGAACTCATTACAGATGGTTGTGAGCCACCATGTGGTTGTTGGAACTCAGGATCTCTGGAAGAGTAGCCAGTGCTCTTAACTGCGGAGCCATTTCTCCAGCCCCTGTCATTTCATTGATTATATGGTATTTCTTGCTAGCAGAAAATCCTAATTTTACAGAATAAATAATGTATAATAATTTATTGTTCCCAGTATCTTGTTTTCAGAATATCTCAGAGTCATAATAATATTGTCCTGGGGCTGGTGAGATGGCTCAGTGGTTAAAGTTACTATCTGCAAAGCCTGAGTTAGATCCACAGGACCCATGTGGTAAAAGAATACCAATTATCTTCTCTGACTTCCATATGCGTGCTGTGGCATGCATGTGCCCACAAATGTGCATTCACAATTAATTAATTATTAATTAAAATATAATAAAAAAAATTTAAAAGAATACAGTCCTGTGTTCTAAGACTTACATTTCATGTTCCGGCTGAATAGCACTGTATGTAGTTAGCTGAATAGCACTGTATGTAGCGAGTCCTTTTCCTAGTTAGGAATGCTGCTTCTCTTCCTTTCTCTCCTCTACCTCCTCATGGTCCTCCTGCCTCTGCCACCTGAGTGCTAGGATGAACAGGCCTGTTGCTCTGCTCCTAGTCATGCCATCACATTTTGTCAGATTTCTGCATGATTGTGAGACTGTTGCACTGTGTTCTTTTCCACAGTCTTCCGTTCTTTCAGCATACTGAACTTCCTCGAGTAGTGCTGCTTTACAGTAAGTCTGATTGCCCTGTCTTCTCTTCTTCAAAGTATTTTTCCTTGACCTTTGGGCTTTCCTTGTGAGTGTTAACCTTGATGTCTGTGAGAAGTCGTACTAGAGTTTCTCAGTGCTGTGTCACTTTTCAGTGTCTGCCGAGAGAACAGATGGAATGCTAGCATTCCATACATGAGTGTGGCATCTCTTATACTTAGTCACGTGTGTGTGTGTGTGTGTGTGCGTGCGTGCGTGCGTGCGTGTGTGTGTGTGTGTGTGTGTGTGTGAGATACCGCTTTACAGCTCCACACAGAGCTAGCACATGTTGCAGAGGGAGGCAACTTGGAGGAGAATGGTTAAGAGGAAATGCTCCAGAGCCAACTTGCCTGAGTTTAAAGTCATCTTGGATAATCACCACACTTCGTCTCCCTTCCTTTTTTTTAGAGCAGAGCTAATGAGCACTGGGATAAGTGCTCAGTGTTTGTCCGATCTCCATCACTACTGCTGTTTTACCCCCACGCATCTTATTCTTGTTGCTTTGTAAATTACATCTTTTTAAAATTACATCTTATATGTTGCTGGTATTTAGAAGTGCAGTTGATCTTCAGGAATTTAGCAGTCTTGATTAAACTCTGTTGAAGGTAATAATGAGATTCTTTTGAATTTCCCAAATAAGCTTATATACATTACCCTGAAAGCAGTGACATTTGTTTCTTTCAGTTAGTCATGCTGATGTGAGATTGGCTTGTCATTCTTCTTTGATGATGTACAGTAAGGTTCTCTTTGAGTTTATAAAATTGGAATCTATTTCTTCCTTTAGATCCTCTGAAAAATGTATATAGGGTTAGTTTTTTTTTTAATTTTTGTTTGTTTGTTTTTTAGACTGTTAGCAGAATTTGCATATAAACATCATCTGAACTTGAGGTTTTCTCTTTCAGAGGCTCTTCTATTACTGACCAGTGTCTCTAATTGTTACTGATGATGTTTATATGCAAGTAGATATAGCTTTCTTAACAATTCCTGCTACAATTTTTTCAGCTATCTTCTTTATTCATCCGATTGCAGCTCTACTTTAATAAAGTGGTTTATGGAATTGTAACGGATGGCTTTTCCACCCTGACCTCTTTGTTCCCAGAAATAATGTCTCTGAGACTACATATATATAAATAAATGTTCAAGCCCTAGTCTTCAACTTGATCCTTGATTAACTCATTACTTCTAAAGCCCATCTAAAGTATTCTATGTCTTCCACGTGGTTAGTTACCTCCCTCAGTTTCATGTGTCTGTCTCCTCCAGCATTCAGGGCGAATCCCCCAGAATTCCTCTCTTTCTCTCTCTACCAGAACTTCCACCTCCTATTTCTGGGCCCAATCCATTGTCCACAGGCTTTTTTGTCAGGTGAAACTTTCACACAGTGCACAAAGGATTCTCTCTACAAGAATAATTTAATTTTTAAAATTCTGCTTTATCTGGAGAATATCCCTTTAAAAACATTTGGGTTTCCAAGCTTTTTTAGTCTTTAAGAACTAGTATCTGAGGCCCCTTGAGGAATAGAGTGGGTAGAGTTAAGTTTCATCTTTGGATCGTACTAGGTGGCAGGAGAGAACCAACTCCTCAGAGTTATATTCTCTCTCTCTCTCTCTCTCTCTCTCTCTCTCTCTCTCTCTCTCTCTCTCTCTCTCTAATTTAAAAAGGAGACTGAGGAGAGAGTTCAGTTGGTAAAGTGGCATGTGGCTCACACCTTTAATTCCAGCACTAGTCAGAGGCAAATGGATCTCTGTGTTTGAAGCCAGCCTGATCTAAAGAGCAAGGTCTAAGAGAGTCAGAGCTACACAGAAAACTGTCTTGTGGGGGCTGGGGGAAGGAGCCAGGTGGGGTGTCACATTCATATAATCCTAGCACTGGGGAGGTAGAGACTGGGGACTCCCTAGGGCTTACGACTGACCAGCCTAGCCTATGTGGCAAGTTCCAGGCTAGTGAAACACCTTATCTCAACATAAACACATTTTAAGCAGGCAATGTGTGAGGAATTACACCTGAGGCTTTTCTCTGACTTCCACAAATGCGTGCATGCATATTACACCTCTGCACATACATAAATACATATACACAAATTAATAAATTAATATGATATCCTGGTATGGTGGCCACACCTATAATCCCATCATTCAGGAAACAGGCACAGGAAGGCAAGAATATTGCCATGAGATCGAGACCAGCCTGATTTATGTACTAAGGGATTTTTGTTTTGCTTTGTTTTATTTTCTTTTGTAAATTAAAGTAATAACAACAAGCAAGTTTATTGGAACTACAGTAGATGTATAGCAAAATTTTGATATGTAATTTTTTTATTTATATGAGTACTTTGTAGCTATCTTCAGACACACCAGAATAGGACATCAAATTCCATTACAGATGGTTGTGAGCCATGTGATTGCTGGGAATTGAACCCAGGATCTCTGGCAGAGCAGTCAGTGCTCTTAACTGCTGAGCCATCTCTCCAGCCCCATAGTCTAATTTTAAAGCTATTCTTACTAAATATATGCTGGTCTTGAATTAACTCCTGGTGAATTGATAATTCAGTTTCTCATAATGCTATCTTGACAGAATTATATAGCCATACCACATCTTTCTGTAGTGACAATTTTGGAATTTGGTTTCTTTTAAAAACACAGAACTATTATAAGAATATATTTTCACTTTAATCCCAGGTATGGGATATGGGGCTGCTTCATCTAAGTATGATTTGCCTCGTGTTCTAGGAGGGGTTGATTTTGGCAGGTGCAGATAATTTCTGTCATTGTATGGCAGTTGGAATTCTGGGGACTTTTCAGAGGGCATATAAATGCTAGAGCCTCAAGAGATGAGTCCATTGCTAAGTAGTTGTCCACAACGAGGAAACTAGATACCCTGACAGCAAAGATCAGACTTGTCCCAAGGAACTCAGTGCCCCAATCAGCAGGGAGTAGTCTAGTGATAACCTCATCCACTTTCCAGCCCGACTTTATTCAGGGATCTCTTTCCATTTCTCTCTGTCCTTTTGTCTCTCTTATCTAGTGTTTGGGCATTGAAAGGGTAGAAGAAAAGGGATGGGGAAGGGTGGAAGAGAGTAAAACCCACAAAGTAGCAAAAAGATCAGCTACAGCTTTCTTTTGATAATTATATACCTGGCATACATGTCCAGTCTTCTGTTTTAGTCTGCCTCTTAGAGCATATGGAAGGGCTTCAGGTATTTTATTATGTTTTGGTTTTGAGACAGTGCCTGACTGTGTAGCTCTGGCTGGCCTGGAGCATGCTATATAAACTAGACTGGCCTTGGATTCAGATGACCGCCACAGTTCAGCTCCCAGCACCCACATTGGTGACTCTCTGCCAACTTTTTTGTTGTTGTGTTGTTGTTTGAGACCAGGTTTCTCTGTGTAGTCCTGGCTGTCCTGGAACTCACTCTGTAGACCAGGCTGGCCTCGAACTCAGAGATCTGCCTGCCTCTGCCTCCCAAGTGCTGGGATTAAAGGCCTGCACCACCACTATGGCATTTCTGCCAATTATTAATTTCTGTAGCTGTGGAGTTGGTTACAAAACACTGCCTCAGAAAGACCTTGAGCAGGCAGGACTGTTCAGATTAGCTGCTTCTAAATCTATGACATACAGAAACAGGTAATAACAGTGAGTGTATATCACTTTAAGCAATTAATATTGTTTTATAGTAATAATTAATATACACTAACGAGAGTTGTTTGGTGGAAAACTGTCAGTTATTGTTATCTGAAAATTTCTTTAATTAGTTCTCATTCCTGAAATATATATTACCTATATATACAATTTTATATTCACAATTATTTTTCTCTCAGCACATTGAGGTTATTTTTTGCATTCTCTTTTCCATTCATTTCCTAATATTAAAATACATTGTCAAAGAAAAGAGTGGTATTCTGAGTATGTAAGAAACTTAAAACTCAGCCTAGTGGTGGTGTCAAATGCCTTTAATCCTAGCACTCTGGAGGCAGAGGCAGGCAGATCTCTCGAGTTTGAGACCAGTCTTGTCTACAGAGTAAGTTCCAAAACAGCTAGGGCTACACAGAGAAACCCAACCCTATCTGGAGGTGAGGGATTTAGACCCAGTAACAACAATACAATTTTAAAATGGGAAAATATTTGAATATAGATGTTTTACCAAAGAAGACACAATGGTTAGATGTGGTGGCGCACACCTTTAATCCCAGCACTCGGGAGGCAGAGGCAGGCAGATTTCTGAGTTCAAGGCCAGCCTGGTCTACAGAGTGAGTTCCAGGACAGCCAGTGCTATACAGAGAAACCCTGTCTCGAAAACCAAAACAAAACAAAACAAAAGAAGAAAATAAACTTGCTTGGTACCATTAATCATCAGGAAAAGCAGACTAAAGTATGGGAGGAGACCACTCCACATTCATTCAGTAGCTATGATAACAAATATAGACAACCACCAAAGTTGGTGAGGATACGGAGGAGAAGCAGGAGTCCTCCCACTCCTTCCTTCCATTCTGTGCTGGAGACTGAACCCAGGCCATGCACATTCCAAGCACATGCATTACCACTGAGCTGTATCTTCAGCAGCTCTTGTTGGTAGTTTCATAAAAAGCGAAGCAGAGGTGAGTGAGTCCCTGTGTGTGCAGGGTCGCCGTGGGTGCTGGAGGGAACTCTGCTGCTCCTCTGGAAAGTTCCAAGTGTTCTTCGCCACTGAGCATCTTCCAGCCCCTGCTTGTCTAATCAGTATTCTTCTGTTTGGTACCATGAGTGGGCTTTAAGTTCATTTTAACTGGAATTAAAGGTGTGTGCTGCTACCGCCAAGCACTTTCCTTGTTTTATTTAACTCATGAGCTACCTTTGTTATGAGGAGTAAAACAGTTATCTGTCATTGTTTTTGTTCATACAGCTAGTTTTCCAGTATGGTACTGTTTGTTAATTGAATAATCAATCTGCCTACAGTAAATCCCTATCTCTGTCTAAGTCTGTGTTCAGACTGTGTCCCTCGCCGACAGCCCCTGTTTACTCTTCCCAGTACCATGCTGCTTTAACCACTTTGACCCAAGAGTGCATGGTAATATTTGCAGAATAAATTACCTCGCTTTTGTTAATTCCTGTGAACATTTAAAATCTTACAGAAAGGGTTAATGTGTTCCTGTGTTGTTGTTCTCCTCAATGGGACATTTATTAAAATGTGTCCTATTGGCTTCATCTTCTTTTATATCTGAAGTATTTTGTAGTTAGCTGTTAAATCCTGAAGACTTTAGCGGGTATCTCCTTTTACTTACTTTGCAAGTGTCTCTCTCTCTCAGTGTGTGCGAGAGAGAGAGAGAGAGAGAGAGAGAGAGAGAGAGAGAGAGAGAGAGAGAGAGAGAGATCATTTTTGCTTTGTTTCAGATATGTTTGGATGGCAGGTAGGGGAGAAACTGAGAAAATCACCATGTCTCTGCTTCTTGTGTCCCCTGAAGCTGTGGGACACATAATAATAGAAAAATGTGGGTTGGGCTTGAAATATATAAACAAACATTCACTGAAGTAAGTCTGCAGAATAATATGCCTTTGACACTTTCCATACATACAAGCTAAAGCTCTTGTACCTCGATTGGCCTTCTCATAGTCTTACTTAAGTAGACCATGTTCCCACAGTAGATGGTACCTTCCTACAAATTCTTATATTTAACAGGACCTTCTCTCTATATATTTTTCTAGGCTCTTCAGCTTAACTCTGAAGAAACTTGTTATGCTTAAAGAAATGGACAAAGATCTTAACTCAGTAGTCATTGCTGTGAAGCTGCAGGTAAGCCTGAGGAAGCTTGGGTGGTGCCTTTGATTTTCTGGCTAGAAATTCCCTGGAGCTACTCCTCTCCTCAGCTGTGTGGGGAACAATTGTGGAGGAGCAGCTGAGCATGAGACATACAGAGTCCCAATTCCACCTTTAATTTGGGTCCTCAGTTTTCTTATATTTTATCTTGAAAAACAAAATGGTCCTTCTTTGCTGCCTGCCTGTTCAGATAAGTGAGACAGGCTGAAACCTGTTATAACCACTCAGTGTCATAAAGGGATGCAGGCCACTCTAGCCTTAGTCCTCCAGTATTTAGGTTAGGATAGCACTTTTGAAGGCTTGCTATAGGATGTAAAAAGTTTACTAGAGTGTTTTATATTCTAGGTAGCCCTCACACTTAATGCTTCTTACATCTAAGTTTGTATTCTCAAGGAATTCAACATATTTCATAAAAATTTGGACTCCCAAGCATTCCTGAATTCAGAGAATCACAGAGGGGAGAGAGAGAGAGAGAGAGAGAGAGAGAGAGAGAGAGAGAGAGAGAGAGAGAGAGAGATTTTGATTGATTTAGGAATTTACCCATTGCCACTTAATAATTAAGTGACAGAGCTGAGACTGGAAACCAAAGAGTGTGTAATTTACATTTAATTAAACTCCATTCCCAGATCTTCCTTAACTGATGAATCCTTCCTAATGAAGACTCTTTGGAGCTTAGCGAGGTCCCAAGGTGCCTCTGCAGTGCTTAAATAACAGCTGAATCTTTCACTTGAGGGTGGTGTATTTGCTGAGTTTCTCTCTCTTTTTTTTTTTTTTTAAAGATTTATTAATGTGTATGAGTGCTCTATTTACATGTACACCTGAATGCCAGAAGAGGGCATCAGATCACATTATATATAGATAGTCATGAGCCACCATATGGTTTCAGGGGATTGAACTTAGGAAGAGTGCTCTTAACCACTGAGCCATCTCTCCATCCCTGAATCTCATTCCTTAAAAAACAGTAAACTATAGGATGATCCTCTACAAACCATCATATTGATTAGCTAGCTTCTATGTGATATTTATTATAGTAAATGACCTCCATTAAAATTTACAGCTGAGGGGCTGAAGAGATGGCTCATTGGTTATGAGCACTAGTTGCTTTTCCAGAGGACCTCAGTTGATTCCCACATAGTGGCTCACAACTGACTAAAAAAATTGGGTCTGGAGCTGGGCGTGGTGGCGCACGCCTTTAATCCCAGCACTCAGGAGGCAGAGGCAGGCGGATTTCTGAGTTCGAGTCCAGCCTGGTCTACAGAGTGAGTTTCAGGACAGCCAGGGCTACACAGAGAAACCCTGTCTCAGAAAAAAAAAAAAAAAGAAAAAGAAAAATGGGTCTGCAGTTAAGACCATGTACTAATCAGGTATGGTGGACACACCTTTGAATAGAGCACTTGGAAGGCAGAGGCAGGAAGATCTTTGTGAACTCAAGATCAACCTGGTCTACGTAGATACCCTGCCTCAAACAGCAAACAGAACTTGTTCTGCTCTTTCAGAGACCCTGAGTTTTGTTCCAGCATCCATGTAAGACAGCTCACAATTGCCTGTAACTCTAGGTCCAGGGAATCCCACACCCCTGGCTTTCTTGGGCATGTGCACGTATACACAGACTCACACATACCCTTAACCAAAAGTCAAAATTTAAAAAAAAAATTTTTTTGAGACATGGTCTCACTATGTAGCTCTGGGAGTCCTATAACTTACTATGTATAACCAGATGGCCTTGAACTCTCAGAGATCTATCTGCCTTCTGAATGCTGGAATTAAAGGTGTGCTCTACCATGTCTAACAATAAAAGTAATTTTTTTTTTTTTGGTTTTTCGAGACAGGGTTTCTCTGTATAGCCCTGGCTGTCCTGGAACTCACTTTGTAGACCAGGCTGGCCTCAAACTCAGAAATCCGCCTGCCTCTGCTTCCCGAGTGCTGGGATTAAAGGCATGCGCCACCACTCCCGGCAAAAGTAATTTTTTAAAACATCAAATTTTTCCAGCTGAAGACATGGCTCAGCAGTTAAGAGCACTTGTTCTTCCAGAAGAGCTGAGTTCAGTCCCCACATGGTGGCTCACATCCTTTTCTTCTAGGGAATCTTATTCCATCTTACGACCTTTGTGAGCACCAGGTATGCACATGATACACACACGTAGATGCTGACAGAACACTTATAAAATAAAGCTAAAAATTTTTTTTAATATTTATTTATTTCATGTTTATGAGTACACTGTAGCTGTACAGATGGTTGTGAGCCATCATGTCGTTGCTGGGAATTGAACTCAGGACTTCTGCTTGCTCCGCCCCACTTGCTCTGGCTCTGGCCCTGGCCCAAAGATTTATTTATTGTTATATGTAAGTACACTGTAGCTGTCTTCAGACACACCAGAAGAGGGCGTCAGATCTCATTACAGATGGTTGTGAGCCACCATGAGGTTGCTGCTGCTTGTGGACGTTGTACATCGTGGTGCGGAGCCTAGTGCGCACCACGATGTACAACGTCCACAAGCAGTCCTTCAAAACCTGTGAGGTGCCGGGCGTGGTGGCGCACGCCTTTAATCCCAGCACTCGGGAGGCAGAGGCAGGCGGATTTCTGAGTTCGAGGCCAGCCTGGTCTACAAAGTGAGTTCCAGGACAGCCAGGGCTACACAGAGAAACCCTGTCTTGAAAAACCAAAAAAAAAAAAAAAAACCTGTGAGATACTGCTAAGCAAGCATGGGGAGTGACGTGCAGTGGCAGCCTTCAGTGCTTTGTGGTCTTGTCCGGATCCAGATCCAGCCCCAGGTCATGGGCTGCATCCAGTGCTCAGGGATTGTTTCCTTTGTCTTTGCATGCAAACAATATGGGGATAATTGAACTTTCTCTGCCTTTTTTGCACTTTCTGTCATTAAATGCTCTTGCCAAAGGAAATAATTTCATTTCCTCATTAAATTTTGACGTTCTGTAAAATTCGTGATTATCCAGAAACTTTAAATATTTTGAATGTTTGAGTTACTTTATTTCCAAGCAGCTGAAAGTAATTACAGATATTGCTATATTCATTTGATCACCTACTTATTGGTTCATTTAGTGAATATTGGTTGAGCTTTTATTTTATAGTAAGTATGGATTTAGGCACAAGTGAGGCAGTAGTGAATAAAACAAAAGCCCCTGCCTTTAAGGAGCTTTTTATTGTAATTGCACAGCAGCATTAAAAATGAGCCCCCTAAAAAAAAAAAAAAAAAAATGAGCCTCCTGCCTGCCATGGTGGCACACACCTTTAATCCCAGCACTTGGGAGGCAGAGGTAGGCAGATCTCTGAGTTCAAGGCCAGTCTAGTCTACATTAACGAATTCTAGGTCAGCCAGGAATAGAGAAAGAAGCCCTGTCTCAAAAAACAAATAAACAAAAAACCTTCCTAAGACACTATTGAAGGATATGAATCATAACCATTTCCACATGAATGCTGTGGTATTATTTGTCATATACCCTGTAAGCACCGATGCTCTCATGGGTGAAACTCTCCTTGCTACAGCCCATATAAACACCTGCTAGCTTTCTGTCACCAGAACAAAATACCCCAGGATAATCAGATTAGAGGGAGTGAGGATTTTTTTCCACTCACAGTTTCAGAGCTTTCAGTTCTTTATGGGCCTATGGGCATGGGTAGGGAGAAGCTGTATACTCATGGCAACTAGGTGGGAGAAAGGAAGAAAGAGATTTAAGACACAGCCCCTGTCAGGGGCCTCAGGGACCTCATGTCCTCCTACCAGGCTCTGTCATAAATACTGTTTTAAATGCTTTTTATTTAAGAGTAAAGATTTTGGTAAGAAGAGAGTTAGCTCAGTATTTAAGAGCTCTTTTTCTTTTCTCATTTTTATTTTATGTATGTCTGCATACCATGTGTATGCAATGCCCTCAAAGTCCAGAAGAAGGCATCAGATCCCTTGGAACTAGACTGACAGACAGTTATTAGTCGACACATGGGTGATAGAAATCAAACTAGAATCCTTTGAAAGAGCAGCCAGTACTCTTAATCATTGGACCAGCACCCTACAATAGTGGGTTTTGTTCTTGTTATTATTGGGGTTTTTGTTTGCTGTTTTTGTGTGTGTTTGTGTGTGTTTGGTTGGTTGGTTTTTTGAGACAAGGTCTTATTGTGTAGTACAGACTGGCCTGGAATTCTCAGAGATCTGCCTGCTTCTGCCTCCTATATGATAGGATTAACGACATGTAAAATCACCCTATGCGGAATATATATAGCATAATGTTTTAAATAGCATGTTTACTGGGCTAAAATTCAGATTCCATTCAACTCACCTACTTGGAGCACACAACCTGAGGCTGCTACAGTGTTCTCGGCCATCAGCACAGTGTCCAAACAGTGCCTCCACTCTAACAAAGAGACTTCACATCCGTTAACTATCTGTCCTCCAGCCCTGCTCTGGGCCACTACCACATTGGTAATTCACACCACAGTGAATGGGAGAAAGTGAGAGCAGGAGATTCAGGCAGGAGGATTGAGAGTTTTATGTTAGCCTGGGCTATATATCAAGGCCTGCCTCAAAATCAAATATTTTTAAATAATAGAAGCTTAATTTAAAAGACATTATTCATTAATGAGTATTTTTGTTTTGTAATGATACTATATGTTATTAAACACTTTTTTCTTTGCTTGTGTATTGAAAAGGTACTGTAGAATAAAAGTGGGGGTCTGGGAAGATAGCTTACCAGGTGACAGTACTTGCAGTACACACACGAGGACCTGAGTTTCAATCCCCAATCCCCATGTAAAAAGCCAACATGGCCATGTCGTACTTAACACCAGTGAAATAGGGGCCAGAGTCAGAGGGATCAGATTGAAGGGTCTTGTTGGCTCCCAGCCTAGCTCCTAATTCTGTGAGATATACTGCCTGAAGGGAATAAGGTAGAGTAATAGAACAGGACATCTGAGAGCATCCTCTGACTTTCATACACATGTGTACACACCTGTGCATGCCCTCTCACACTAAAATACACATGCCCACATGTATTCACATACAATTTTTTTAATTAAAAAAAAAAAAAAAAAAAACAATAGATGACTGGCATAAGAGATGGCTTAGTAGTTAAGAGCACTGACTGCACTTCCAAAGGACCCAAGTTACATCCTCTGCACCCATCTCTCTAGTGGCTCCCCAGTCCCAGGGCATGTAGCACCCTCTTCTGACTTTTGCAGTCACTGCACACACACAGAATATACAGTAACACATTCAGAAAAACACCCATACACAAAAAATAAAAAAATAGATAAATAATTTAAAGGTACTGAAAATAATTCTGAAGCTGGGCAATTGTGATGCACACCTTTAATCCCAGCACTTGGGAGGCAGAAGCAGGTGGATCTCTGAGATTGAGGCCAACCTGGTCTACAGAGTTCCAGGAGCTACAGAGTTCCAGGAGCCAGGGCCACAAATAAACAAAATAAATAATATTATTACTGTTATTATTATTCCAAAATTGAACCCATGTTGGTAGTGTCCTGCATAATTTCAAGAAGCTGATATTGGGACTCATGGAAGCTAAGTGTTTTAGTCAGGGTTTCTATTCCTGCACAAACATCATGACCAAGAAACAAGTTGGGGAGGAAAGGGTTTATTCGGCTTACATTTCCATACTGCTGTTGATCACAAAAGGATGCAGGACTGGAACTCAAGCAGGTCAGAAAGCAGGAGCTGATGCAGAAACCATGGAGGGATGTTACTTACTGGCTTGCTTCCCCTGGCTTGCTCAGCCTGTTGTCTTATAGAACCCAAGACTACCAGCCCAGAGATGGCACCACCCACAAGGGGACCTCCCCACTTGATCACTAATTGAGAAAATGCCTTGCAGCTGGATCTCGTGGATTCATTTCCCCAACTGAAGCTCCTTTCTCTGTGATAACTCCAGCCTGTGTCAAGNTGACACAAAACTAACCAATACACTAAGTCTTTGAGGAAAGATAGAAAGGTGAGAATGGGGCTGGAGAGATGAATCATTAGGTAAGAGCACTGACTGGTTTTCCAAAGGTACTGAGTTCAAATCCCAGCAACCACATGGTGGCTCACAACCATCTGTAATGAGATGTGACACCCACTTCTGGTGTGTCTGGAGTTAGCAACAGTGAAATTATGTATAATAATAAAGAAATCTTTGGGCCAGAGCAAGCAGGGACTGAGTGAGCAGAATTGACCAGAGTGAGCAGGCCGATCGGAATGAGCAGAGGTCCTAAAAATTCAATTCCTCACAACCATCTGTAAAGCTACAATGTATTCACATACATAAAATAAATCTTGAGGGGGGGAGGGAAGTGAGAATGGTCATATAGCATGCGTACTGGGGACCAGACCTGGCTACACTGCACCCCTTTGTGTGCCCTGGTCTGTACCCTGTTACCTATATGAGCAGGTGCCATTAATACAGCTTACCATCCAGATGGTGCATTGGGGTTCAGGTTTGTTTTTGGCAGTGCTATACCCCACAGAGTATATTGGACAGAAGGTGTTTGTGTGTTGAAAGGAGTGTTTATGTAGGTGAGAGGGCAGTCCTGAATATCGTTCCTCAAAGTTGTCCACTATTAATTTAAAGAAAAAAAAGTCAGAGTTTTTTTTTTAAGATTTATTTTTTATTTTATTTTATTTTATGTGAGTACACTGTAGTTGTCCTCAGGCACACCAGAAGAGGGCATCAGATCTTATTACAGATGGTTGTAAGCCACCATGTGGTTGCTGGGAATTGAACTCAGGATCTCTGGAAGAGCAGTCAGTGCTCTTAACCACTGAGCCATCTCTCCAGCCCCCGACTCTTAGTTTTTTAAAGACAAAATTTCTCTGTTCCTTAGCCTAGAACTCTGTAAATAGGTTAGGTTGACTGTCAGTGAGCCCCAGGGATTCTTCTGCTTCAGCCTCCCCAACACTGGGGACTACAAGTGCACAGCACTACACCAAGCTCTTTTTATGGATGCTCTGAGGTTAGAACTCAGGTTTTCACACTTGGGAGGAAGATGGAAGTTTCTACAGTTCCAAACAGCGTATATTTAGATGATGGAAGTTCAAATAATGAGAGCTGCTACTAATGGAAAGTGAAATGCCTTTTGGAGAAACTAGAACAAGATGAAGGGATGAAGGAAGCTACAGGTGGTGATGGTAGATGTAAGTCTCACTGAGAAAATGACATTTGTGAAAAACCAAGAGAGTGAGCTACACAGATTCCAAGAGGAGCATTCCAGGTGGAGAGAAAAGCCAGCTTAAAAGCCCTACACTGCCCTTGTGATGTCTGGTTCTCAGATGTCTAGCTGTGGCCTGTGTGTATCTAATATGACTGACTCTAGGTTCTCTGGCTTCATTGGCCGTGGCATGTCTGGCTGAATGGAGAGGATAGAGTAGGAAAAACAAGTAAGAAATAAGGTGAGAAATGCAGTGGAAAGGCAGCGCACCCCAGCCTTGTTTCTTGAGAGAGCTGTTCTGTGACCAAAAAGGGAGTCAGGTGCTAGATAACAGGCATTCCCTATAATGGTGATGGTTTGGTTGAGAGAGGAGGGTGGGCTGAGATGACATAAGCAAGTTGGTAGAATGGATCTGCCCTTCAGTGAGAACAGGAAGACTGGGATAGAGCTGACTCCAGAGAAACCTGAAATTCAGTTTACTGTATTGTTTGAGATACCAGTGAAACAGCTAGAAGGAAATACTGAAGAAACAGTAGAGACTGAGTGTCAGGCTCTGGAGAGGGCTTGGGGTTTGGGAGGAATTGATAACTACAAGCCTGGATGGAACAACAGACATAAAGGGAGTAAACAGAAATAGAACCCAGCTGTGGACAGAAGCCCCAGGCCCTCCAGTGCCAGGAAGTCTGGAAGGACTCAGAATAAGAGCATCTCCAAGGTCAGACGAAATCCCAAAGCTGTGGTGTTCTGGGACAGCAAATGATGCCCTATTAAAGGCTAGAGATAGGACAAGAAGGAACCTGGGCCATCAGACTCATCAAGAGAGAATTATCCATCTTGCTGATGGTAGATTGATAGAGAAAGGTGGCAGAAATACAGAGATACATTAAGAGAAGTCAGAATAGGGGACTCAAAAGAGAAGTCTACTGGGACAAGAAGACCTGTGAGGGGCTGTCCAGTGAGGCCTGGAGGGATTTCATTTGCTTTGTTGGAAATAATAGTACATTTGCTCCTGCGAATGAGTATGTAAGAAGAAAGAATAACGTCTACAGTGCCTTCTGCTAGGTGAGAAGGGAGGTTGTACCTGAGTGCAGTGCTCACTAACTTTGGATGGAGACATAGGTGGTTGTCGATAACAGAAGGGGAGGGAAGGAGGGTGTGTGAGGACAGCAGCCCAGGGTAGGTTTATGAGGTGTGAGCTGCTCCAGCTTTCTCAGTGAAAAGAATCAAGGTCAGCAGCATTTGGGAAATGTTAGTGGTCATATGTCACTGAATTGGGAAGGCACGGTACATCCTGTGAGGACAGAGAATGGACTTGAGACATTATGAAGTGGTTCCTAGGCAGGGATACTTACCCCACTTAAGATGGGGCCCATAACTTTAGTCAGACCACGTAGCCAAATTGTGTTGCTATACATGTTCATCTGGTACAGTTGATTCTAAAACAGTCTTAAAGGACTAAGAACATACATAGTTCAGTGATAGGGTCATTGTCTGGTACATCAAAACCATGACTTCAGTTCTCAGCACCATAAAATAAGCCTGGCAGAGCAGGAATAAGAGGACTGATGGGTGTGGGGTGAAGGAATTAGAAAGGCTGACTGGTGTTTGCAACACAGTACATAGTTCTTTTGGTCATCGTGTGGTGACACAGCTTTGACAGGAGTTTTTCTTGGTTTCAGGGTTCAAAAAGGATTCTTCGCTCCAATGAGATCATCCTTCCAGCCAGTGGCCTGGTGGAAACAGAGCTCCAGTTAACCTTCTCCCTCCAGGTCAGAAATGTCTAAATCTTGAAGTTTTCTAATGCTGCAACAATCTAGTACTTAAATAGTCTTGAAATTTAAGGACTTTATTCTCCAAAAACAGCCAGAACCCAGTTTGAGTAGAAAGAATAAAAGTCACCCACGGGCTAACAGCCAGCCTGGAAGGCATCTTCCAAGCAGTACCCGAGCCAGAGCAAGTAGGGTATACTGGATATGATGCTGAGTGGGTACTGAGGCATCCTTCCCTGATGCTTGGTAGCTACCCACTGAGCTCCATCACCATACTTAGCTTTTCCCTGTCATTACTGATCTGAATCTCAGGTCACAGTAGAATACAGCCCACTTCTATTATGTGTTATATCCACCCTTCTCCCTTCATCCCTCTTAGAACATCTCTTTCATCATAATCCTGGTGACTGTGTTGAATCATAGAGAAAACATCTGGGCAGATAGCAGAGAAAGTGAGGTTTCTAAGCTTATGTAGACCTACCAGCACCCTGCAGAACCAGGCCCTCTGGCGTTTCTGTCTTTCTCTGACCAATCACTCTTACAACCAAGAGACACTAAAGCCACTGAAACTCAGTCCTCTGGCTGGACCTGAGCCACCAAGGCTCTGGTTGCTACCCTGGCTAACCACCAGTCTGTCTCCTCCTCAGTACCCTCATTTCCTTAAGCGAGACGCCAACAAACTGCAGATTATGTTGCAAAGGAGAAAACGGTACAAGAACCGAACTATCTTGGGCTATAAAACCTTGGCTGTGGGACTCATCAACATGGCAGAGGTAAGCAGAACACAGTCTACCGCAGCTCTAAATCCGTTGTCACCAGCAAACAGTTTCTCCAGCCTGCAGGCAGGCTTTTATTTTAGTTTTTTCTTTATAGGTTAATTATTTTATTGGAAATTCAGTCTGTTAATAGTTTTCTCAATTTCTCTTACACAAAAGTTTTTTTCCTTTTAACTCTTTTGTTTGTTTGTTTGTTTGCTTGCTTGCTTTTGTTTTTTTCGAGACAGGGTTTCTCTGTGTAGCCCTGGCAGTCCTGGAACTCACTCTGTAGACCAGGCTGGCCTCAAACTCAGAAATCCGCCTGCCTCTACAGCCTGGCCCAACTAATTTTCAAACCAGCCACAGATCTTCATTTACAACATTCATTCCAGGCCCAGTCACCCCACAGTACCCCCAAGTAGAGTGAAACCATGGCTCTTACTCTTTTACCTCAAAGACAAAACAAAACCTGCAGTTCTAAGAGTCATGGTTTCACTCCATGTAACTGTCTCCTTCAGTGATTGATGTATTAATTATTTTTATGTGTGTGGGGGGGGAGGGAGGGAGAGAATATGAGCATAAACATGCTTTGGCGTGCATGTGGGAATGATATGACAACCTCAAGTGTTGGTCCTTGCTTTCTAGCTTGTTTGAAACAGGGTCTTTGAGCTAACTGCTCCATGGATTTCCAGAGCTAACCCTGTCTCCTCCTCCTATCTCACTTTTAGGGGTACTAAGATTATAGATGCATGCTACTGTAAAACTAATGCATCTATCTTTACACAAGCTGAGGATCCAAATGTATGTTCTCACACTTGATGGTAAACATTTTACCCACTGATACACTTCCCTAGCCCCAGTCTTTTAATGATCTTGGCCTGAATTAGTTGCTATTTTGATGCTTGTCAATTTGTGAATTTCTAACCCTGTGACTGACTTTTGTTACTTTGTGGATTCTTTTTTCCACCTTCTCCACCTTTTTTCTTCTGTCCTTTCAACCACTTAAAACTAGATAGAGAAAAGGATAGAGGGAAAGGAAAGAGATCCTGAGTAAAGTCAGAGGTTGAGGGGGTGGTATTTTTAGACTGCTTCCTGCTGATGGGGGCCGCTGAGTTTGTTGTTGATCTTTGCTGTCAGGATAGCTCATTTCTTTTTGTTGTTTTTTTCATTGCGCATGACTACTTAACAAACTGGCCAACAACCCACCCGTCTCTTTTTTTGTTTGTTTGTTTGCTTTTTGTGGTTTTTGTTTGTTTGTTTGTTTTTCTGTGTGTTTTTTTTTTTTTTTCTGAGACAGGTTTTCTCTGTATAGCCCTGGCTGTCCTGGAACTCACTCTGTAGACTAGGCTGACCTCGAACTCAGAAATCCGCCTGCCTCTACCTCCCAATTGCTGGGATTAAAGGTGTGTGCCACCACCGACCATCAACCACCCATCTCTCAGGGCCCTAGCTTTTATATAGAAGTCCCCAGAATTCTAAATGTCATACAATCACAGAAACTATCTGCAGCTGGTAAAATCACTCCCTTGCTAGAGCACAAGACAAATCATAGAGTCAGCTGCTGTGGACAGTCTAAAGCAGTCCCATATCCTTCACCTGAGATTAAAATGAAAACATATTCTTGCAATATTTGTGTTTTTTTAAAGAAACCAAAATTCCAGCCATCCTTTCTGCATAGGTCAGTTGGTAAGTAGTAGAGCATTCCTTTCTTCTTCCACTTACCAATTGATCCACTTATTTATATCAGTTATGGACTGTGGGTTCTTGTTTTACTTAATGGGGTTTAATCATAAATATATAATATATATGTATCCATAAAGTTTTATGCCCTGGTTTGGCCAGTAAGAGCCCCTCCAAGCTGTTTTCTATGTCCTTTTTGATAAGATCCTCCCTTCTTAACAGGCCATCTTGCTTCCTGGTACAGAATAGCTCAAGCTTAATATCCTAGAATGAACTGATTTTCTGAGACTCCTGGAGTGTTTTAGTGGAGAATAGTACTTTAAAAGTCCAATAAGGGTGGGGTATGGTAACATATGCCTTTAATACCAGCACTCCGGAGGCAGAAGCAGAGAGATGGATGAATCTCTGAGTTTGAGGCCTACCTGGTCTATACTAGTGAGTTCCAGAACAGCCAGCACTACATACTTGAGACCCTGTCTCACGAAGAAAAAAATCAGATCAGGTACTAGCAGTGGTGCTCATGTACCGAACAGGGATGACTTGTGCTGTCTTTCAGCAGAAAGAACTAGGAAGTACATATACACACACACACACGTGCTCTTACACACACGCACACGTGCACACATGTGCATCATTATCATTTCCTGTTTGTATATAGCTGTCCCACCCATAGCACACAGTGGCAACTTCAGTTCCAGCCTAATAGCATAGGGCCTAAACCTCCTTTCTTCCTTTCAAACTCCTTTCTCCAGCAGCAAAAAGCCAGGCTCCCAAATCCTCAACATTTCTGCTTTCCTGTGCAGTACTCCCGTGTGTCAAAGACGAAGAAAAGAGACTGCAAGACAGCTTTTTAAATTATTTCTAGCCGGGCATGGTGGCGCACGCCTTTAATCCCGGCACTTGGGAGGCAGAGGCAGGCAAATCTTTGTGAGTTTGAGGCCTGCCTAGTCTACATAGTGAGTTCCAGGAAGCCAGGGATAGGTAGAGAGAACCTGTCTCAAAAAATAATAATAGGTGAAATAGGAAAAATGTATGGTCCTGGTAGTGTTTATATGTGACTTGTCCCAACCCATCTTTTTGTCCTCTTGAAGTTTTATATGAGGATGAGGGACTGTGGGAAGGAATTAATAGTAACAGTGTCATCCCATTCTTACAATTGGGTCAAGCCCCGCCTTTCCCTGTATTTCAGCTCCTTTCTTCTCGTCGCCAAGCAGCTGACTAACCATGCTTATAGGCCTACCCAGACTTAGAAGCTACTATCCGTGTAAAGGACTTCGTTAACATAGAACCTTAGTGATTAGCAATCATTTGCAGCCTCAAACCTCAGTTGTCGTCTTTAAGTAGATGGCCCTGATTAACAGCTGGCACTTTCTAGAGATAGTTGTGTTGTTTATTGTTGTTTTAAATTACCAGACTCAGGAGATCCTCTCACTTCAGCATCACTAATGACTTAGCTAGAAGCAACTGGGAGATTTTTTTTAAAGATTCATTATTTTTAAATTGGGGGGAGGGGTGTGCAGTATGTGCATGTGAGTACCGGTATCTAAGGAGGCCAGAAGAGAGTGTTGGATCAGTTGGAGCTAGATTTACAGATAGCTGTAAGCCACCCAATATGGTCCTAGGAGCAGAACTCAGGTCCTCTTCAAGACATATGGGCACTCTCAACTGCTGAGCCATCTCTAGTCCCTAGAGATAATTGTAAAAGTCCTTGAAAACAGTAGGAAAAGGAGCTAGGCATAAACGTGGAAGTGAAACTACCTTAACAGAATGTCATTGCCATTGACGTGCATATCACTTGGGTTTATAATAGTGACAACCCTATCACTGGGTAAGCTGTTTGTGCTGTATTCTTTGCTCATAGGTGATGCAACACCCCAATGAGGGTGCTTTAGTACTTGGCCTGCACAGCAATGTGAAGGATGTCTCTGTGCCTGTGGCAGAAATAAAAATCTACTCTTTATCCAGCCAGCCCATTGACCATGAAGGAATCAAGTCTAAGCTGTCTGGTAAGATATATACAGTGGGGCTGGAGAGAGAACTCGATGGTTTATAGCACTTGTTGCTCTTCCACAGGATCTGGGTTTGACTTCTAGCATCCACATGTTGGCTCACAACCATCCATAACTCCAGTTCCCAGGGATTTGATACCCTTTTCTGACATCCAAGTGTGGGACACACGTATATATGCAGTATCTGCAGACACCATAAAAGACAGGGGAGCCAGTTCACTCATTGACCTCCATCCTGGGAAATGTGTTCATGCAAAATAAGCTTAGAGATCCCTGGAAGTGATGTGGGGCTGTGACCCTCCATGTGGTCCTTCCCTCTTCAACCCAGTTTTATTGATTCCCTCCTCAACATCACTTAGGATAGATCAAACCAGATCTTGGTTCTTAATAGGATGTTTGTTCTAGATCGCTCCCCAGATATTGACAACTACTCTGAAGAAGAGGAGGAAAGCTTCTCCTCAGAGCAGGAAGGCAGTGATGACCCGTTGCATGGGCAGGTAACTTCCTGTGGGTCCTTCCTCACAGTGGATAAGATAGAGGTCCCTGATATTTCCCAGTCTTATTCTTTTCCTGCTCACTCAGGACCTATTCTATGAAGATGAAGATCTTCGGAAAGTAAAGAAGACTCGGAGGAAACTGACCTCAACCTCAGCCATCACTAGGGTGAGCCACCCGGGTTAGGGCATGGGACAGCTCAGACTCTTGCACATAGAGAGTGAGTGGGGGCAGTAAGACTTTGTGGGGGTTTTGAAAACCCTGTATACTTGGGGTTGCACCCTCAATATTCTGATACATCCCCAGAACCTCTACTACCGCCCAGTAAGAACCAGCATGTTAGGAACCTCTGTAGGATACAGGATGTTATAGGCTATAGATTATGCAGAACAGAAAGAAGGCTATAACCATTTTTTTCTAGAATTTCAAACAATCCAAATATTTCTTTAAGGAGTACAATGCCTCAGACCTTTCCTTTCTTGGTGATTGCGTCAGGTGATGCTCTGTCAACTGCAGAGTAAAGCAGGTCTATAGAATATTGTTGTCTTAGAATAGTACTTGAAAACTACAAAACTCTGGGTTTGATAATGTGCAATTACATTAGATACAATTCTCACCTCGGATCTATTCCCTGAAATCAACAATGTTTGTATTATGTCTAACTAAGATTCCTGAGCCTATGTTAAAGTCAGAGTTGTGGACTGAGAAGCTAAAATCTGAGCTCTGTGGTAACTTCTGGCTGATCCTAGAGCTCACGTACTCCAGGGATAGGGAGGGTCACAAGTATCAAGAGCTTCTCAGGGGAAAAAGCCTGTTTTATTCTGGTTTTCTCAAGTGCAGGGACAGTCTACAGACTGATACCCTGAACGTGAGGTTTTCTTCTCATTTGTAAAATTAAGGCCAGCCCTGGTGTGTCCCATCCTGACCTCTGGACATGAAACAGCACTCACAACCTTTACAGTCAGGGCTCATGAGACTGTAAGAGAGCCCACGAGACTGCAAGCCTAGTTTCTTCTCTGCAGCAGTGGCTCAGGAACATACGAACGGCTCCATTTTTTTCCCAAGTTTTCAGGCCCTGTAGGGAAGACAGGCCCCAGAGTCCAAACTTTCCTTTTTTAAACTCTGAGAAAGAAAAGAGCTACAGGACCCTCCCTGTTACTGTTTCTTCTTCTAACCTTTATCTTTTTTGCTCTGCAATCATGAGTTGGCCCTGTTTCCTCCCCCAAAAGTACCTCCTAAGCTTCCCAAGTGTCCCCTCCTGTGGCCTTTTCAGTAGCATTGTATCCCAGTATGACCAGAGATTGTTGATAATAGCCATCTCCCAGAAGCAGTACTGAAGTTGTAGGCACTTTCTTGTTGTATTTCTGGACACTTGATGATGGTCTCCTTCTGTTCCTGTACAGTCTTCTTGCCCCACCACGAGCGCTTTGTTCTGTGAGTTTCTTCCTTGTTGGACTTGCTCTTCCCACTACTCTCATTCTTAAGTGCAAGTCAGTTGTTCCCATTCCCATATGAGAGTTTAGCTCTTCAGGCCAGAAATATGTGTGACTGAAAACTAATCCTGGTGCCTAAAGTAGAATAAGAAAAGGGATCAGGGAGCCTAGGCTGGGCCCAGTGAACTCTAGTGTCTGGAAATGAAGACTCATCTCAACAGATAACTGACACAGCGGTGAGTGGGTATCATAGAGCAGAGCTCTGCATAGGGACAATTGAGGACACCATGGAAAGTGGCCTCTCCTGGCAATGCTCATTGCAGGCTGAGGGGGCAGAGGTGGACAGATTCCAGGTGTGGGCTGGTAATTACGTGGGTTGGTTGTGCAAGAGGACAAATGCTGTTCTGAGATGTGGAACATGGAGGTACTGGACACTCACCGGCTGGTACCTGGATCTGCCAGACAGAGCAAAAGATGTGCTGGAGGTGCACCTCTGGAAATTCCTGGGGTACGCTGGAGGCTTTGGAGTCATGAGATGCCCAGCGAGATGCCCAGGGCTCTGAGAAGTACATTAGCATTAGCTGTCTTTCTGGAGAGGGTGCAATATGAATGTAGCTACTGTCTGTCAGCTGTCTGTCTTCTCTCTCTCCTTGTGAGGGTAAGCTCCTGACAGACTCTCAGATTGACCACTAGTACATGTTACTTGAGAACAATTTGTATATTTTTGTTCCCACAGCAACCTAATATCAAACAAAAGTTTGTGGCCCTCCTGAAACGATTCAAAGTTTCTGATGAGGTATGATCCCTTACTTCCAGTTTCACTCCTAGGCCCTATGTGGCCACTAGGAATCAGGATCATGGGGTCATGATTCCTATCCCTTGCATGCATATCAGAGCCCCAGGACAGATGGCATATGGAGAAGAGCATTGTGTTTCTTGAAGAGAAAATGAGGGCTTCACATGAAGAGGGTGGTTTCATGGTATTTAGAAACACTTAGAACAGTCATACCTAACCATAATACTCGAGTCTCTGATAAGGGCAGCAGTGAAATATTTAGCTATTATTTTTTTGTTTTTGTTTTATTTTTGGGGTTTGTTTTGTTTTGTTTTGTTTTTTGTTTTTCGAGACAGGGTTTCTCTGTGTAGACCTGGCTGTCCTGGAACTCACTCTGTAGACCCGGCTGGCCTCAAACTCAGAAATCCGCCTGCCTCTGCCTCCCAAGTGCTGGGATTAAATGTGTGTGCCACCACGCCCGGCTTAACTATTGTTTAATTTGTCCTCATATCCCAAGGGCAGCTACAGTGAACAATTTCCCAAGTGTGATATATCCTCATTGATTACCTCTGGGTAGAAATCCCTAGACCCTGGAGGTCCTGGCTTCATTCACCCAGGTTCCTAAGTAAACTAAAAGTGAGTAAAGATAGAAAATGTTGAAAAAGGGTCTCTGTCTCACTGTGGGCTGCAAGTAAAAGTAGCTTACACCTGAATTTTAAGGACAGAGCAGGAAATGGGCTAGGCATGCCAGCACTTCGTCTTCCCCCGGTGCCAGCCCTGGCTTGGATATTGATCATAACTGAGAGGGAAAGTAGCCCCACCATGTCCCTGCTCTCAGAGTCTGACCATATAAGGTCACAAAGGTTACTCGAGCACTAGCACTCTGTTAGTCTAGAGGGACAGAGCTGCGCTTCCCTCTAGAGGGAATATTGAGAGCACCAATTGACAGATGGCCTAGGAGACAGGTCTTGCTCATCTAACCACAAATGTTAATGTTAAAATGTTTAAATGTTGTAAATCTAACCAGATTCATAGATGTTGTTTTGCTTACAGGTGGGCTTTGGGCTAGAACACGTGTCACGGGAGCAGATTCGGGAAGTGGAAGAGGACCTGGATGAACTGTATGACAGTCTAGAGATGTACAACCCCAGCGACAGTGGCCCTGAGATGGAGGAGACAGAAAGCATCCTCAGCACCCCAAAGCCCAAGCTCAAGTGAGGCCCAGAGCTCCTCCCAGGCTGCCTCCCAAGCTCCCTTCCTCCATCATTGTGTCCCTTGCATCCTCTCTCATTCACTCGGAGGATTGTAGCTTTTCATCATCTCCATGACAAAAGTCCTGCTAGGAGTCTGCAGATCCCTTGACCAACTCCATAGCATCCTACCTAACCAGTGTCTGAGAAGCCTAAGTTGCTGATCAGCCTTGAGCACTGGCTCGCTCAGGCCTTGGGAACTGCTCTTTGAGCTGCAGTCACCACTGACATCTGCTGTGCTTCTTTGCTGCAGGCCCTTCTTTGAGGGGATGTCTCAGTCCAGCTCACAGACGGAGATTGGCAGTCTTAACAGCAAGGGCAGCCTCGGAAAAGACACCACCAGTCCTGTGAGCAAAACGATGGTGAAAAGGGTTGGGAGAGGGACCTGGCATATTTGGGTTCTCACTCTGGGCCCTCTGCTTCTCTTAAATGTCACTCCTTTGGGGGCCTACAAAGTAGCTTCAGTCTTCCTCCTGCCTGGAAGCTTAGCAATCCAAAAGTAAAGTATTCTTTTTCTGCTCCAGCATAATCTAGAGCCATTCTCCCTGCCTCAGAACCCTCCCCTCTGTGAGGTACCTGAGCGTATGGGGCGTAATGTATGCCATTTGGCCTAGGGGGAAGAGATTCTGCCTTTAGGCTACAAAAAGAATCAGGTATAAAAGGACAAAGTGATCTGTCCAGGAAACAGGGGAGAGCACTACCGTGGAAGGATGTACTGTTTAGTGAGTAGGTTTCAGTCTGTCTGCTGAGCAAGAGAGTTGTCTGCTATGGCTCCTAGCAGCTGGTCACAGACCAGCCTGGAGTTGTCAAGCCCTCCTTAGCCTTGGAGAAAGAAGCTGTTCATACCTTTGTCCACAACTAAAAGCAGTCACCATATATCGTTTTAGACCGAGCTATGATGTGCTATTTAGAGCCATATTTTTCTGTTAATGAGAGAAACTGATGATCTCCAGTTCTTGCTGTTCTGGCATCAAATGAGGCATAATAATGTGTTCACAGGGGAGAATACACATCTTACTCTGCAGTGGCTATTAACTGTGAGGGGAGGAGCAGGAGGCGCCAGGCACTCCATCTGTTGGAAAGCAGTCTGTGGCTGGCCAGGCTCCTGTCCTGTATGTGCCTTCTTCTGGGCATCTCAGCAACCTTTCTTCCTTCTGCCACCAGATGGAGCTGTCTCCCAGCTTATCTGTTTATTAAAGAACAGCTGGCTGCCAAGCCCACCTAGACCTGTACCTCAGTAAGGAAGTGAAAGAAGGAAAACCGTGGCCCATGCTAAAAATTACCCTTGGAGAAGTGTCAGCCTGTGGCTTGCAGATCTGCCTCCCCAGCACCTTTCAAGCAGGTTCATAGTGGTCGAGAGCCAAGGAGTTTAGTGTGCTGCTAATATTGGGGCATGGCTCAGAACAGCGTTTCCCCACAGAGAACTGCCAGATGGTTACAGAAAGTCTCTGTCCTTGTGGATAAATAATTGACCGCTAGAACACTCAGAGTCCCATCTCTGGGAAGACCCCAGAGCCTGCTAAAGGGAGATGATTGCACAGTGCTCTGTGAGTGATGAACAGTATGCTACCGTGACAGAGTATTCGTAAGGTGTTAACCAAGCCAGTGGTCATGAAGCAGTAAGCATAGAGTATGGCATACATGGGTGTTCAGTAAATGTTCATGACCACTAAATGAGTAAGGGGAGCTGTTTAATATGGGGGAAAAGGTGTTTCTGTATTGGCAGAAGTTGACTACGTCACTTGTTTGATGAGCCCTTATTTGGCAAAAACAAACAAGGAAGCCAGCTTTAATCCCCACAGAGGTGGATCTCTGTAAGTTGGAGGCCAGCCAGGTCTACTTACTGAGGCCCTAGCTCAAACAAGGAAACAGAACGCCTTCGGCTGTAAGGGGTGAGTTTTCCAGAGTGAATCTTAACTCCATCTTCCGCTGACTTGCTTCTTCTCAAGGCTGTTCCCTCATCTGCAACGCCTACATGGAAAACGTGTTCTCTAAAAAGCCATTTGGGAACGCTGTGAGATCCTGTGGGTCAGACTTAGGCAGAGTGTACTGATTGGTAGACCTACTGAAGTACAGTTCCTTAGCACATCCAGTTTTAGAGTTCCAAAACTGACAGACCATGAATGTCTTCTGCGCAAGTCCTTCAATGCTAGTTCCCTTGGCCAGACCTCAAATTTGCTTTGTTGTCTCCCTGCTGAGATTTCTATTTTGAAGAGCCCATATGTCTTGGTGTGGGTGTAGAACTGTGGGATCCTTTAGTATGAAGGCACTTTGGGATGGTCGAACAAGGCTGTGCTCTTAACGTGGAGTTCTTAAGGTAGATTAGGAAAGGTGTGATTGTTGGATCTAGGGGTTGTACACTTCCTGTCTCACCTTGAGAGCCTCTCATCCCCATTGCTAAGCATTAGTTCTTTGTTTTGATTGTTTTCAGCTCTGGCTGTTCTTCTGGAACTTACAATGTAGACCAGGCTGGCCTAGAACTTACAGAGATCTACCTGCCCTTGCGCCCTGAGCGCTGGGATTAAAGGCATGTGCCACCATGCCTGGCCTACTTTTTTTTTTTTTTTTAACTTTTTCTTTTCTTTTTGTGGCACAGGGTATAGAACCCAGGCTTTGTCTGTACTAAGGGATCTACCAGCCTTGCTAATGTATTCTCTTTCTTTTTTTAAATTTTACTTTGTATATGAGTGTTTTGTCTGTGTGTATGTGTACATGTGTGCCTGGTGCTCACAGAAGTCTGAAAAGGATGTAAGATCTCCTAAAACTGGAGTTAGACATAGCTGTGAGCCACCATGTGGTGTCAGGAGCTGACCCTGAACAACTGCAGGAACAGCAAGTGCTCTAACCCTTGAGCCAGTTCTCAAGACTTGTGGGGTTTCTTAATCTCCCACTTTTAGGCTCCAAATTCTTAGAGGACTCACTTTATTACTACAACAAGAAAGGGTTTCTGCTGATACAGATTGTAGCAGTTGTTGAGTTTTCAACTCTTGAGACCCAAACACAATCGCAACATAATTTGGTTCTCTGTGCTTGTAAAGCCTGACAGTCCCCCCCCCCCCCCCCAGTCACAGTCAGCCAAAACGGAAGTCTGAAACTGACAGTCTCCCTTCTCTGACAAGCAGAGGCAGTGCCCTGTGTCCTCTTAATACAAAAGTGTTAGAAGTTAGTGCTTCCCAACACGCCAAGGTCATTGAGCTACACCCAGCCCAGCCCAGCCTTCAGGTATGTTGGAGCA
Source organism: Mus pahari (assembly GCF_900095145.1). Lineage (NCBI taxonomy): Eukaryota > Metazoa > Chordata > Mammalia > Rodentia > Muridae > Mus > Mus pahari. The sequence goes on along the minus strand of NC_034590.1, from coordinate 116,548,369 downwards.
GGAACAGAAGTTTCGAGAGTCGGAAGTTTGCTCCAGTTCTTCTTTGTCACATGCAGCTCCTATAGAAGTGGGGAAGTAGATATCCTCAAATGCTTCCATACTGCCATGAAAACAACACTGTAGTTGTCTCAGAGTTTGACAAGTCATGCAACCTTGAAACCACCCAGTGGAAATTCTTGCTGAACTCCCAGAGTGAGCTTCTACCCTGGGTCCAACCAAGCAGGACTTTTCTGGATTCTAGACTGTTAATATTGGTTGGTTTCTGTCGTGTAAATAGACTAAACATGCACTCTGGAGGCAGCCTGTTCTGTGTGGCTGAGTCATTACACAGGTCATGCCATTTCAAGCTCAGGTGTGTCAGATATGTCTTGCAGATGGCTTTAAGCAGTGGTTCTCCACAAGGGATGGTCTGCCTCTCAGAAGACATTTGTCATTGGTTTGAGAAATTTTAACCCAACAGGAAGGGCTACTACTAACATTCCGAGAATCAAAGACAAACTCCTAAACACCCTGAAGCACACGGATGGTGGAGCCCTAAATGTTACTTCAGGTGGAAACACCCTGGCTTTTAGTATAGCATAGGGAGGGTTTTCCTTGTTGGTTAGTTCACTCAGTGACATTCTGAATTAGCCTGTCATTTCCAGTTATGTATATTTTACAAAGACTTTGAGTAGTTGAGATTAAATGAGATATCCTGAATATCTTCTTCATCCTTTGGTTCCATAGAAGAAAGAAATTCTCTGGGGCCAGTGTCTCCCTGACTCCTGTACCCTGTTGCCCATAACTGGCTGTGATGCTTGTCTGGCCAGATTATTAGCAAATATGAATGATCTTGTTTGTCCATCTGTGTCTGCTTAATAAACTCTTCACATTTATGAGAAATGCTAATAAGACAGTTGAGAATTAATTCACACCTGACAGATTCATATGGGGCTTTTTTTTTCTTAATATGTTGTTAGAGGGACCCTTTTCTGGATGCATCTACCAAGCAAAAGCATTTAACTACTGCTGATGTCTTTAGTCTCAAAGTGAAAGTCTGAAACTGTGAGATTCTCCCTTAAGCAGAGACAGTGCCATGTATCTTCTTGATGCAAAAGTGTTCAGATTTTGTAGATGCAACAGAAAACCACCTAACATCAAGCCCCTTCACCCCAGCAACATAACTGAGAGTCAGAATGTCTGGTTCTGAGCCAGGCGTGGTAGCACATGCCTTTTGTCCTAGTACTCAGGAGGCAGAGGCGAGTGATGTGTTGAGTGCTGAGGCCAGCCAGGTCTACCAGAGCAAGCTCCAGAACACCCAGGACTACACAGCAAAGCCTTGTCTAGAAAAACCAAAAAATAAATGAGTGGGGTTTTTAGTTCTGCACCCAGTGTATCATTTACATAATGATTTAAAATTTTTTGTTACGTATAGGCTAGTAAAGGTAATGAATCCCCTTGAACAGGTGTTGTGCACTGCCTGACAGGAGTGCTAGAAATCAAACCCAGCAAGTTCTCAGCCAGTGATTACTCAGCCGTCTCGCCAATCCATACTTGATTGTTTCCTAAAACAAACTGGCCTTTCTAAGGCTGAATTTTCACAAAAAACACCTCACCCCTCGCTCTCAAAAGATGAAAGCCCTAAAGGCTGTATGAGGTTGAAGATAAAGTAAAAGTATTTTAAGCTTCTTGGGAGAACTAATAAGTTAGAGTGCTAGTCACTAGGATTATGGATGATGATGATGATAATGATAATGATGATGATTTTGCAGATGGAATTGGCTGCTTTAGAAAAAGTCAAATCTACATGGATTAAAAACCAAGATGACAGCTTGACTGAAACAGACACTTTAGTAAGTATGGTTTTGTCTCCTGCCTTGATCATTTCAGATTGTCTTTGTACCTTTAAAAACATAGGAAAAGCCAGGTAAAATAGTGCTCACCTGCAATCAAGGGCACAGGCTGGGGGCAGGGAGGTGAATCTTTGCTTAATGAAACACTGTAAGATAGACACTGTAAGATAGATAGATAGATAGATAGATAGATAGATAGATAGATAGATAGATAGATAGATAGATAGATAGATAGATAGACAGACAGACAGACTTGTTCACATTCAGAGAGACAGGCAGGCAGGAGAGAAGAGATTCATTTTAGAAAGATATTCAGGACACCTTGGAAATGTTGCCTTAAATCTGTGGCTTGTGAATGTCCTGTTTCCTTTCCCCTGAAATCCCTACCCTTGGAATGGAACCCATCCTAGCAATCAGGTCTTTAGCCCGGCGTGGTGGTGCTCGTCTTTGATCTCAGCACTCGGGAAGCAGAGGCAGAAGGATTTCTGAGTTCCAGGCCAGCCTGGTCTACAAAGTGAGTTCCAGGATAGCCAGGGCTATACAGAGAAACCCTGTCTCGGAACACCCCCCCAAAAAAAAAAATCAGGTCCTCCCCCCATATTAGTAAACTAGAAATGTCCCCATTCTGCCCTAAGTAGAACTGACCAAATGCTACTTTGTATTTTTTTTACTGTCACCCTCATTTACTTCTGAAAGATGATGTCCAATGTCTGGCCCTGGGGAGCCACTCCTTTCCTAATTCTGTTGTCTTCTCTGTATTCAGGAAGCTAGAGGCATTAAGTCTCAGAGGGAAGCTGGTCAGCTTCTCCTCCAGGAGATGCTAGAGCTGGCTAGGAGTGCAAGCCACACCCCATGAAGTAGAACTGAACCAGTTGGGCACCATCTCATAAGCCTTTAACTGTTACTGTGCACCTGCTAATGCTGAACACAAAGATGACATCCAGGCTCTTCCAGGGGACGCCGCCTGTGCAAACCTGGATGAGGCTTGATGGAGGTCCTGGGATGAGAGGGTCTCTGAGTTGGCCACACTCATGGAGTACCTGGAAATGTACCCAATGGCACAGGGAGCTAGACATTAGAGGGGGGAACATTACAAAGATTTTGTCTGGGACAATCACATGGCAAGATCTTTTAGTGGTTGAATTGAATTCAGTAGTATTTAGGCTTATATTTAAAGATTTATCTATCTATCTATCTATCTATCTATCTATCTATTTATTTATTTATTTCATATAGGTACACTGTAGCTGTCTTCAGACACCCCAGAAGAGGGCATCAGATCTCATTACGGATGGTCGTGAGCCACCATGTGGTTGCTGGGATTTGAACTCAGGTCCTTCAGAAGAGTAGTCAGTGCTGAGCCATTTCGCCAGCCCTAGGCCTATGTTTATATAGTAAATAACCACTGCATCGCTCATCTTGAAAACAATAAAACATTAGGTCTATCCAAGACTAAAACCTACTGCACCATTACCTCATCACTTAGTTGTTGAAATAAACTCGTCTTTCCCCATTACTACACATAACCAATACAGTGAAATTTCAATTACATCACTTCCTGATTCTGACTTTTCAGTGACTAACCAAATTTCAGACTGAATCTTTTTTTTTTTTTTTTTTTTTTTTTGAGACAGGGTTTCTCTGTGTAGCTCTGGCTGTCCTGGAACTCTGTAGACCAGGCTGGCCTTGAACTCAGAAATTCACCTGCCTCTACCTCCCAAGTGCTGGGATTAAAGGCGTGCACGACCACTGCCCGGCTCTCAGACTGAATCTTAACTCAGTGTCCAAGAGAGAAGGCAGATACCCAAAGCATCTGTACATACATACATACATACATACATACATACATACATACATAGCATACATAGCATACATGCATACATGCCATAGGATTTTCTTACCCATGTGAAGGTCAGAATACTTAATAACTGTAGGAGTGGGAAGAGGCAAGTGATAGTTCAGGTGTGTGGGAGTGTTCTGTCTTGATCCAGCTAATGGTCTCTGGGACTCTGTTTACATTAAAATTTAGTTTAGGCTAGGGATGTAGCTCAGTGGTAGACTTTTTTTTCTAGTATGTTTGAGGTCTTGAGTTCCATCCCCAGCCATACATATTCAGAATTGGGGTAGAGAAGTCACTCAGTTTGACAGAGTACTTGCTTAACATTCATAAAGCCTTGGCACAACATAGAGCTAGATGTAGTAGCACATGCCTACCGTCCCAGTATACAGGGGCAGTATAAAGAGGCAGGAGGATCAGGGGCTCAGAGCCGGACTAAGGTACCTATGACCGTATCTCAATCAAGGGTTTAAATCAAGTTTGTATTTTAGATTTGAGTACTTTGTAAGAGTTACCCCTCAAGGAATGGATGCTTAAAAATATTGAAGGGTAGGCAGGAAGATGTGAGTAGGTAAGCAGGCTCTGATGTACTTGGAAAGCAATGCGAGGAGAAGTCGGGGAGTGACTGGGGAAAGAGTCCCAGGGCTAGCAGAGCCCCAAGCCCCCCTGCAGCAGGGCAGAGCCTTTGGTGCAGTCTGAGTCACATCCTGGTACTTTGGGAAGACACCCTGGTCCGAGCCGAGCCGCAGCACTGTCTGAAGAAGGCAAGGCAAAGCTCTGACCCAGAGGGTGAGAGGAAGATGGGCCTGAGAGAGCCGAGGAAGATGGGTGGACAGAAGCACATGACATCCAGCACAGGGGCAACAAGGGTGGATAAGCAAACTAGAGCCCTGTGCTCCCACTCAACATGCTTCCAGGATAATGGCCATCTTCCAGGGCTCCGTGGAGACTCCTGCAGTTATCAAGTAAGAGGTAACATTTTTTGCCACCTTTCTTGCGGCAGGAAATCACTGACCAGGACATGTTTGGAGATGTGAGCACAAGTCTGGTTGTACCAGAAAAAGTCAAAACTCCTATGAAGTCCAGCAAAGCTGATCTGCAGGGCTCCGCCTCTCCCAGGTACCCCAGTGAGGCAGTTGACCCTGCTGCCAGCTACATGGTGTGAGGAGTGGTGGGGTTGATGTGGCTTTGGGTTTAAAATGGCTATTAACCCCATTCTTGCTACCATCAGCAAGGTGGAAGGGACACACACACCTCGGCAGAAGAGGAGCACTCCCCTGAAGGAGCGGCAGCTCTCCAAGCCCCTGAGTGAGAGAACCAACAGCTCTGACAGTGAGCGCTCTCCTGATCTGGGCCACAGCACACAGGTATTCTTGGGTTCCTGCGAGATCAGGTCCCCTTTCTTGGATTTCAGTCTGTTTCTTTGACAGCTGGGTGGAGAAGGAGGAGGGGTGTTAGCTCCTTTCTGGGATACCTAAGTTAGAGAAGTTATTACACTTGTTATCCTCCACTGTGTGGAATTTGGGATCCAGTTGAGTGGTGATGAACAGGGACAGGAACAAGAACTGTTAGCATTGCTCCCCTGCCAATGTGCCGTGGTTATTCCAAGCTCTTTTTAGGCTACTCTCAACCTTGAGTGTAGTTGGAGAAGGTGTGAGCACAAACCAGATCTGAAGAGTGTATCCTCACTGTGACACTGGCATCAATCAGAGCCAGGGCAAGAAGCCACCCGAGCTGGCTACTGTGCTTCTGAGTTAAGCAGACAAGTTTCTCTAATAAATATTATGGAAGGCCGGGCGTGGTGGCGCACGCCTTTAATCCCAGCACTCGGGAGGCAGAGGCAGGCGGATTTCTGAGTTCGAGGCCAGCCTGGAACTACAAAGTGAGTTCCAGGACAGCCAGGGCTATACAGAGAAACCCTGTCTCGAGGTTGGGGCAGTGTGGCTTCCTGAGTTTGATGCTATCACAAAGCTGCAAATGAGCCTGAGACTAGAATAGTCCAGCACCTAGGGTGAGGTAGTGTCCTGCTGCATAGTCATTGTTCTTGAAATACCTTTGTTCCCAGGACAGTGGGCCCTGCACAGTGCCCACTGCCACTCCCTTCCCCTTTTCCTCACTACCCTCGCCCTTGCTGCACTCTCCAAGCAGCAGCTCACTCGTGGCTCTCAGCCCCTACCTACCATGCTACCTTGGAACCATGCCCTTCACATGACACCTCTGCTTCCCAGCTCCACGGGCTCTCCCCAGAACAACCGCTGCCGTGACTTTATGCCTGGAGTGTAATGTATTCTCCAAGGACACTTATCTTCCTCATCTCCAGTTTAGTCTGATCAATGGGAGACTGTCTCCACAAATCTCAGTTACCCTCGTTCAGAAGTCCTATCTATTCCCACCTTCCCAACCAACACTTGTTCCTACAGATTCCAAGAAAGGTGGTATACGACCAACTGAACCAGATCCTGGTATCCGATGCAGCCCTCCCTGAAAATGTCATCCTGGTGAACACCACAGACTGGCAGGGCCAGGTAGAACCTTGAGGGTCAAGGGGTAGTGGGTCTACAGATGTTCCCAGTGTGTGACCTAAAACAGCACACAGGGAGATGGGAGAGTGACTTGACCTGCCATCTATGTCTGCCACATAGACATTGGTTCCAAGGATGCCTGGACATGGGTGACATTTGGAACCCTTAACCCTCCTCATTCCACAATCAGCATGTTTCTATGGGGTCTTACATGTAACCTGAAGAGGATAGGTGCTCTGCAGCTCTATCTGGGCCTTGCCTGCCTTCTCAGCATCTGTGGGGAGTGGTGTAGCTTACCTGTGTCCCTGCCTTTCCCCCCTCCAGTATGTGGCTGAATTGCTTCAAGACCAGAGGAAGCCTGTTGTATGCACCTGCTCAACAGTGGAGGTCCAGGCGGTGTTGTCTGCCCTGCTCACTAGGATTCAGCGCTAGTAAGGCTTTTCTTCTTAGGATGTTTTGTGGTTCCACTCTCTCATCCTCCCATCCGATTTCTAGTAATAGTAATACTCTTAGGCTAGGAAGTCGCAGCTCTAATTTGTACTTGGAGACAGAGCCTGCAGCAGTGCTCTATGCCCCTAGTAGAATATCAGTTCCTAAAATTTCTGCTCCCACCACTTCCACACCCTGGACTCATGCCTCACTTAGACTTGCTTCATCTTTCTCCTAAATCTAAGACAAATAAGAGAGTACAGGGTTCTGAAAATATCTTATCCTCCTTCCCTCGATAGTAACATGTTGTTTGTTAATGGAGAGCCTATGTTTACCTCTCCAGGATCACCTTAGAGAGACCTGGTATTCCCTCTCATGTGACAGAAAGGACATTCAAGGTGTCTGGGTCTGGGCTAGTTCCAGGCCTCACAAGCAGCACTTCCAACTTCCTGTTAGCCTCTGCCTTCTCCACAGACACCTGCCTGCCCCCTTGAGCAGCACTAGCGCTTGCTGCCTCCCTGTATCATTTTGTTTCTTGGCATGCTTCCCCTGTGGCCTTTGGAAATGCATGAAGTCAGAGCTTGAGACCTGCCCTGAGCAGGATCCTGAGACCTAATATGGTGTGTGTACATCCCTTTCTTACCAGCTGCAACTGCAACTCATCCATGCCGAGGCCAGTCAAGGTGGCAGCTGTGGGTAGCCAGAGTTACCTGAGCTCCATCCTCCGGTTTTTTGTCAAGTCCCTTGCCAGCAAGACCCCGGACTGGCTGGGTTACATGCGCTTCCTCATCATTCCCCTAGGTAATGTCTGGCAGCATTCAGGAGACCTCTATTAGCAGACCTGGTTCCTACAGCAAGGATGGGAATTGGTCAGGGAAACTAAAGACTGGATCATGGCTGGGGATAGCTGCTCCCTCTACTCTACCCACTAACACTTCACTTTCTCTGGTTTTCCCTCTGCCAGGTTCTCATCCCGTGGCCAAATACTTGGGCTCAGTAGATAGTAGATATAGCAGCACCTTTCTTGATTCTGCCTGGAGAGACCTATTCAGTCGCTCAGAGCCTCCAGTGTCAGGTAAGGGCCCCTAGTAGGAACCTCCAAGAAGTGAGGCTTCTAGCCCAGTGCAGCTGAAGAGCATGAAGAGCAACCTTCTTCCCATTCCTGTAGCTCCTAGCTATTACCCACGTGCAGATCCGCTTTTCAGTTGATATTCATTAATGGAGGTGTACCCTGTATGGCCCTCTCTTCAGGATAGTTTCTGCAGCTAAAAAGTAAAGTCAAAGTGGCTGGTATGTGGGCCAGCTCTGCTTATAGAGATGACATAGGCAATAGAGAGTGCCACTGATCAATCTCTTGTTGAGTGGCACTGTGCCAGCAGGCATTTCCATGGCACCCACTGGTGATGCTAGCTAGTATTAGACCCAGCTCAGGTGAGAGAGGACTGTGCTTTGGTTTATGATACCTTTAATTCATGGCCAACAGGATCTTAGAGTCCTTTCTTCACTTCAGCTCTGAGGGTGTTGACTTGGGACTCAAGAGGACCTCTCTGAGGAGCTATAGGGCTACTGAAATAGACACATTCCTCCTGGCTTTTCTGCAGAGCCACTGGATGTGGTGGGTCGTGTGATGCAGTATGTCAATGGAGCTACCACAACACACCAGCTGCCTGTGGCTGAAGCCATGTTGACCTGCAGGCATAAGTTGTAAGTCTAACATTAGGAGTTTTCTAAAAACAGATTGGGTAGGTTAGAAGAACCTTGAGTTCTTTCATTTTTCATATTTTGTTTTTCACCATTCCATTTCCTGTCAGAGAGGCCCTAAAGGATGTGCATGCCTCCATGCCTGCGCCTTCTCCTGCAGAGGCATCATTTATTTTCCTCACTGGTGACTGAAATCAGATGGCAAGTATGAGCAGAGCTGTTTGCACAGCATGCTCTCTGCCTCTGTTCTGTGCTCCACTCTGTTCTCAATGAGCGGCCACCCTGCAATGTGACAGAAAGTGGTGGCCTTGTGTTCTGTATCCCACTGAACAGGATACAGTGTGGGAAGCTTATTTCTCCAGCACTCTTCAAGCCCACTGATTGTAAATCTTTCCTGTTTCCTACAGCCCTGATGAGGACTCCTACCAGAAGTTCATCCCCTTCATTGGCGTATGTACTTGCTTCCCCCTTCTGGCCCCAGCTTCCTGGCCTCTTACTTCCCCTCTATACAAGAAAAGGCTATGTGTGCTGGCATACACCGTTAAACCCAGAACTCTGGAGGCAGAGGCAGCAGGATGTCTGTAGCTAAACTTGAACTTGTGATCCTCCTGCCTCAGCTTCCTAAATGCTAGGCTTACAGAGGGACATCCTTTCCCAAATCAAGAACTACCCAAGATTAGTTACTGAGTTCTCCTGTTTATTGTACCAAGCCCTGAACTTGGGGCCTTGGACTGCTGAAGCTTACTCCACAATGTGGCTTGTCCAGGTTCAGGGAGGAGGAAGTGGCCTCAGAAATAGTGAAACTTGGCGTTCTCACAAGTCCAAAACCAGCTACCTCACAGGGTAGACTTGGAGGAAGAGCCTCTCTGTTGCAGGTGTATATATTAGTGAATTAGTGAAATTGGAGTAAATTTATCTCAGAATAAAGCAAGATCCTCATGGATGCCTTTGGGGTCAAGTGTATTGGACTTTGGTATTCTTCACTTAGCTATGACATGATCTCAGGAGCCTTGGAATTCAAGAAGCCAGAGCACTCTACAGAGGACTGAAAACTGGTAATTCCATTCAGAAGGCATTCTGATTTCCTTTCAGAGCTGACCTTTGTCTCCTGTGATCCTGAAGATTCTCTCAGAATCTTTACAGGGAAGAGCTAAGCAGACCTGTTTTAACTGTTCCTACCTTGAAAGGATGTCCTGAGTGATCTCATCTGGGGAGATGAGCAGGCTTCCTCCAGCCTACTTAGCCTCTGGAAACCTCCCATTGCTGCATGGCAGTCCAGAGTCCCAGCTGCCACACTGGCTATCAGTATAGCTACTGCCTTCATGGAACTAGGGATATGAGAACACTCTCTGTGCTCTCAGAGTAAGTGACATTGAAGAAAAAAATGTTCCAGTGCCCATAGTTCAGGTACACAGCACATACATAAGACCCTAGGTTCTCCAGCACTTGGGAGGCAGAGGCAGGCGGATTTCTGAGTTCGAGACCAGCCTGATCTGCTGAGTGAGTTCCAGGACATCCAGGGCTACACAGAGAAACTCTGTCTCGAACCCCCCCCCCCAAAAAAAAAGACCCTGGATTCTACTTGCAGCATCTAAAAAGAAAAAACCACAAGATCTAGCAGCTTGCCAAACTGCCGGGGGAGCCAGGGAGATAATAGCTGTATCCAGGAAGGCCCAGGATATCACCTGGACCCACCCCACAGGTACCACCTGAGAAGGGCACATAGCATTTGCTGCAGCAACCCCAGCCCAGCCCAGCCCGTAGCCTCCAGCCCAACTGCTCTGCTGGATGGGCTGGCTCAGATGCCAGGACACCTGTCATTTAGAACACAGAATACAGTAACCAAGTGTTTCTAGCTGTATTTTTTTTCCGGCCACTGGAGGGCACCTTCCATCTTCTCCAGAATTTGTGAAGTACCCTTCAAGGGTACTTCAGATTCCAGGAAAGTAGGAAGTGGAAAAGTTGTGGCTACACCTTCAACAGTTCACTTGTCTTGACACAGAGCCTAGACACCCTTGAGATATACTTATTCCAAAGCCAATATGGTTTTAGAATAAATGAGATCAGGACACTGCCTTCAAAGTTGGCTCTGCCATAGTCCCCAGAGAAGGGCTACCAAGTCTCATGGGCCACCTCATAGGACTGGGCTTCTTTCCTCTAGTTTTATGGTTCCAAGGATGGAGACCAGAACCTGGTCACCAAACCCACAGATGATTCTTTCTTTTTAAGTTGTAGGCTGTTTGAGATGTGTAAAAATTTTATTGACAAAACACCATGTAGTTATGGTTGTACTGCTCGCCATGTGTTGGTTATAGTTGGATTAGGGCTTGCTGCACTGACAGAGGACCTAACAAAAGCCCCATCTCTACAGGTTGTGAAAGTGGGCCTTGTTGAAGACTCGCCCTCCACTGCAGGTAAGCTAGAGTAGCGCCTTTGCTTCTCTGAGTGGGGTCCTACTTCCCCAGCACTCTGTGCTGTAGTTGGCTGAATGTGCCCAAGGAAGCAGTTGAGCGGGAAGGTACGGGTCGTTCCTCTGAGAATACCCTGGGGCCCACTGAAAGGAAAGCACACCTCCTGCCACCAGCAGGTCAAGGGTGACTGCCTCTGGCCAACTGTGTTTGTCCCTTCAACAGGTGATGGGGACGATTCACCTGTGGTCAGCCTTACTGTGCCCTCCACATCACCACCCTCAAGCTCAGGCCTGAGCCGAGATGCCACAGCTACCCCTCCCTCATCCCCATCCATGAGCAGTGCCCTCGCCATCGTGGGGTAAGGTTCCTCCCCAACATGACTCCCTTCCCAGGCATGGCACACTGGCACAACATAGCCATGCTGGGTGAGAGCACCGGCTTAGGTAGAATCCAGAGACGGAGATATTGAAAGGTTTAGTGAAGTTTGATTCTTCTTGCTTTGTCTATCCTTCATCACTGTGCCTGTATTGACACGGTGGCTCTAGTGGGCTGTTGAAGTACTGTTCAGGTAGCTTCCTATGGGGCTTCCTAGGGCAGTGGTTCTCAACTCGTGAGTCATGACCCCTTTCCCAGGGGTTGCCTAAGACCATCAGAACATACAGGTATTAGCCAGGCAGCGGTGGTGCACGCCTTTAATCCCAGGTCTTGAGAGGAAGAGGCAGGCAGATACCTGTAAATTTGAGGCCAGTCTGGTCTATAGAGTGAGTTCCAGGATAGCCAGGGCTACACAAAGAAACCAGTCTCCAAAAAAAAAAAAAAAAAAAAAATCCCAAAAAAAACCAGAACTACAGCTATGAAGTAGCAGCAAAAATAATTTTATGGGGGCTGGTGAGATGGCTCAGTGGGTAAGATCACCCGACTGCTCTTCCGAAGGTCCAGAGTTCAAATCCCAGCAACCACATGGTGGCTCACAACCATCCGTAACAAGATCTGATGCCCTCTTCTGGAGTGTCTGAAGACAGCTACAATGTACTTACATATAATAAATAAATAAATCTTTTAAAAATAATAATAATAATAATAATTTTATGGTTGGGGGTCACCACAACATAAGAAGCTATATTAAAGAGTATATTAATATATATAATATATATATATATATTATATAAATTAATATATATTAAAGGGTATATTAAAGCTATATTAAAGGGTAGCAGCATTAGGAAGGTCGAGAGTCAACTATCCTCTGTATGCCTGGGTCAAGTGGCACCATCCTATGTGCACTATGGTGACTTTGGCAGGTTACTGAGCTTCAGTTTCTGCTGTGTGTGCAGGTGATGTGACCAACTCACAGGAATATTGTCAGTTCTGAGTGACAGTGGCAGTGTGAGACATGCTTCAGAGTGGCACCCTCTGTATACCTACCTGATGGGAGCCCCTGGAGCTATAGCAGCCAATGGCTCAGGTCTAGGTTGGACCTGCAGTGCTGAGATGGCAAGTACCTTGTCACTGAGGTCGCTGGGAGTGGTGGAAGGGAGACTGTTTCTTTAGAATCTCAGGTACCTAAGGTTCAGGGAGAGATAGCCAACAAGCTGGTTTTCTGCCATGTCTGAGGGAGGTCTAGGGAAGGTGTCGTGAGGGTAGAGGACAAAGACTTAGGCTAGAAAAGCTAGGTGTGGCCAGACACAGAAAACAGCATCTTCACTCTTCTGTCTTCACCATTTCCCCCTTTTCACCTCACAGCTCAAGAGGGGGCCATTGCCAGTGGCTTTCCAGAAGTGCCCATGGCAGTATCGTAACTTCTGAGGAAGGCATGGGCCCAGCCTTTCTCCTCCTTATATTTCCTATCATGGCCTTCTGCTGTCATGGAAGAGACAGTTTAGAAATGCAGCCACACTCTGCCTCAGCAATCTAGACTTTTAGGCTTCCAGGAAGCCTGTTTTCTCCTATTTTTTCATCCTCTACATGAAAGGCTTCTGTCCAGCTTGGATTTGAGGACTGGGACCAACTCCTACCTTGACCTCTTTTCTCATCCAATTTAGACTTGTTTTTTAATGGAGCCACCAAAATGAGGCAGAAGGAAAAGTCAGATGACTTTCATAGCCTGGGTACCTATTGTGTCTGACGCCTCCTTTCAAGAAAACACTCCATTTTCCCCAGGAGCTAAAATTATCACTGAGCTAAAAGTGCCATACAGAAGCAAAGGTGCAGGGCAGCATCCCTTTGGCTGCCAAGGCGTCCTGGAAGCCATGGTGCTGTTTTAGCCCCTGCTCCCTGTGTTGCTCTCCAGACAGCTGCCTGCTGTGGGCCTGGGCTTGTTTGCTTGCATACTCTTTCACAAAGCTTTCTCTTCTTCCCTTGTTTTATGAGTTTTGATTTCCTCACTGGGAGTTGGGCTTTTATCTTCTCCTGTCTTTGTACTCAGAGTCTTTGTGGCTGGAGGAAGCAGAGCCAGCTGACTAGCCTTTTTCTCTTATTTCCAGCTCCCAAAGCAGTCTCTCCCATCCCTCATTGGGCTTACGCGGTTAGGCACTGAAGTCAGAGCCAACATGTTGTTTCTATTTCACTTCTCCAGGAGCCCAAATAGCCCATATGGGGATGTGATTGGTCTCCAGGTGGACTACTGGCTGGGCCACCCAGGGGATCGAAGGAGAGAAGGTGATAAGAGAGACGCCAGCTCAAAGAATACCCTCAAGAGTGTCTTCCGCTCAGTGCAGGTTTCTCGCCTGCCACATGCAGGGGAAGCCCAGCTTTCTGGCACCATGGCAATGACTGTGGTCACCAAAGAGAAGAATAAGAAAGGTAGGCCAGGGAAGACACCAGACCAGCAGACCTCACTGGCCTCCCCTCCAAACCCCTGTCCTAGGGCCTGGGCCAAAATCTGCTTCTGGATAAGATATGTGTATTAGTATGTAGATCTTGAAGCTAGCCTAGGGCCCAACAGCTAGAGAAATCCACTGCCTTCACAGTGAGTACGAATGGAGAGGACCATCTTCATGTCCCTCCTCCAGGGATGGAAGCCATTCTGGGGAAGTTTCAAGAGCAAAAGATATGACCTCTTTTGAAAACTAAGGCGCTAAGCATAGCAGTACATATCTATAATCCCAGCATTTCAGAAGCTCAGGCTGGAAAATTACAAGTTCAAGGCCATGAGGTCCTACCTCAAAATAATCGCCCATACCGGGCTGGAGAGATGGCTCAGTGGTTAAGAGCACTGACTGCTCTTCCAAAGGTCCTGAGTTCAAATCCCAGCAACCACATGGTGGCTCACAACCATCCGTAATGAGATTTGTACTTACATATAATAAATAAATCTTTTTGTTGTTGTTTTGTTTTGTTTTGTTTTCGAGTTTCTCTGCATAGCTCTGGCTGTCCTGGAACTCACTCTGTAGACCAGGCTGGCCTCGAACTCAGAAATCCGCCTGCCTCTGCCTCCCAAGTGCTGGGATTATAAATCTTTAAAGAAAAAAATCACCCATACCCCAAAAAGAGAGGCAAATGCAGATAAAGGTGTAGAGCATCGAAGGCGGAGTTGCAAAGTAGTTGTTGGTCCTGTGGTCTAAGAGAGTGAGACAAGAATTCCTACCAGACCATTGCTTGGTAACCATTTGGAACACTAGCTCCAGATGTGTACCTGCAGCATATGTCCTTTGTGACCCCAAGTCTGCCTCTACAGGAGCTCCCAGGAAGCTATGCCTTTTCCTGTGTGTGTCTCTTCCCTTCAGAGTTCTCCCAGGGCTCAAACCAGGCCTGCAGCCAAGCCCACCACTGACATAGGGACCTGCCATCAGCTCAGCAGGGTCCCTACCCTACTTCCCAGAGTAGATAGACCCAGCTTGAATTATTCCCACATCTGGGGCAGAGGTAGTACAAACATCTGCCACTTTTATCATACAACCACTGCTTTGGTGACTGGGACAAGGAGGCAGCCCTGCCCCAAGGTGCCCAGACACTCCCCCAGGAGAGACTTTAGAGATGTCTGGCCCCAGAGCGTCACTGTACAGACGATGAGGGGCCCAGGCAAGAGTGAAGCACCACAGGCAAAGTGGCCCAGAAGTTGACAGCTCCTCTCGGCCAGGGCCAGGGCATGGGGAACAGATTACCTCCCCAGCCCCAGCAAGAAGGAAGCAGATGGGGCTGGAGGCGGGGCTGGGGTGGGATTGTGGCTGTTTCCCAACTCCTTGACGCGTGTTTTACAGTGCCCACTATCTTCCTGAGCAAGAAGCCCCGGGAAAAGGAGGTGGATTCTAAGAGCCAGGTCATCGAGGGCATCAGCCGCCTCATCTGTTCTGCAAAGCAGCAGCAAACCATGCTGAGAGGTGTGATGGTAGTGTCACAGGGTGAGGGAGGGAGCCACATCCTCCCTGAGGGGTTTAGCTAACCCATGACCTTTCTCTTCCCTATCACCCCAGTGTCCATCGATGGAGTTGAGTGGAGTGACATCAAGTTCTTCCAGCTGGCAGCCCAGTGGCCCACTCATGTCAAGCACTTTCCAGTGGGACTCTTCAGTGGCAGCAAGACCACCTGAGACCCTGCCTCCCAACCACTCAGTGCCTCCTGGCACTGCCACCCAGCCTCACCACCTGCGGGCAGGGGAAGGCCAGCAAGCCCCAGCCCAGCCTCCCTTTCCCAGCACTGGGGCTTGTCTCTGCACACCCAGTCCTGAAGGACACTGCCACTGGGATACAGCCCTCCCCTCTCACTGCCCAACCCATCTCTGGACTACCCTCCCTCCTGTTCCAGGCCCAGAGCTGGGCGGTCCTGACTCTGGTGCCCATAATCCCTGTAATTGAATAATCTGGGCCTTCCTTCACCTCACTCACCCCTGCAACACTGGTACCCTTTCTGGAAATGAAAAACCTGGAGTTCTGGTACACAGTGAGACAGCCCAGCACCCTACATAGCCTGGCCCCCCGGCTCTGCATTTCCAAGGCGCTGTTGCCTGTTGTACTCCTGCCTCCCTCCAGCAGGGCTGGGGCCTCCTACCCTTCCTGTGACCTGACCTTTCGCACAACTTCCCAGTAGGGGGAATGAGGCTGGCACCTGGGCATCCTGGTGTTTCTGGGATTGAAGGGGCCTTCCCAGTCTCTCCCATGCATGATTTCCTGGCACCTCAAATCGCTCGGATGTCCTGTGTTTTGTGTGTGTGTTAGTTGTTTGGGTAACGTGTCCTGTGCACAGGTCCTTGAGGCTCCTCCCTCTACCTCCCAGCCTCCCACCTAAGATTGTTCTGTGGCTTCATAAGGTAGGAGACAGCAAACCCACCCCTCAACATACACACATTATCTGTGACTCTTACCCGGTCATGTCTCCCTTGTCCCGTGTCAGCTTGCCTCCCCACCCCTGCTCTGTCTTCCCACTTCTGTCATGGCAGGGCAGCAGAAGAGGCCCATCTCCACCAGGTCTCCCTCCAGCAGCCTCCTTCCCTCTCAGCCATGGATGGGTCCCAGACCTACCTCAGCCTTCTCATCAGTGTCTTCATGAGAGGCTGAGGACACGTGACAGAGCTAGCCCAGCCTCCATGCCCTCTGGCACCTCAGAGCTGCTCTGTTGCCCTCTTACTGCTTCCTAGCAGTGTGGCACGGAGCTGCACTTGGAACATAGTTTTGGCGTTCTTCATATCCAAGACCCTTCAGCCCTCCCGCTGCCCCGCCCGACTGTCCAGTGCCTCCTGGGCCTGAGTATAAGTGGGGTGCGAAGACCGGGGCCATGTTGGGTTTTTTCATTCAATAAACTGGTGATTTCTTACCAACTGCTTTGGGCTCCTGCCCCTCACTCTGTCACTACAACCATCCACCCTCAGCAGAAGTGACTCCACGCAGAATAAGCCAGAGGTACAGGTAGAAAGGAGCATACTTCTGTGTTCCTCTGTTGTGGAAACAGGCTTGAAGGTGGCTGCCCAGAATGAAACAATCAGAAGGGTGGGTGCTGTTCCCATGTCAGAGCCTCTTTTTCCCCAGAACCCACCATCTTCAAACTTGCCTCCCAAGGCAGGGTCATGCTCCTCCCTTCCAAGTCCAAGTGATCTTTGCTTTGGCTGGTGGGTGGTTAAAACCTGGATCCATGGTCCACTGCCTGACACTCCGAACCATCACCGTCTTGCTTCCAGCTCTGTTGTGGAAGGACTAAGTCTCGTCTTCCTGAAGGTTGAGAACAAAAAGAAGATGCACCTGGACTTTCCCCAGAGCCCTCTGCCTTTTTTAAGGCATCGGGTGGAGTTGGGGTTCATAAGCCCCATTCCTTATTAAAAATAAAAGTCACTTCTGCCTTCCTCCCGTGGAAAACTTATCTTCCATTAAGTGTTTTCCTACAGAAGGCATCTGTGGTGGTTCTTTTAGGGTATGGCTATATAGCTCTGCCTGGCCTGGGACTTGTTATATAGATCCACTTGCCTCTTGTCTCCTGACTGCTGGGACTAAAGCTACAAAAAATTGCCCAAGCTTGTATAACATCAAGTGCCCATGATGCTGGGCCCTGAAGTAGGTGAAGGCTATGTGGTCAAACTCCATGGCCTACCCTGGTCCTGCTCAATTGAGGACATATAAAACTTCCTCTCCAGCTGCACAATTCATGATGGGGTCACAGGTGTTCATTTCATTTATACTAGAGAAGGTAGGCAAAGTGGTGAGGCTTTTGTTGAACTTGAATCAAATGGTGTAAAATTGGCTCTGAAAAAAGACAGGGAAAGCATGGGACACAGATATATTGAGGTGTTTAAATCACACAGAACTGAGAAGGATTGGGTGCTGAAGCACAGTGGTCCAAACAGCTCCAACAGTGCCAATGATGGCTTTGTGAGGCTTCAGGAACTCACATTTGGATGCACAAAGGAAGGAATTGTTCAGTTCTTCTCAAGGTTAGAGATTGTGCCAAACAGGATCTCACTGCCTGTGGACCCAGACAAGATTACAGGGGAGGCCTGGCACAGCTGGGAGGTACACTGGCATTGTGAAACAGACCTGGATAGGATGAGGTCTGTGCCTATGGTGCAGGCTATGGGGGCTATGGAGACTACAGTGCCCTCAGTGATGGCTGTGGCTTCACCACTGACCTCAGCTATTGTGTCTCGGGAATGTATGACTAGAGATAAGGAGACGGCGAGTTCACAGTGCAGAGCACCACTGGCCACTGTGTCCAGATGAGAGGGCTGCCCTACAAAGCAATGGAGAAGGACATTTACAACTTCTCTCCACTCAACCCTGTGAGAGTTCATATTGAGATTGGTCCTGATGGGAGAGTGACGCGGAAACTGATGTTGAGTTTGCTATTCATGAAGAAGCAGTGGCAGCTATGTCCAAGGACAGGACCAACATGCAGCACAGATACATAGAACTCTTCCTGAATTCAACAGCAGGGGCTAGCAATGGGGCTTATAGCAGCCAGGTGATGCAGGGCATGGGTGTGTCAGCTGCCCAGGCAACTTATAGTGGCCTGGAGAGCCAGTCAGTGAGTGGCTGTTACAGGGACCGGTACAGTGGTCAGAACAGTATGGGTGGATATGATTAGTATTGTAGGAACATCTGAGTTATTTCAGTCAGAAAATTTCACAGGCAGCCAATAAGCAAGAGCAGTTTATAGCTCTAGAGAAAGCTAGGGGACCCACTTTGCACCATGAGTTTGTGAAATCTGGATTTAAAAATTATTTCTTCAAAAAAATAAAATAAAAGCAACCTGGGTTCATCTGTTGAGTTTATTTTTCTGTTGGTCCTTGACCTGAAATGGGAAACGGTCATAGCCAGTGTCCTAGTTTTGCTTCCTGTTGCTGTGATGAAATACCATGACAACAGCAACTTAAGGAAGTAAAGGTTTACTTGGCTCACCATTCCAGGTTACAGTCCACCGTTTCAGGAAAATGAAGGCAACAGGAACTTGATGCATCTACAGTCACACGGACCTATAGTTCAGAGCAGAGGGCAATGAATCTATGAATCCATGCAAGTGCTTGGCTCCTCTTCAGTGCAGGACTTTTCCCACAAAATGCTGCTGCCCATAGTGGGCTAGTCTCCCCACAGGCCAACCTAATGTAAACAGTCCTTTCTAGGTGATTCTGGATTGTAAGATGGTGGCATTTAAAACCAGCCACCACCATCAGTGTCCTGGGTGCAGACCTCCCTATACTCTCAGGGGGCCTAGACACAACCACACTGCCCAAGATGAAGCAGGGCAGACTGTCAGTTAACTTCAGATGTTATAGTTTGTGCCAAGAAGTCCTGTGCTGAAGACTCCAGAACCCACCCAGCTGAAGGACAAGCTTTCGGCTAATGGCAATGGCACTGAACTCTGGAGACCCCGAAGGCAGTGAGTGCTGGGAAAGGGCACCAGACTGCATCAGGTGACAGTGCGGAGAACGCTTTGCTCTCAGAGTTGATCCCTGACCTCCACAGAGCTCTGTGAACTAGGAAGGCCCGTGAGCAGAATCCATCAACAGAGCAGCTGTCACTTCACTTCCTTCTATTCACTTCAGGCTGTCTTCCTTATAGTCCAAGCAGAAATCTCCTGGGTATGTTTGATTTAAATTAGTAATCACTTCCTCCCTTGACCCTTAATCTGCTCAGGCAAGAACCCCTTTCTTCCTGCCTTTCTCCCTGGCCTCCCTCAGCACCTAGCTGGAGACACAGGAACTTGGGTTCTTGCCTATACCTCCTCTCCCCATCCTGGGCCCTGAATGGATTCACTGAGGTCTAGTGACCTTTCCTGCCCCCTCTTCTGAGGGAACTTCAAGAATCAACAAGCTCAGCCCTAAGGGCCTCACAAATAGTCACAGCGGCTCTTATAAGGATGGCAACTGTTAAAGTGAGAGACTAAAGCTCTACGGCAGCCCTTTATCCAGATCAGTCACAGATGACACTTGATGCTCAGCATTTTCTTATAGGCCATGGAGGAACAGGGTAGAGAATGACTTTGGAGCCAAGAGGGGGAACAAAGGTGTGCAGAATGTTTTCTCCTGCAAGCAGGATACAACAGTGCTGGCTTAGGCCTTGAGACAGCTCTGCCAATCGCTGGGGAAGCACAACAGTCCACAGGTTATCAGAAACATCATCTAAGGACTGGGTGCATTTTGATGTGAGGGTAGAAGCCCTCACCAACTCGACACTGGCTTTCACTACATTTAGAGGGGAGTGTGAAGCCCAGGCATGGAGACCAGAAGACACCTTGCAGGCATTGTTCTTCTTACACCACAGAATCATCTGGTTTGGCAGCAAGCCCCTCTACTTGCTAATGTAGATAACCAGCTTGACTTTTTTTTTTTTTTTTTAATTTAATGTATGAGTGCTCTATCTGCATGTACACCTATATGCCAGAAGAGGGCATCAGTACTCACAGATGGTTATGAGTCACCATGTGGTTGCTGGGACTTGAACTCAGAACCTCTGGAAGAGCAGACAGTGCTCTTAACTGCTGAGCCATCTCTCCAGCCCCTAACTTTTGTTTTTAATCTCAGAAAAGTTGCAGAGTTATTAGTACAGGGTGGTTGCTTAGCCTGCCCCTATTACCCCTATTGCAAACATGTTCATTTGCATAATTCATCATTATTCGTCCATGTCTGAATTTTATGTGCATTTCCTTTATCCCCCTCTGATACATCTTGCCATTCCTGAAGCCCTTCCAGAATGCCACTCTACATGTAGTTACTGTTTTCTTGGGTTTGTCTGAGTTGTAACATTGCCTCGGATTTTGTATCTATTTTTTATGACCCTAACTTTTGTTTGTTTTTTTGAGACAGGGTTGCTCTGTGTGTAGCCCTGGTTGTCCTAGAACTCACTCTGTAGACCAGTCTAGCCTCAAATTCAGGAGTCTGCCTGCCTCCCAAGTACTGGGACTAAAGATGTGCACTACCATTGTCCAGCAACCCTAACAATTTTTTTGTTGGGATGTTGTTGCTGTTGCTTTTGTGGTGCCGGGGATGGAACCCAAGACCCTGTATATACTGAGCAAGTGCTCTTTTACTGAGCAGCATTACCAAACGTTTATAAATATTTTCTTTTATTACTTTTAATTATATGTTTGCGTGAACGTATGCCACATGTGTGTGGTTACCCATGGAGGCCAGAAGAGAGCATCAGATCTCCTACAGCTGGAGTTACAGCTGATTGTGAGCCACTCAACTATGTGCTTGGAAGTGAACTCCAGTTCTGCAAAAGCAGTCAGCATTCTTAGCCACTGAGGCATCTCTCTAGTTCCAGTATCCCCAGTCTTAAACCTTGGCAGCTTGGAGGAATACAAGTCAAGTATTTTGTAGATTCTCAGTTAGAGTTTGTCCTGACTAGTTTTATGTCGACATAGGTAGAGTCGTTTAAGAGGAGGGACACTCAATTGAGAAACTGGCTCCACAAAATTTGCCTGCTGGCAAAACTGTAGGGCATTTTCCTAGTGATTGGTGTGGGAGGGCCCAGCACACTGTGTGAGCGGCCACCTTGGGCAGTCGTCCTGGATAGTATAAAGCTATGCTGAGCAAGCTATCTGGAAGCAAGCCAGTAAGCAGTACTCCCCAATGGCCTCTGCGTCTGTTTCTGCTCCCAGGTTCCTGCTATAAGTTCCTGATCTGAATGATGGACTATAAGATGTAAGGTGAAACAAACCCCTTTACTTTTGGTCATGATATCTTATCATAGCAATAGAATCCATAACTAATATGAGATCTGCCTGATGTGTTTTCTTTGGGTTTTTTGTTTTTTGTTTTTCGAGACAGGGTTTCTCTGTGTAGCCCTGGCTGTCCTGGAACTCACTCTAGACCAGGCTGGCCTCGAACTCAGAAGTCTGCCTGCTTCTGCCTCCCAAGTGCTGGGATTAGGGCGTGCGCTACCACTGCCTGGCCTGATATGTTTTCTTTTGTTGTTGTTGTTGTTGTTGTTTTTCGAGACAGGGTTTCTCTGTATAGCTCTGGCTGTCCTGGAACTCACTTTGTAGACCAGGCTGGCCTCAAACTCAGAAATCTGCCTGCCTCTGCCTCCCAAGTGCTGGGGCTAAAGGCGTGCACCACCACGCCTGGCCTGATGTGTTTTCTTATGGCTAGATTAGAAGAAGGGCATCAAATGTGCAAGTGCTAGGACTTTCCAAAGCATGGCTGTCCATGTGCTGCTGCTTCTGACTTGCTCCCTGACTAAGGCAATCTGCAGGATCCCTCCCTGTAAAGCTGCGTCCACGCTGTCTCCAAACAGACTAATTTTGGGGTAGGTGGGTTTTGCTTGTTTTGTTTTCTATGATTTATGTGTAAGAGTGTCTTGTCTGCATTATGTGTGTGCACCATGTTTGTGCCTGGTGCCTACAGAGGCTAGAAGAGGGCATTGGATCCTCTAGAACTGGAGTTACAGATGGTTATGAACCACTATGTGAGTGTTAGAGACTGAACCCTGATCCTATATGCAAATACCAAATGCTCTTAACTGCTGAGTAAACTTTTCAGCTCCTGACTGATGGTTTTGTTTGCTTATTTGGGTGTGTTTTTATTTATTTTATATGTGCATGCATATATATCTGCTTGTGGACACTCATATGCAATGACACACAAGTAGAAGCAGAGCCGGGCAGTGGTGGCGCGCGCCTTTAAACCTAGCATTTGGGAGGCAGAGGCAGGTGGGTTTCTGAATTCGAGGCCAGCCTGGTCTACAAAGTGAGTTCCAGGACAACCAGGGCTACACAGAGAAACCATGTCTCAAAACAAAACAAAACAAAAACAAAAACAAAACAAAACAAAAAACAAGCAGAGGCAGAACTTGCAGAAATCTGTTCCCTCCTTCCACATTATGGGTCCCAGGGATCAAATTCAGGTCATCAGGCTTTTACCTGATGGCAGGTGCTTTTACCAGTTGAGCCATCTCATCTGCCCCATTTTAATACTTGCCCCCAATTTAATAATGTGTGTGTGTGTGTGTGTGTGTGTGTGTGTGTGTTTTAGAGAGTGTGTGTCACTATGTAGCCTTGGTTAGCCTGGAACTCACTATGCAGACCAGACTAGCCTCGAACTCGTGGAGATCTGCCTGCCTCTGTCTCCTGGGTGCTGGGATTAAAGATATGTACCACATCACCTGACTCCATTTTCAATGATTTATTTTTAATTATGTGTAGGTATGTGTCTCTTCATATGAATATGTGCATGAAAGTGTAGTTGCCTGAAAAGGCTACAGGCATCAGATCCCATAAATGCTGAGCCATCTCTCCACCACCAACAGCCCCATTTTAATTTCATTTTTTGTGTATTTTTTTGCTTTTCGAGACAGTGTCTTACTACATAGCCCAACCTCGTCTTGAATTCATGATCCTCCTGCCTCAGCCACTGGAATGTCAGAATTGTAGACCTGTGCCACCACAACCAGCCCAACTGTTTGAAAATACTTACTTCCTCTCCCAACTGCTGTGTCCAAGAGCAGAGCATTAGCAGCTGTCCTGTCACCCACATACCCTCCCAAAGCAAGGGCTTTACTTAACTGAGCTTGTTGGGTCCTCAGAGAAGTTATCTAGGACATTGTTGTTTGCTGCCTCCTCTACATGAGGTCACAAATCTTTGCTCCCAGCACTAGACTCCCACTAGATTAACCACTGTGTTGATAACCCTGATCCTACAAACATCTCAGCCCTCACCTGGCCATAGCAAGACTCTAATCCTCTTATCTTCCCAATCTTGATAACCAGTGCCAGCATTCAACCTGTCTTCAAGGTTGCCAGAAACTGTACCCAACCAGTGACCTGTGTCCATTTGGTGGCATTCAGCAAACCTTGACAGAGGACATAAACTGGCTGTGGAGTCACATTTCTTTCCTCTCTCCCTCCTTCCTGATCTTCCTTCTACCCTTGATTGTGAGCGTGTGTTGCTACTTTGCCCAGTCTGACCTACAAGTCTCAAGGGATCCTCTAGCTTTATCCTCCCAGGTGCCTGGGCCCACAGAGATGCCATCCCATACTTGGCAAGGAGCCAGATTCACACCTAGGCCCTCTTACTCCAGCAGTCTCCACTTTCTAGCCATCTGAGGTTCCTACTGTGGATGGTTCTTGTCCCAACTCAGTTAGATACAAGGATGTGTGATGCTTTGATACTCTTATACCTACGAACTCAAGGCTAGCAGGGGGATAATTGCCATATAGCATGAATTGGAAACTCTCAGGAGGGTGTCTAATAAGAGCACTGACTGCTCTTCCAGAGGACCTGAGTTCACTTCCCAGCAACTAATGGTGGCTCACAACCATCTGTAATGGGATCCAATGCCCTCTTCTAGTGTGTCTAAAGACAGCAACGGTGTACTCATATACATAAATAAATCTTAAAAAGTAGAGTCAGAAGCCGGGCATGGTGGTGCACGCCTTTAATCCCAGCACTTGGGAGGCAGGGGCAGGCGGATTTCTAAGTTTGAGGCCAGCCTGGTCTACAAAGTGAGTTCCAGGACAGCCGAGGCTACACAGAGAAACCCTGTCTCGAAAAACCAAAAAGAAAAAAAAGTAGTCAGACCATGAGCGCCTTTGCCGCAGATCTCTGTGAGTTCAAGGTCAGCCAGATCTACATAGGGAATTCTAGAACATCCAGTGCTCCATTTTCAGACCGTCTCCAAAAACAGGGACCATGATGGTGTTGGTGGACTATTGTATTGCTGAGAGCTGTGTTGCCTTACAGATATCTGTGGACTGTGCTGCTGCCAGAAACCACGTGGAAGTCCATGAAGTGCTGCTGTAGCTAAGGGCAAAAAAGCTTCTGTGAGAACTTGCAGTTGAGAATAACATTGAAGAATGTGACAACCTCTACCCCTAAACCCCCATCCCGAAAAGAAACAGTCTAGACAGAAAGCCATTGAATAGAGAGCCCTTAAAAACTGTGGTAAGGGGGCTGGAGAGATGGCACAGCAGTTAAGAGCACTGACTACTCTTCCAGAGGTCCTGAGTTCAAATCCCAGCAACTACATGGTGGTTCACAACTATAAAGGGATCAGATGCCCTCTTCTGGTGTGTCTGGACAGTGACAGTGTACTCATATACATACAATAAATAAAAATCTTTATAAAAAGTTGTGATAAGGATATTGAAGTGTAGCTCTTCACGGTTGGCGTCTGGTGGGGCTGGGGAATGACTTTGTCTTTGAGGGACCAGCCACTAGAAGTTTTACCCTGTTTCAGTGAACATACGGGCAACGCGAATTGGACTTGTACTTTTTTCCTTTTTTTGGTAGAGAAGGAACAAGGGCGGAAGGGTGGAATGGGAAACTAGTGTGACTGAGGTTCATTGGGTCAAATTACCAAATAATAGAAGTACTATGTTTAAAATAAATAAATAAATAAATAAATAAATAAATAAATAAAACAAAACAAAACAATTCAGTCAAAGGGTACTGTAACACTTTAGAAATGACATTCTGATGGACCAGTGATATGGTTGAGCAGGTAAAGGCAATTGGTACCAAGCTTAATGATTTGAGTTCAGTCCCTGGGTAGAAGGAGAGAACGGACTACTGAAAGTTGTCCCTTGACCACGATGGCACACAGGCACCCACCCACCAACCCCTGATAAATAATTAAATGTATTTTTCTAGTCTAAAAAGAAGCAAGAAGCAGCAGCAGTAGCCCCCTTCCCGCCATGGTGGTGCATGCCTTTAGTATATGCACTGGAGAGAGATTGGCAGTCTCTGAGTCTGAGAACAGCCTACATAGTCAAGACCCTGTCTGGAGCCAGTTATGGTGGTGCACACCTTTAATCCTAGTGCTTGAGAGGCAGGCAGGCAGATCTCTTGAGTTTAAGATCAGCCTGGTTTACACAGGAGTTCCAGGACAGCCAGGGTTACACAGAGAAAGAGAAACTCTGGGGGGAGGGGACCTTGTCTGAGAAGAAGAAATGCTATAGTGAGGATGTGTACTGCAGGAAGAGTGAACAACTTCAAGGCAGAATAAGCAAGGTGGGTAGTTGGAAAGCCAGGCTGATGTCCAAGGAGGCGGTGCACACCTGGAATCCCCCTACTCAGGGGAAACAGAAAGAGCAGAAGTGTAAAGCCAGCCCAGGATACACAGACTCTCAAAGTAGAAGGGTAGCAAGGGGAGGAGGAAGGAAGGAAAAAGGAGAGGGAGGGAGAAAGAAAGGATATCAGTAGGGCTGAAGGAGAGAAGATTGAGGACAGGACTGGCCATCTGCCCTACATGAGCAGATGGCAAGACATCTCCTCAGGAGACTTGGGAATGAGATGATGCAAACATGGCTGCTGCGCCATTCTGAGTGGAAGAGGAGCACAGGGGTCTTACTAGAGCTTGGGAGTCTGGCCATCTGGGCTCCCCCCATCACAGCATGTGGGAGAGCCAAGGATAGGAGGAGAGACACACACACAGGCCAACCACTGCAGAACTTGCTTCTGTTTGGGCTCACCTTTCTTTTTGCCACCAACCTTCATTCCCATGTTTTCTCTCCAACACTAAACAAAGACTGTCCTATATTTTACATTTTGTCTCCCTGCCTCCCTCCCTAGCACAAGGTCTATCAAATCATAAGCTTGTCTGTGTTGATAACAATAAAAGTGAGGAACAGTGAGTGTCTTGTAAACGGCTTCCTGTGAATGCGCTCTGCTGTTTCCCTCCGTGCTTCCCAAGAGCCAACAAAGCGGGCGTTAGGAAGCCATCAGATGAAGAACTGGGTAGGGACAACAAAGAATCGGTAAACACTGTCAACTGGCAGACAGAGGTGTGGCTCTGACTTTAGTGCAGCCGGACCCGGGTCCCCTCTCATTTTGTTACGCATGTACTTGGGTGCTTGGCCTGCATGTGTATCTGTGTGCCATGTGCATACAGCGTGCACAAAGGCCAGAGGAGGCCATTGAATTCTCTGTAACTGGATGTACAGAGAGTTATGAACTGTCTTGTAGGTGCCAGGAACCAAACCTGGGTTCTTGGCAAGAGCTTTTGAGTCCTCTTAACTGCTGAACCATCTCTCTAGCCCCTGTGTTCCACTCTTGAGCAAGGTTGGAGCCCTTCCAGCCTGACTAGGAATTCACGGAAAGGGTAGAAGCAGATTTGTGGCTGCCAGGAAGGACCTGGAGGCCTCTTGTGAGAGTTCTGGGTAGACTTTATCCTGACTTAGTTGGAGAAAAAGCTGACAGAAACGTCAATAGAAGAGGAGACACATTTTGTAAGGAGTTGCCAATCTTGAGCATTTATGGTTGAATCCACAGAAATTTCAAGTGGCAAAGGAAGAGAAGAAAGTTGCCAGAGGAAAAAGATGAGAGCCGGGCATGGTGGCACACACCTTTAATCCCAGCACTCGGGAGGCAGAGGCAGGCGAATTTCTGAGTTCGAGGCCAGCCTGGTCTACAGAGTGAGTTCCAGGACAGCCAGGG